>NC_133433.1:14537500-14895000 GCF_011762505.2 Arvicanthis niloticus | reverse complement strand
GCTGACTTTGTCATTTTGGGTGAAAAAAAATCTGAAATAGAAATACCATGTTAGAAATCATATTCTTACTTGAAAGATTTATGATTCAATTTCTAATTTGTTCTAATATTTGTTCAATTAAACCAGTTACAGACATTTTGGCTGACAATCAACTTTTACATTAGGAAGCAATATTTTTAAAAAGGGTTTGGATTAAAATGGGTATATTCTATTTGGCTAAGAATAGAAAAGAAAAAGATGAAGTAGATGATAAGTAACTATAAGATAATTCTCTTCTAACAACTTACTGAACAAACTTTTTGTGCAACAAGATGCCCAAACTTTAATATTCTGGATTTTTAATCATTCATTATTTACTCATTTACTTACTCACTCAACAAATACATATTGTAAGATAGTTTGGCATATAGTATCAAGCCCTGGGGAAGACAAACTTCCTGATTTCCTGATTTTTTTGTTGTATTCTTAACATACTAAGAATACAAAAAAAGTTATGAATCTATGCTTTAAAATGTTTCATCTCCTTTGATTAAAATAATCTAATAAGAAAGAACAACTCAAATAATGTACAAGCAGCATTTTTACTTGCCAGCATTTTTTATTCTATTGAAGTACCTATTGTTTATCTCTAATAGATCACGTATTTATTCTAAATGTACCTTACCTCTTCTCCTTCCTTTCCCATCTTGTAATATAGAGAATGAAATGATGTCTCTCAGAGACACCAGTTGTCATTTATGACCAAACCCATAAATATGTATCAGGTAGATGCTTCCTTTTCTCATCTTTCTCTTTCTCCTCTTCCTCCTCCTTCCTTCCCTGCATTTTTTTCTTTAATTGAAATGGGACCATGGGTATTTCTTTTTCTTGGTAAGTGAATCATTTCATATATGCTGTCTTCGGATTATTATACCTCCTTGGTAATTTATTTTCTTCCTCTACCATTAAATTTCCTCTTGGGTAGATTCTATATCACAGAAGTCACTGTTCGTCATGCTTTACATTATTTCAAGAATAGAAAATTGCAATATTTGTAAGTCATATTAAGAAAGAGCAATGGGGTTGTTCAAGGACTAAAGTAACTGTTGTCTTTTGTCTCTGCCTGTCTAGAGCATTAACTTACAACATCTGCCCCCAAGCACCGATGTAGGAAGCTTTGGCATGTCCAACTTGTCAACATTGTTGCTATGGTTCTGTCATCTAAAATGTGTGTTGGGCTATATTCATAGCTATTCTGAGACAAGTGCAGTCCAAAGCTTACAGATAGTTCTTGCCTGTAAAGTATTTTATCTTATAATCAAACAAGTAAGCAAATGAAACCCCTCCTTGATCCTGTATGCTTGTTCTATCATTTCTGGTCTAATTAGAAAATGAAGTGCTCAGAATAATTTTAACCACACTTGTAAAAACACTTTTCCAAACTCCCATATCGCTGTAAAAATACTTCATTCTGACTTGCCTTCTGACTTCCCTGAAATTGCTACTGTCAGTCAGAATGAGCTTTCTATTATAAAATTCAATGCATAACTCTCTGCCTCTAATTTAAAACCTCCCTGCTTTGAGCTCTCTCTTGACTTCCAGAATGCAGAATACTTGAGCTCATTCCCATGTATTTCTGAACAGATTGTGACTCTCCTCCTCTGCCCCCGGGTGATCTGAGAAAATAGGCCATCACACCATTTTTCTCAGCTCTGTTCTTTTTACATAGGTCATTTGATCCATTCACATAGTTTTTTGCTGCTGATATGTCTTAGTAAAATAAAAGTCCAGCCCCCATGCTTACAACATACTTTGTGGGTATGTTTAGCCGAGTTATAAGCTTAATGAGTCCAAAATTAAAATTTTCAACTCTTGCTGGGTGGTGGTGGCGCACGCCTTTAATCCCAGCACTTGGGAGGCAGAGTCAGGCGGATTTCTGAGTTCAAGGCCAGCCTGGTCTACAGAGTGAGTTCCAGGACAGCCAGGACTACACAGTTAAACCCTCTCTCAAAAAACAAAAAACAACAACAACAAAAAAATTTCAACTCTTTTTTTCCATAGTCTTTCCCATTTTAATAGCGGTTTTGTGAGGCAATCAGTTTTGTAGTTAAATATTTGAAGTATCTGAACTTCCAGAATTCCTGGTTCAATTTTTAATTTCTTCTAATATTTGTTCAATTAAATCACAATGTTCTGCCTGACCTCAAATCTAGAGCAAACAATGCCATGGAACTACAGACAAATGCCTCTGAAACAATTACTTAAAATAAATCATTCATGTCTTAGGGTGTTTATGTCAGGTATTTTGTTACAGTAAGGGAAATCACATTGTCATTTCCACTCTTTTCCTAAAAGTTGGCAGGAAAATGTCATATAATGAAGACTGAATAAATGTTGGATGTGATGATCCTTTTCAATATGTGAGTTAAAAGATATGTCACACTTTTTCTTTCTTTTCATAAAATATTTATAAAATGTCTGAGAAAAAGTTTAAAATATGAAGATTTCAGGGATGGAGAGGTGAACCAACTGTTAAGATGGCACTGCCTTACATGCTTTTAATGATTTTAAAACTATAAAACTGTAATACTTGTAAGTCATATCAAGAAATGTAAGTAGAGAAACAGTACAGAGCATCCTCAAAGAAATGAAATTAAGATGACCACATGATACAGTTATCCCACCTTGGGATATTTACTGAAAATATTTAAATCAATACATTAAAAAAAGTGTCACTCTCATGTACGCTGTAGCATTATTTGTAACATCTTATATTTATATAACTATGCTTCAACCTGGATATTCTTCAGTGGATGAACAGGTAAAGACAATATACTCAGATAGATTCTGCATGCTGTCATTTGGATTAAATTTAAATATTCATCTTTACCCTCACTACTGCCAAATTAGCTTGCTTTTACAAGTTCTGTCAATTGCTTAGGTGTGGGGCCAATCCACTAGGATGCAAAGGACTATACTCATTTCATGCCAAGTGTCCTTTTATGCTTTGGAGAATCTAAATGGCTCTGTGAGTCTGTTAGATGGAGAAATAATGTCCTGTTACAAAAACTGGTAATTCTCCAAAAGACATGGCCACAGGGTTTTTTGTTGTTGTTGTTGTTTGTTTTGTTTTGTTTTTGGTTGATTTTGTTTGGTTTGGTTTGGTTTTATTTTTTATTTCTGTGTTTGAAACTTTGATGACTAGTGAATACATACACTAGAAATCCCTTCATCTTCAGGCTGCTGAGTTAGTGATGGAAACACAGGCTCAGACACTTGATAACAGTTCCTGCCAAATTGTGTCAATAGGTAGACTTCCGTTCTTCCTAAGTAAGTGGAAAGACCCTATGATATAAAGAAAAGTCATAACCTGTGGTGTGGAGGAAAGGCCTATGCCCTGGCAGCTTCCACAGGCTAGGCTAAGTCCAGGCCCCAGGAAACCCTTAAGTCATGGTGCTGAAAAGAAGAGAGGAGATTGACCATTTTAGCCACACTGAGAACAACATGTAGTGTGGTTCAATGATCCTCAAATTCTGTTTTGGAGGAATGAAAGGAGGTATACATTTAAACATAGAAAGGACAGAGGAAAGGGTATGGGGTATTCACATTTAAATCACCATAGTCAAGGTGTGATTCTGTCAGTAATCATTGTTTCTATTGTCTTAGCTAAGAATTTATAAGGTGGTCCAAAGGATTCTCCATCACTTAAAGTAACCAAGACAGATTCTTGGGTTCTTAAAAGACAGATTACTGCTTCCTTGAGATGAGTCCTTACTCTCACAATTCTTCTCATTTATGTGGGTCAGTTCATGGGAGGTTTGGGTATGCCGATGCAGAGTCAAGCAAGAGTCAGAGAGAGAAATGAAATGAAACAGAAAAAGCATTTTCTTTGTCCTCATAAAGACTCAATGTTAAGTAGCAAAAGTGATTTTAAGTTCCTCTTTTAAAAGCCATTTAATTGGAAAAGATTTGAAAAGAAATGAATTGCTTTTATTATTTTCCCCTGAAATTTCTGCCTGCTTTGTGTTCTGAGCCTGCTTCCTTTTGCTCCTTCCATCTTTTCTTCTTATCCTCTCTGTTTCTGTGTTTCTTCTTCCAGTAATCACTGTAGGCAAAAGTCTACAGTCTGTGTTCAATTGTTTCATTCATCATCTACAAAGGCATAAAAAGTCTGCGACCTTTGAGAAATTTCACAACTAATAGAATTTACACAAAAAACATTTTTGTTGTTAAATCTGTAAATATTTTTTCCACAGTTAAGAAAAAGAAATGTCTGTCTTTGGCTGATTTCTTGTTTCATTCCAGGGACAAGATCAAAGACAGTAAGAAGACAGTCCTGTTACATCAAAACCTACATCTTGACCTTGGTACATTATGCAGTAATTCTCTGAGCCAATTCCAATATGAGAAATTGTGTTTGCCCCTTTTCTTGTTATTATAGTTATTTCCTAGATCACTGGTGACTCACAATGGGGTAGATGCTGCTTCTGTTGCTAATGGCTCTTCTGAATCTTCCAAAGAACAGCATTCATTTTTAGAACTCAAATGCCTGTAAGAATCACAATAGGTATGGGTTAGAAGTGCATACATATCTGGACCTGTTCCCAGCAATTCTGATCAAGTGTTCTCACAATTTGCATTTTGAAAAGGCACTCTAGGTTACTTGAGTCAGGTGGAAAGAAAGGCTCTTGAGAAACACCAAGGTAGAATAAATATACAAATCCAAAGGAAATGGAAAGATAAAAATTTACAAATATTCGCTGTGTAGATCAGAGAAGTAGAATCTGTGCGTTTCTGTGCTCATGAGAAGACAGTGAATGAAAAGATGTTCCCATCAATAGAGAACCTCTGAGATTTTCCAGTCATCTCCTCCTTAGTCTTAGCAACTCTGCATGTCTTCATGAGGATGACATTTGTCTAATCTTTGAAAATTAAATCTAAAATTGGGACTATTAGGGTGACTCACAATAACTCCAGAAAATTTGGGGACAGATTGGTAGCATTCTTACTCTCCACAATATTGAAGTTAGAATCAGTCATTCTTCTTTGTAAAATCTTTAATATAGGTGTGGTTTTTCTCTAATACTTGACTGGAAGCCATGGTTCACAAACCAGTGTATATTTTTTCAACTAATTTTTTTGAAAAATTTTAAACATATATATGATATGATGTGTCTTGATCAAATCCTGTAAGGGGTTCTGTAAACCTCCATAGCAAGTAGAGTAACTATTGATGGTTTAAGAGGAGTCAGTAGCAGGTGTTGGTTCAAACATGGGGAGTCTGACACCAAGTAGTTTATTTTAGACATTTTAACCACAGCACAATTTGGCAAAACACTTCCAGATTATAGATTAATTCAATCCCATGAGCCCAACAAAGCTGGAGACATGACTGCATTTAAACTCTTTGTAAAGTACAGATGATATCTTCTAAAAAGATAGGTTCTACAAATTCAATGAGAAAATCAAGCTCAAGATATGGGTCTAGGGGAGGATTTGGTGGGGTCTCAGTCACACAGACAGCTCAAAGGTCACCAGGTTCTTAGCCAAGTCTGATCCCAAGCTTGTTGACAGTAAACAAATTATACACATCTCCCTTTGAAGATACAACCCTTTCTATCTTCCATTCCTCTTTCCCTTAGTGCTTACCTCTGCAAATAAGGACCACATGCCTACTATATCCTCCATCTCTGTCCTGCCTCTAACCTCCCCAAAATCTAGAGCATCTCCCTTCTAACTCCATGTTCTCTTTTGATTTATCCACTGCCCCTCTCTTCTCCTTCTTCCTCTTCTTCTTCTTTTTCTTCTTCTTCTTCTTCTTCTTCTTCTTCTTCTTCTTCTTCTTCTTCTTCTTCTTCTTCTTCTTCTTCTTCTTCTTCTCCTTCTCCTTCTCCTTCTCCTTCTCCTTCTCCTTCTCCTTCTCCTTCTCCTTCTCCTTCTCCTTCTCCTTCTCCTTCTCCTTCTCCTCCTCCTCCTCCTCCTCCTCCTCCTCCTCCTCCTCCTCCTCCTCCTTCTCCTTCTTTCCTCCTCCTTCTCCTTCTTTCCTCCTCCTCCTCCTCCTCCTCCTCCTCCTCCTCCTCCTCCTCCTCCTCCTCCTCCTCCTCCTCCTCCTCCTCCTCCTCCTTCTTCTTCTTCTTCTTCTTCTTCTTCTTCTTCTTCTTCTTCTTCTTCTTCTTCTTCTTCTTCTTCTTCTTCTTCTTCTTCTTTCATTGAGTCCAAATAAGGCTGCCTATATATGCACAGTTATGGATTCATCCACTGGGTAATAGGCAACCTATCAGTGTCTACATACCAAACAAACAGTACCCTGATTTTCCTTTCTCTACATAAATGTTTTGAAGGTTGATTGACACCATGAGAATTTCTTTGTTTCTTTGTATTTATTTATTTAACATGAATATAAGGCAGTTTGACAATATGAGAATTATTTATTTATTTATTTATTTATGTGTGTGTGTATTATACATCTCAATCACTCTTTTCCCTTCCCTCTTCTTTTACCAGATTCTTCCCTCCACAACCCCTTTCCCCTGCTCCCATTCACTCATCCTCCATTTCTTTGGTGAAAAGAGAAGTCTTTCCAGAAATATCAGTCAGTCATGGCATATACAAGTTGCAATAAGACTGGGCATTTCCTCTCATATTAAGTCTGGGCAAGGCAATCCAGTTGGAGGAAAGAATCCTAAAAGCAGACAACAGAGTCAGAGACAGACCCTGCTCCCACAGTTAAAAGTACCACAGATGACCAAGCCATAAAACTATAATGTACGTTCAAAGGACCTAAGTCAGTCCCATGCGGGCTTCATGGTTGGAAGTTCAGTTTCTGTGAGCCCCTATGAGCACAACACAAACAGGTTCTACCTTTGGGCCTATGATATCCCTAGCCACAAGTACTTGTAGAAGAATTTTAGTCCTGCAACTTGTCTGTTCTGGCAAGGGATCATATCCAAAGACCAACTAAGTTGAAGTGCTCTGGATAGAATACACCCAAGCCCTTAGTACACACCTTTAATCTCAAACAAAATAAAGTAATCCAGAGCATGTAAGTAAGGTTAGGTTGGTAGAATGAATCAAGCATGTTTGAAAGTGAATCCTGATTTGGGGCAGAAAAAATAATAAAAAAAATGGAGAAAGATTTGACAGAATCAGTCAAACAGAATATGTCCAATACCCATGAGGAAAGACATGAAGGAGAGAAGACTTAAAAGACAATAACCGATAGAGAGAGAGACAGAGAGAGAGAGAAAGAGAGAGACAGAGACAGAGAGAGACAGAGAGAGACAGAGAGACAGAGAGAGAAGAGGGAGGCAGTTTTTTTACTGTAACAGTTTTACAGACAAGTTGAAGAGAGAACAAGACACAGGTGAAGATAGAAGGAGTCAGAGAATGAAAAGAAGGCATAAAATCAAAACAGAATTGTGAGAGTTAGTTTGAGGCCAAGCAGAGCAATTTTGTCAGAACACAAGAGTTTTTGAATCAGTCAACTTGGAGAGGCGTTTGAGTTCAAAGAGTAGAGTTGAACCAGCCAGGCAGAGTTAAGAAAGAACTAGAAAAAATGAGTTTATTCAGCAGTAAGCCTGTGAGATGACAGTTACATCAGGTGAATAAAAGTTATTTTTATATGTATTGACAGTGTTTTACAGTAACAAAGCATGAATTTCCTCCTGAGGAACAAACCTGAATCCTCCCATAGACAGTCTTGCCACTGTTATATCAGTGGATACATCTTACCTGGAAGACAGTACAATAATATGCTGAGCTCAACACTGGATAAGACTACTGAAGTCTGTTACCCAGGAGCCTGGACAGTATTTCTAGAAATTTGAAATTTAGCCAGCAGGAAAGTGTTCTATAGTCAATTCAAAATTGATTTTGTAGGTCTTACAACCAAAGTACTGCAGTGGACAAGTGGCCGGGACAGGTCTCCCACTTTCATAGCCTCAGTTCTGGGTAACCCATACTTTTTTCATCAGGACCAGCTCTACTGGGTTGCCCAGACGAGGTGCAGAGCCCACTCTCCAGAATGGTGCAGCTGGTGAGGGGCATAAACAGATCTCTCCATTTCTTGACTTTGTGGCCAACACTATTAACTACTTACTGTAAGTGGTGAGGAAAAGGAAGAAGGGCATCATCCCTGTACCCATGTCACCTCATGGCAGACAAACTGCGGCAACTGCTCTCCCACATTCATACTATCAGAGCTGGTCACCCATTCTCTCTTCCACTAAGACCAGTTCTACTGAGCTGCCCAGCAAGGACCAGAGACTCTTTTCCAGAGTGCTGCAGCCTGTGAGAGGTTGGGCCAGCTCTCCAGAATGTGGCAGCTGATGAGTGGTGGTGACAGCTCTAAGTAGCCCTTTAGCCCTTGGACATCATGTGGTCCCAGGCAGCATCCCAGACTAGAGACATCAGCCTGGTCTTCAGTGGTATGATTAGCCACAGACATTAATACAGACCCCTGTCACTGCATGCCCCTGGATCTAGCATGGACTTGGCCTTCACCATGTCCTCAAGCCATGGGGCAGGCTACTCATAACATAACTATTTCTCTCTATTTTTCACATCTCCATATCTACCTCTCTTCATAACATTCAAACTGTTCTGCTTCTCTTTCTCTCCTATCTATCCACCATATACTTGCACATTGTAATGAACACCACTGTGGGTAGATCATATTACTGGCAGACCTTTGTCAGACTTGTCATTCTCTGTCTACACCATATGGTATGGTGGGAATCAGGTTTCTGGATGTCTTCCTCTGCCAGGGCACTGTTGCATGGTGGCAGGTGGGTCCCTGGATGTCCTCTATCTGACTGCATGGTGTGGCGTGCTGTGTGTGGGCCTCTGTGTGTCTACAGCCTGCCTATGCTGTACTGTCTAGTGGAGGGCTGGCCTCTGGGTATCATCTGTGTACTCATACCACTGCATGGTTAAACAATCTAATTTTATACCTTTATTCTTCTATACTTCATACTTTTATACAAACATTTTTACTGAAAATGCACATATATATATATCTTATATTGTGGATATATAATGATGGGCTCATCTTCTATCAGTGTCATTTTGTTTGTATACTTTAAGAAAAACAATATGCCTTTCATTTAAGAGATATACAAATGAATAACACAGTATGAGCTGAATTTGAGCTATATTCTCTCACAAAAACTCACTGAATTAATTTCTTCCTAAGGTCATATTTACTGGCATTACAGGAACAGTGTGAAAATTTTATGGAATAATATATGGTCAATGTTGAATATGTATAATAATGTCTTTCCATGATAGTAGATTTTCTATCACACTTACTGCCAGATATAATTTTTGTTCACTAAGAACTTACTGACAAATAATAGGGAGAAAATTAATACTTATGTTTTCATTCTGAAAGACAGCTTTTGAGGGAGTAATGAACATAGGATGAGGCTGGAAATTACCTCAAAAATATTCCCAAGAATTTCCTGTGCAGTTTAAGTGGATACTCTTGAGGTTCAACCAAGGAAAATGGCAGTGGACACATAAAGATGAGCAGAGGCCTTTGGAACACATTGACTGAATACCAATAAATGCATGCCTAAGAAACAAACTGTGATGGAAATCGCTTTGTTATTTCAATTATTTAGACTAAAAAATGGGGAATAACTATTTTGGGATATTGCAAGCAGGAAGTTCAGGATAGTAATCACTCTAAGAATAAAAGTTAGCAGACAAGTATAATACTTCTATACACAACACATACAGAAAGATTAATAGAAGAGTTAAAAATTCTGTTGAACTAGAAAAACAAATACTGGAGTTTGAAAGGATGAAATCAATATGATTCTTGCAACAAATTAAAAAGAAATTGGAAGGATAGTGAAACAGAGAGGTTAGAAACAAGAGCTTCTAGGAATTTGCTTAAGTGCTGTTTAAAGTTAAATTGTTTGATTACAAGAAAGGAAATACCATCCAAACTTTGAATCAACTAAAGAACTACTGACAAGACATAGTCAAACAATTCTTTGTAATTACATATAACATAAGTGTGCTTATACTTTATGTTTTATAAATTAGAGTGGAGTGACTTCTCTTGGAGGGCATCAACTAATCCAATAGTAAGGGCCAAATATTAGTACTGGGCTTAAATTGGTTTTAAAATAAATACTGCTTCAGAAACAGTGTGTGTGTGTGTGTGTGTGTGTGTGTGTGTGTATGTGTATGTGTACAGATATATGTCAGGATAGCATGTGCATGAAGGTAAGTGGGAAATCCTAAAAGTACAACCTTTCCTTCTATCATGTAGTATCTGGGAATTGACTGAGGTGATCAAGCTCTCATTGCCTCAAGGGCCATATGCGAAATGTTAAAGAGGAGAAAGTAAGCATAATTAAAAAGTTATAGTAAAAATCCAAATAAGTCTACTATTTATTGAAAATGTATATAATGAATCATGTCTGGAAAGAAACAAATTATAGATTAATCATTGAAGAATAATCAAAATCAGTAAATGCAGACAGCAATGCAAATGTTTAAAATGACACACAGAAATTAAAGATGGGAAATTAAAGTTTAACAACATGAGGTTGCCTACTCTTTCCCCACCTATTCAATATAGTACTTTAGGTCTTAGCTAAAGCAATAAAACAAATGAAAGACATTAAGGAGACACAAATTCAAAATGAAGAAATCAAAGGTTTTTTTCTTTCACAGATGATGTGACAGTAAACTTAAGTGACACTAAAATTTCCACTTGGGACCTGTGTTGAGGGAGGCCCCAAGATGTCTATGAGGGCAACTCCAGCAGCGGGAAATATGAATCTGGAAGTGGCCACTTCCTGTAGCCAGGCAGGATTCACAGTGAAAGAATAAGGAGAACAAACCACCTGCAAAATTTTTGACCCAAAATGTGACCTGCCCCTCCCAAAAAAGTGCACGGAAAAAGAAAGAAGAGAGACAAGGAATGACTAGCCCAAATCAGAATTATCAATTGGCATCAACCAATCCCTGACCCTATTAATGATACTCTGTTATGCTTGCAGACAGAAACCTGGTGTAACTCTCCTCTGAGAGGTCCCAGCAAGCCACCTATAAAAAAAAGATGAAGAGATTCATCACCAATTATTAAATAGATCATAGTGAGTCTTATGGAAGAGTTGGTGGAAAGATTGAGGTACACAAAGAGGAAAGAGGCTCCACAGTAAAATCAACAGTGTCAACCATCATGAACACTTGGCAGCTTCAAGAGCTTGACTCAACAACCAAAGAGTGATCACCACAGGTTGGACCTAGGCCTCCCACACAGATATAGCAGATGCATAGCTTAGTCTTCAGGTGGGTCCCCCAAGAACTGAAGCAGGGACACTCCCTGAATCTGTTGACTGCCTTGGATTCTTTTCCCCAAACTTGTCTGCTTTGTTTGGCCTCAGTGGAAGAGGATGGACCCAGTCCTTCAGTCACTTAATGTACTGGGGCGGGGGGGGGGGGCAATGTTGTTAGATGGTTGGGAGGGTTCTTGGGGTGTTGGGAGTATTGGGAGACTGATACTCAGAAGGTGGCTCCCTTGTCTCAGAGGAGAAAGGGACAAGGAATGGGAGGAGAATCTTCATGACTAGGTACTGGGAGGAGATGGGTGGCTGATATTGGGAATTAAAGTGAATAAATTAAAAAAAAAATTCTACCTGAGAATTCCTACAGCTGATAAACACATTCAGCAATGTAGATAAGCATAAAGTTAACTTATAAAAAACCAGTAGCATTACTATATACAAATGGCATAAAAACTGAGAAAATATCAGGTAATAACACCTTTCACAAAAGCTTCATATTACAAATTTTCTTAGAGTAACTCCAACAAATAGATGACTTTTATCTTTAAATAAAGAAACTAAAGAAGATATCAGAAGATGAAAATGTCTTCCATATTCATCGACTGACAGTACTAACATAGTTAAAATGGCTATCTGCCAAAAGCAATCTACAGATTCAATCTATGTCATAATTCTGATATATTTCTTCACAAATAATGATAGTACAATTCTCAGCTTCATATGAAAACACAAAAATCTTAGGATAGCCAAAACAATCCTGAACAATAAAAGAACTACTGGAGATATCCCCATTCCAGATTTCAAGTTGTACTACAAAGCAGTAGTAATAAAATCAGCATGATTGTGGCACAAAAACAGATATGTTGGTCAATAGGTTCAAACTGAAGACCCAAATATAAATCTATACACCCATGGGCACTCTGCACAAAATTCAACTCCAAATGGGTCAAATTGTTCAACATAAATACTACATACATTGAACTAGTAGAAAAAAAAAAGGTTGGAATATTCTTGAACTCACTGGCACATAAAAACACTCTCTGAACAGAAGACCATTAGCACAAGATCATTAATGATCTAAGATCATTAACTAATAAAAAGAATCAGATGAAACTAGAATCTTCTGTAAGTCAAAGCATGCCACCAATAAGAGAAACAGCAGCTTATAGAATTGGAAATATTTTTTTACCAGCTCATCTGATAGAGGACTAATATTCAAGATGTAAAAAGAACTCAAGAAATGTGATCTCAAAGTATTAAATAATCCAATTAAAAGTGGAATATAGATCGAATCAGAGAATTTTCAACTGAGGAAACTCAAGTGCTTGAAAACCGATTCAATTTTCAACATCCTAAGCCATCAGGGAAATGCAAATGAACACACGACTTTGAGATTCCATTTTACACATGTCATAATAATACAAGTACAGGTGAAGATGTGGAATAAAGAGAACAATCATCTATTATTTACAGAAGTAAAATTTATACAGTCACTACAGAAGGCTGGCATTTGATCAACTTCAAGATCTAGCTATCTCACTAAATATATAATAAATATATAATATTAAATATAGTGTTTAATATAATAGATAATAGGTTAACATAATATATTTTAGGATTTGTGGTATATGTAGATTAATGTGCATGACAAAACAAAAATACAAGGGAAGGAGAAATTAAGTGTTTATGTTGGGGGTGGGGGCAGAGAGAAGCCTCAACAGTTAAGAGCACTGACTTACCTCCAAGAGGAGCTCATTTCAAGCCCCAGCACCAACACTGGAGCTAACAGCAATCTGTAACTCTAGTTTCAGGGGATCTGATGCCTTCTTCTGTGTATCATGGGAACCAGACACACATGTGGTGCACAAACATCCATATAGAAAAAAGAGTATAAGGCTTTGGCATCTTCTGTAATACACAGTGACGATTTGGATGTAGACTATGAAGAATTAAATGGACCAATAGTTGTGATAAGTGGGTTCAATAAAGAATCTCCAGTTTATTTAATACACAATAACAAAATATTTGAAATGGAGTAAATAATAGATGATTCCATATGCAACATAAAAACATAGAAACTCTGGAGTCATTTCTTCAAATGCAAAGGCAAATACATAGAAACATTTTAATCACTGATTAATATCATTATTCATTAATTAATCAAAACTAAAATGAAATTTTACTTTGTATCACTAGAATGGCTATTTTTAATGGTGGCAACTGACAGTGAGGAAGAAGAAAAGTTGTGTTGCTGCTAGTGATAACATGAAATGCAGAAACTGCTTTGGGAAAGAGTGACTGCCTTTTCATTATTTAATCTTGGGTGTGAATACTTCTTTTCCTAGGTACACACAAGAGGAATGAAAATACATATGGACAAATAAACTTTTTCACAGTATTTATAGAAATCTAATAGTTCACAGCAGCAATGTTCATACAAGTCAAATGTAGTAGTAACAGAAATGTTTATCAACTGATAAATAAAATTGATGCCTAAATATTAGAATATTAGTAATTAATAAGTATAATTAAAGTGCTGAGACATTTCAATAAAAATTCACAATGAAACATTATGCAAAGAAAAATAAGCTGTTTCAGAAGGGCTCCATGTTGTATTCTTCCATTTATATGAGTTATTCAGGACAGGAAAATCTTAGGGGAAAGAGACTATTGTTTGTCTAGGATGATGTGGAGAGCACTGGGTATAAAAAAAACAAAACAAAATTTCTTTGATGGTAACAAAATTATTTTTAAATTAATTGTAATAATGGATTAACTACTATATGAATGCTCTAAAAGACATTATTTGAATTATGTCTTCGAAATGATGGATTGTCTTGCCATAAAATTTGTTGTATGAGAATCATACCCCAATAAAACTATTTTACACATTTTCAAAAATGAACATATAAGCTAAATTAAAATTTTATATGATGGATTTAATTAAAGCCAACCATAAAAATAATTACAAGAATTATAAACAGATTTTGCAACATGACTTCAATGTAAAGAGTTTCAGATAAATGAAGATGCAAAACACAATTATATCTGCAAGAAGTCCACTTAAATTAAAAGGCATAACTAGAATAAAATGGAATCATTATAAAAGATACATTGTAGGAGCAGTAATCATAAAAAAAGTGAAGGAGTTGTGTTCAGGTCATAGAAACAGAACTCATAAGGATTAGTGTCAGACACAATGTATTGTAGTTCATCATGATAAACTGATGGAGAAATGTTTCAATGTGTAAATAACTTAAACCAGTGTTTAAATTCACAAACAAACACTCATGGGCTTTTAAGGAGAAATGATTAACTGGAAATTATAGTTGGTGGCAAAATATTCTTCACCAAGTAGTTCTCCACAAGTAAAACTATTTTCCAGCAAAGACTAAGAATCCTTAAATATTAACTTGACCAAGATGTCATTCGTTGAATCCTTTATCTAGCAAAGTCAAAATGTACATTCTTTTTTGCTGTTGAGTCAATACTCACCTCCATGGACAAAAGTGACAGTACGCTACTGCTATGACCACAAACACAGAGGAACAGAAAATACCATTGTCACAGAAGAGAAATTACCACAGCTCTCTATCCACACAGTAGAAAGATAAGAAAATGTTCTGAAACTTTATAATGATGCAGAATACGAAAGGCTTCGATGAAATGCTATAGGAAGAAGAACTATGTCATGCTGCTTTCTGTTTCATAGTAAAGTAGCAACAGAACAGAGATTATCTCAAGTTCTCTTTGTTTTTGTAATGAAATACCCTGAAAATACAAACTGGGGAAGAGGATTTTTTTTTTTTTTTTGACTGACAGTTTCAGAGGAATAGATCCATCACAAGAGAAATGATGACAACAGGCAGGGAAGGCATGCTTGCTGGAGTCTTTGAACTGATATATTCTGAAAGCAAAATGAATGGGCCCAGGCTACAAAGCTGTAAACCTTGCATCCAATAAAGGACACATACCACTTTAGAATCAACCAAGTAGTTTCTACAGCCTTCTCAAATAGTACCATCAACTGAGGATCAGGTATTTAAACATGTAAGTCTAGGGGACACATTTAATATTCAAGCTACAACAGTAAAAATTTAGTATATTACTTTAAAAAGTAAGAAAAAAAGAATTGAGTGATAAATATTTGATACATATGTTTACCAAAACTGGAGCATCATATTGTAATAAAGTACAATATGGCACCCCACAAATTTGTACAATTTACATCAGTTTAAATGGAAAATACAAAAGTAAATGAAGAGAAGTATCTAATATCAACTATTACAATAAAAATAATAATACCCTCAGTAGCATCTCTTCTGTGATTAACAATATTGTTTAGTCTGCATTCATCTACATGATTCAGTCAGTAGAGGCAATGAGGACCTAATAGGTGAAAGAGGGAATATTTTTAGTTCAACACATAGTCATGATAAAAGTCTTTTGTCATAATGGTAATAAAAAGAAATAAGAAAGGTCCGCCTTGCTCGCTTCGGCAGCACATATACGAAAATTGGAACGATACAGAGAAGATTAGCATGGCCCCTGTGCAAGGATGACATGCAAATTCGTGAAGCGTTCCATATTTTTAGCAAGCCAGTAGCCAACATCAAACTAAATGGAGAGAAACTTGAAGCAATCCCACTAAAATCAGGGACTAGGCAAGGCTGCCCACTCTCACCTTACCTATTCAATATAGTACTGGAAGTCTTAGCTAGAGCAATTAGACAACAAAAGGAAGTCAAAGGGATACAGATAGGAAAGGAAGAAGTCAAAATTTCACTATTTGCAGATGATATGATAGTATACTTAAGTGAACCTAAAACTTCCACCAGAGAACTCCTAAACCTGATAAACAACTTTAGCAATGTGGCTGGATATAAAATCAACTCAAACAAATCAGTAGCCTTCCTCTACTCAAAGGATAAACAGGCAGAGAAAGAAATCAGGGAAATGACACCCTTCACAATAGCCACGAATAAAATAAATTATCTTGGAGTGAATCTAACAAAGCAAGTGAAAGATCTGTATGACAAGAACTTCAAGTCTCTCAAGAAAGAAATTGAAGAACATCTCAGAAGATGGAAAGATCTCCCATGCTCCTGGATTGGCAAGATTAATTTAGTAAAAATGGCTATCCTGCCAAAAGCAATCTACAGATTCAATGCAATACCCATCAAAATTCCAAATCAAGTCTTCATAGAGATAGTAAGAGCAATTTACAAATTCATTTGGAATAACAAAAAACCTAGGATAGCGAGAACTATTCTCAACAATAAAAGAACCTCTGGGGGAATCACCATTCCGGACCTCAAACTGTACTACAGAGCAGTAGTGATAAAAACTGCTTGGTATTGGTACAGAGACAGAAAGGACGATCAATGGAACAGAATTGAAGACCCAGAAATGAACCCGCATACCTATGGTCACTTGATATTTGACAAGGGAGCTAAATTCATCCAGTGGAAAAAGGACAGCATTTTCAACAAGTGGTGCTGGCTCAACTGGAGGTCAACATGTAGAAGAATGCAAATTAATCCATTCTTATCTCCTTGCACAAAGCTCAACTCCAAGTGGATAAAGGACCTTCACATAAAGCCAGGTACACTGAAAATATTAGAAGAGAAGTTGGGGAAGACCCTCGAATACCTAGGCACAGGGGAAAAGTTCCTGAACAGAACACCAATGGCTTATGCTCTAAGATCAAGAATTGACAAATGGGACCTCATCAAATTGCAAAGCTTCTGTAAGGCAAAGGACACTGTCAACAAGACAAAATGGCAACCAACAGATTGGGAAAAGATCATTACCAATCCTACATCTGATAGGGGGCTAATATCTAATATTTACAAAGAACTCAAGAAATTAGACGCCAAACAACAAAATAACCCCATTAAAAAATGGGGTACAGAGCTAAACAAAGAATTCTCAACTGAGGAAACTCGAATGGCCGAGAAGCACCTTAAGAAATGCTCAACATCCTTAGTCATCAGGGAAATGCAAATCAAAACAACACTGAGATACCACCTCACACCAGTCAGAATGGCTAAGATAAAAAACTCAGGTGATAGTAGATGCTGTCGAGGATGTGAAGAAAGAGGAACACTCCTGCATTGTTGGTGGGGTTGCAAGCTGGTACAACCACTTTGGAAGTCAGTCTGGCAGTTCCTCAGAAAATTGGACATAGCACTACCTGAGGACCCAGCTATACCACTTCTGGGTATATACCCAGAAAATGCCTCAACAAATAACAAAGACATATGCTCCACTATGTTCATAGCAGCCCTATTTATAATAGCCAGAAGCTAGAAAGAACCCAGATGCCCTTCAACAGAGGAATGGATACAAAAAATGTGGTACATATACACAATGGAATATTACCCAGCTATTAAAAATAATGAATTCGAGAAATTCTTAGGTAAATGGATGGATCTAGAAAATATCATCCTGAGTGAGGTAACCCAATCACAAAAGAACACACATGGTATTTACTCACTGATAAGCGGAGATTAGCCCAAAAGTTTGAAACAACAAAGATTCAACTACCAGACGACACGAAGCTCATGAAGAAGAAAGAACAAGTGAGGATGCCTAGGTCTTTCTTAGAAGGAGTAACTAAATACCCAAGGGAGCAAATATGGAGACAAAGTGTGGGTCAGAATCTGAAGGGGGGGTTGTAGGGAGACCATTGTGTCTGGGTATTCATTCCATAGGCAGTCACCAAAAATAGACGCTGATAGGGATGTCAGGATGGGAAAGCTGACAGCAGCCTGATAAGGCTGTCTCCTTAGAGGTCTCTCAGAGTCGGACATACCCAGAGACAGATACCCACAGCTATCCATTAATCTGATCAAAGTTCCCAATGGAGGAGTTAGAGAGTAAATTGAGGGAACCGTGAACGATACGGGCTGGTGGCCCTGTGAGGAGAGCAAGAATACCAACCAGCCAGAGCTCCCCAGGGTCTAAACCACCAGCCCAGGTGCACATAGGGAGAGACACATGACTCCAGCTGTATATGTAGGGGAGGATGGCCCTGTTGGGCATAGGTGGGAGACAAGATCATTGGTATCCTGAAGGCTGAGCACTGAGGGGGGGGAATCTGAGGGTGGGGAGGGAGGCTGGGGGTAGGTGGGTAAACACCTTCATAGAGGCAGGAGGAGGGAGGATGGGATAAGGGGTTCCTGGGTGGTGGGGGAAATATGGTAAGGGGATAAAATTTGAAATGTAAATATTATATCCAATAAAAGAGGGGAAAAATAGAAAAGCGGTTAGAACCAACATTCTTAATAAAATGTCAGCCCTCTTTAAAAAAAAAAAAACTATCTTGATACTAAAATTTGTTTTGAGAATTGTATATTGCAGAATGATCAGCCTTGGTGTATCTACTCAACAAGCAAGCTGGGCAGACCTGCTCAAACCTCTGAGGTCCGTGAATTCCATCTGGAGGCAGCGAAGACACAGCATCAGAGGATTGTCAACTTGCTCTCCCCCCCACTCCTCTTCTAATATCTCAACGCCCATAATCAGCTTGAAGAAGCTAATGATGAGTCAGTGCCCCTATTCCCTGGGCATGGGGACTAAGGTGGTAAATGTTGGGCTGTCTCCCTAGGGAAAAATAGTGGTTTTGTCGGAATAGAGAGGATTAGCTAGGGTTTATTGCATAGCCATAACCTACTAGTAGAAATCTGTATAATTAATATCAAGATGAAGATATAAATTCTTAAATGGCACCAATTTACTTTGTTTACAAATTTTAAGGTTTTCATTGGCATGAGCTTCTTAGTGATATGAGTGAGATGAATATTGTTACTCTCATAGGCATTGTACCAGTATAACACACTTAGGAATACAAAGCTTAGACCCAGTCCTTCTTTAACTTTTTTAACTGATTTGAGATGGTCAGCCTGTGAGTTAAGGGACTATAGCAAATTCATGACTTGGAGTTTATTATAAGGGTGTTCTCTATGTTTTATTTAGAAATAGCTGAGTGGAGTTAACAGGCAACAGTCCAGATTACCTTACATGAATAGCTGGTTTTCAAAACATCAGAAATCCTTAGAATTGACATGACAAACATTTCAGTATTAATGTTCATTTTCATTAGATACCTGTCTGCTCCGGACAGCTTCCTATGTTAAATTCTAAGAAGAAATTGAGCATCCTTGGAGTTACTCCAGTTGTGGTGAGACAGCCACTAGGCAAGAATTACAACTTTCCTTCTACAGACAAATTACTGTCCAGAAAAGGACACACTTGCAGAATAGTCGACTGATTATATCTGCCTAGACAGAGTAATCAGCCCTTAATAATTCTGCAGCACTAAGGTCTGTCAGATGATCCTGGGCCAGAAGGCAGAAGAACAGATGCTCCAACATTTTGAAGTAGAGCGAGTGTCCAGGTGTTCAGAGGTCTCTATAAATTGGCTAAGTTTTAGAAGCTATGCTTTGTGCTTCCCACAATTATAGTCAACTCAGTCATTCTGGATTTCTGATGGGGTTGAAAACTTATAGCTATTTACTTTGAGAGAAAAGATCTGAGTGTATGGTCATCAGCTGACATTCATCCTAAAGCCAAGGAAAAAGCCAGGTTCAGAACTAAGTGTTTTAGTTAGGATAGATGACAGAGGTGCTGGTTAGTCAACAAAAGGATGGACTGGGTATTAGGACTATCTTGTACCTCACTGGTACAAATAGGCATAATTATGCTCTAATTGTATTTTGAGAGAAAAGTTTCCTTTTAACAGGAAGGGTGATGTGTAGGAGGAGCTAAGGTGGGAGGAGTACTGAGAGGAAGAAAAGGAGTAAGAAGAGGAGAAGAAGAAGGAGAGGAGAAGCTAGGTGATGAAAGAGAGATAGAGGGGGGAGACAGGGAAGCAGATGTTCATGTATCTCCACCAGTCAAAGATAGTTGATATATCTAGGTTGGGTAGTGGGTTACACCTCTGATTGAACAATACCAAACTTATAAAGCCTATGATTAACATTTCTTAAAAAAATGTATAAATGCAAAATGAAAAGGGGGCATGGGATAGGGGTTTTCTAAGGGGGGGAATGGGGAAACGGGATGGTATCTGAAGTGTAAATGAAAGATCTAATAAAAAAATAAATAAATAAAAAAAAAAGAAAGGTCCGCCTTTAAAATTTCTAGTAGCAACATTGTAATAATAGTGAAAGATGAAATGCATTTCCTATACAATCAGGGGCAAGTACAGCATGTCTCTTTTTATACTGCAATACATTATAATTTATCTGTTGTAGCCAGTATGATATCAAAGAAAATGAAGGAAATAGGATCGTGAGTTTTTATGCAATATACCATACATTTGTTAATTGTATAATAGTACCTATTATTAGAATTTATTTTTATTTGTATGATGTTTTATGCATATATATATATATATATATATATATATATATATATATATATGCACTATGTGGGTACTTGGTGCAAACATAGGGACCTATCATGGTTGCCCTCTGAAAGACCCAACAAGCACATGAAAGAGTCAGATGGAGATATTTATACTCAACCAATGGACAGAAGCTGCTGACCCCTGTGGTTGAATTAGGGAAAAGCTGGAAGAAGCTGAGGAGGAGGTTGACCCTATAGGAGGACCAGCAGTTTCAATTAACATGAATCCCTGAGATCTCTCAGACACTAGACCACCAACCAGGCAGCATATACCAGATGATATGAGGCCCCCGACGTATACACAGCAGAGGACTGCTGGGTCTGGATTCAGTCAGAGAAGATGCACCTAACCCTCAAGAGACTGGAGGCCCCAGGGAGTGGAGTGGTCTGGTATGGACATCCTTGTGAAGACAGGGGATGTGGATGGGGAACAGTCAGAGGGTGCACCGGAAAAGAGATAAAATCTGGAGTGTAAAAAAAAGGATTAAATAAATTGTCTTTAAAAATCAAAGAAATATAACAATAGTGTCATATATGGGATTATTTTTAAAAGCCTGGGAACCTGTAATGTTAAAAACTACCAGGTCCTGTGAAGAGAAGTGAAACCTCTGCATGAAAGAAAAATTATTATGTACAAAAGCACTAAGTACCACCAAGATGGAGAATTATTTCAGATTGGTTTAAGAACAAAGCTAAGCGATCGTCAATTGTGATCTCGGCACTAGTTCATAATTTTAAATAAATAGTTACAATGTCTGGCAGAGAGCAAAAAATTTCTTATAGCAACACAGAGGTGACTTTTGCCATTTGAATTAATTATCTAACAATATAGAAGACAAACATTTAATCGTGTTGGAATCTTGCTGAATGTGGATGCAGAGAGAGCAAGACCCTGTTGAAGAAGCTCAGGGCAACGGGAGCCGTCAGAAATTCTAGTAGCTTCTTGCTTCTCCTTCAGACTCAGGGTCCATGAGGCACAGAAAAATAGGCTGTACAGTATTAGCAAGTTTATCTTTATGTTACAATGCGATCTTGATTCTAATATTGCATAACGTGATCATATAACAGTGAGTTCTCAAATATATAATGTATGGAATATTACAAAATAGGCAAAATTGAATTTAAAATCAAGTGTTAGATCTTTTCTCCAGATGGATGCCCTAAATGCTTAAGATATAAAATATTCTGTTTATTGAAGGCTCGAGTTTTATTTAATTGTGCGTATTTTTTATATTTTAATAAATTATGAATAATTTAATATAATATTGTATTAAATAGGTAATGATTAGCTGGCTAGATGTTCAGCAAACAATGACTCATGCCCCACAAGCCTGAAAACCTGAGTTTAACCACTGAAACTCAAAAAGGTTTGCCTGAAAAAACTCATCCAAAAATCTATCCTCTGACATCCACACACATGCTGTAACATCTGAACCACCCAACAAACACTCATCTTATGGTTGTGCTCACAAAATAATAAGAGTAATTATACAATAATAACTGTTAGCACCTCTTTCTATAACTATAAAACTTTATATCCTGTTTTGCTATTGATTAACAATCTAATAATATTCACTGTATAGAGAATGGATTTCATTTGGGGATTTTCTGCTTCTGTATACATATTTCTATTGTAGAACTGGTATGTTATTGGGTTGAATAGTTTTATGCCAACTTGACACAGCTAAAGTCATCAGAGATGAGGAAACCTCAATTAAGAAAATGCCTCCAGAAGATTGAGCTGCTGGTAAGCTTGAAGAACAAAATCTCAATTAGTAATTTTTGGTAAAAGGGCAAGTCCATTGTAGGCAGTGGCGTCACTGGGTTGGTGGTCCTATGTTATATATGAAAGCAGGCTAATCCTGAACTCTCCATCTCTTCTCCCATCCAGTTCTCTCCCTCCATCTGCTTCCTATGACTCTTTTGTTCCCTCTTCTGAGTGAGATTCAAGCATCCTCCAGTGAATGCTTTTTGTTTAGCTTCTTTGGATCTGTAGAATGTATTGTGGGTATCATATACTTTATGGCTAATATTCACTTATAAGTAAGTACATACCATGTATAGTTTTGGGACCTTGTTATCTCACTCAAAATGATATTTTCTAGTTTTATCTATTAGCCTGAAAAATTCATGATGTCCTTGAATTTAATAGCTGAATAGTGTTCCATTACATAAATTAACCACATTTTCTGCATCCATTCTTTGGCTAAAGGTTGTTTCTCAGTTTCTGGCTATTATAAAAAAGAAGCTGCTGTGAACATAATAGTGCACGTGTCCTTGTGGTATGATTGAGCATATTTTAAGTATACGCCCAGGAGCAGCATAGCAGGATCAGGTGTGGAGAGAGACAGGAGAGAGGGCCAGAGGGCTAGGAGAATGAATAGAAATTTGCACCTGGAGGTGTTGGGAGTGGGGTTGGGGATATCTCTATAACTTTCAAAAGACCTGGGATGGGAGTTTTCCTAGGAGTCTATGAGGGTCTCTGGGAGTGGCCTTAGCTGTTATATCAGTGGGAATATGGACTCTGAAGAGACTACATCCTATAGCCAGGCAAGATTCCCAGTGGAGGAACAAAAGCACCAAACCACCTACAAAATTTATCCTTTAGGCAAAACATGCAGGGAGAAAAATGGTGTAGAGACTGAGAGAATGGCCATCCAATGATCAGTCCAACTTGAGACCCATCCCATGGGCAAGCAATAATCCCTGACACTATTAATGATGCTGTTATGCTTGCAGACAGGAGACTATCAACTGTCCTCTGAGAGGCTCCACCCTTCAGCTGACTGAAACAGATGCAGAGACCCCCAGAAAAACATTAGAAGGAGCTCAGGGACTCCTAGGGAGAGCTGAGGGAAAGACTGAGGGAACCTAAGAGGACAAGGACTCAATAGAAAG
The DNA here is from genome assembly GCF_011762505.2 of Arvicanthis niloticus. NCBI lineage: Eukaryota > Metazoa > Chordata > Mammalia > Rodentia > Muridae > Arvicanthis > Arvicanthis niloticus. The sequence continues at coordinate 14,871,403 of NC_133433.1, read as the reverse complement.
ACAAATAGTGTTAACAAACCTGGACACATGGGGACTGAACTACCAACCAAGAAGCATACACAGGTTGGACCTAGGCCCCCTGCATATATATAGCAGATGTGCATCTCAATCTTCATATCGGTCTCTCAACAACTGGAGGCTGTCCCTAAAGCTGTTACCTGTCTGTGTAAGCTGTTCCCCTAACTGGGCTGCCTTGTTTGACCTCAGAGGGAGTGGATGTCCCTAGCCCTGTGGAGACTTGCTGTGACAGGGTGGGGGACACCCATGGAGAGCCTCCATTCTCTCCATTCTCTGGGGAGAGGGAAAGTTTGGGGAGAAGGAAGGGAAGGACTGGAAGAGGAGGGAGGAAGGAGGGTTGGCAGCAGTCAAGATGTGAAGTTCATAAATAAATTAATGGAAAGAAGAGAAGAAGAAAGGAAGCAAGAGAGAGAAGGAGAGAGGGAGAGAGACAGACAGACAGAGGGAGGGAGGGGAGAGACAGAGAAAGAGAGAGAGGGAGAGAGAGAGAGAGAGAGAGAGAGAGAGAGAGAGAGAGAGAGAGAGAGAGAGAGAGAGAGAGAGAGAGAGAGAGAACGGCACAACAAGCCATGGGAAGCAATCCAGCAATCATCCTGTGGCCTCTATATAAGCTCCTGCCCCTAGGACCCCATCTTGCTTGGATTCCTGTTCTGACATCATTTGATGATGCACTATGATGTAGAAGTTTAAGCTGAGTAAACCTTTTCCTCTCCAAGTTGGTTTGATCATGGAGTTTCTTTGTAGCAATGGGAAATCAGAAGGAAAGACAGACAGACAGAGAGACAGAAGCATGCACACACATATGCATGTAAGCATGTATGCAAATATAGAGGAAGATTTACAAACTATAGGCTCAAAAATTATTAAATAAAAAGTTGTCTTCCTTCTCACTGCTGATCAGGAGTCACCACTAACAAGGAGAAGGAAAAGCAGAAGCCAGAAAGATGGTCAGTTTGCTTAATAGCTGCTGCCCAAGTGGAGTCTGTGGTATGACTCTCTGTGAGAAATATCTTAAAATGATGGATATAAGCAATGTGCAAGATATATAACACTAGACCAAACAGAAGGAAGACAGGATTTACTGTGATATCTACTACAATTAAAAATAGAAAAGCATTCTCAGAGAACTCCCTCAGGAGTTACAATCTTTCTGCTTCCTCTTACATAATTTTCCCTGGGCCTTAAGTAAGGTAGTGTTTTACATGTATTCCTTGAGATTGATCTCTAAAACATACACATACTCCCCTCCCCCCAAGAAAAAATGCTAGGGACATTTTCCAAAGAATTCCAATCACTCATTTTAAGACCTGATTCGCCAAATTAAAAAAGAAACAAAGAAAGAGAGAGAGAGAGAGAGAGAGAGAGAGAGAGAGAGAGAGAGAGAGAGAGAGAAGGAAAAATAGAGGGAGGAGGGAGGGAGGCAGACAAGAAGGGAGGGAGGGAGGGAGCAAGGAAGGAAGGAAGGGAGACAAACAAACCATTGCTTTTTCTTATATTGGATTTCAGAAAACTCCAGGTCTGTGAGGAGGAGGAAGGGAAAATTAGGTCTGTGTTTACAATGAATTAAAAACAGTCTCCTTAAAATTAAGAGTGTTTAAATAGTTTGTTTTTTTTCAACCACAGACATACAAATGTAAGAGCGAGAACTGAGACAGCTACGTTCCTCAGGAACTATAGTCCTGGAAAGGCATTAACCAGTGTCTTTCCTGCCTGACTTCCCAGATCCATGTCCTAGGATTCCCAGCTGAAGCTACATGTGCATATTTCCTGGGTTTCCTTACAAGGTTTCTATGAATGCTCAATTTGCTTTAGAAAGACAGAGACAGTCTGAGACCCTCCACAGCTTTAACCAAACAATAAATGAATCTATTTATATATTTTATGTTATTTTTTTCTATTAATGCATGTAAGCTGTCAGACTCTGGGGCTTATTGATTTTTTGTTTGTTTGTTTTTACCATTTGATCTTTTTTGACATTGTTCTTTTTTTTCTAAATCAAGATTAAAGGAGAAATCCTGCTATAAGTTTGTGGCCTATATGGAACTTCTAGGTAGTTTCATAAAGCCATGTATAATTTATGGCTGAACCCAGTAAGCTTTCTAAATTGATGAACATAATCTTTGAGTTTGAAAAAGCAAAAGTAACAAGAATCTGCATATAGTAGTTAAGAATGCAAAAAGAAGAAATTACAAATTTACACAATATGTCTCCTTCAGTCTTTAGCTTAGTATACTTGGGGCATGTGTTTACAATATTTTTTGTTTGTTTGTTTGTTTATCCACTTTGCCAACCCCTCTCTCCTCTCTTCCCAGTCCCCATGCACCAATCCCCCTCAAAAGAGGAGGTCCCCCAATGGGTACCAACCCACCCTGCCATGTCAAATTTCAGCAGAAGTATGTGCATCTTCTTCCACTGAGGCCAAAGAAGCCCAGATAGGGAATGGGATCCAAAGTGAAGCATCAGAGTCAGAGTCATCCTATGCTCCGTTAGGGGACTCACACTGAGAACACGAATCTCTACATTCTGTGTAGCGGACTTACATTCAGCCCATGCGTGCTCTTTGATTGATAATTCAGTCTCTGTGAGACACTGTAGGTCTTCTTGTGGTGTCTTTGATCCCTCCAGCTCCCTCAATTCTTCTCCCTACTCTTGCACAAGACTCCTCAAGCTCTGCCCATAGTTTGGCTATGGATCTCTGCACCGGTTTCTGGCACCTGTGGGATCATGCCTCTCAGAAGACAATTATGCTAGGTTCTTTTCTGCAAGCATAGCAAACTATCTTTAACAGCGACAGGGATTTACTCTCTCCCATGGAGTGGGTCTCAAGTTGGTCCATTCAGTTTTGAAAAATTAGGAATAGTTTTACTTCAAGATGCTTCTGTACCACTACTGGGCTTAAACCCAAAAGATGATCTATCATACCACAAGAACACTTACTCAACTATTTTCATAGCAACTTTAATCATAATAGTCAGACACCAGAAAAAACCTAGATGTCCCTCAACTGAAGAATGGATAAAGAAAACATGGCACATTTATATAATGGAATACTTAGTTATTAAAAACAAGGATATCATGAAATTTACAGACAAATGGATGGAACTACAAAATATTATCCTGAGTGACATAACCTCAACCCATAAATACACACATGGTATGTATTCACTTGTAAGTGGACATTAGCAATAAAAACACAGGGTAATCATGCTACAATAATCCACAGATCCAAAGAAGCTAAGTAACAAGGAGGGCAGAAAAGAGGATGTCTGAATTTCACTCAGAAGGGGAAATAAAATAGACACTGGAAGTGGATAGAGGGAGGGAACTGGGTAGAAGAGGTGGGAAGAGGAATGAGGAACAGGTGAGGATCAGGTGTAGGGAGAAGTGGGTGGGTGGTCTGGAAAAGAGAACAGAAATAGTTTGGCTGCATCTCTGGGATGAGCCAGAGATCTGTGACAGAAATACTCCTGGTACTGAGAATCCTAGCAGTGGAGATATAGAATGATGTGGCCACCTCAGGTAGGACTTCCACCCACAAAACCTTTTACCCCAAATTTGTCCTGCATTCAGAGATAAAAATAGAACAGAAATTGAGGGAATGTCTAAACAATGTTGATATCTGAAGAAGCCAGAGAAAGGGCTACCTAGAAAAGGCAAAAAATAGAGCCCTTGACTCTCACATCAGGACATCAATGAGAAGTGTGCCAATAAGACATTTAGGAATTCTCATTAATAACAAGGCACCATGCTTGGTTATAACAGAGGATTGTCTCAGCAATAAGGTGAAATTGACTGAGGTGAACCCACTGGAGTTCTGATTAACATGGAGATTGCCAATCACATGGCTCTTACTGATTTTCAACACAATGGCTTAGATTACTGATTTTGTCTGAATCATTGATGTCCACTGTGCCTTTGTTGTATAATGAGTTTTCTATACTCCTTGAACTTCTGCAATTGTACTTTATTTAGTTTGTATGGAAATGTGTTTCTTTAGAGACAATACATTGTCTTGCATATTTTTCCACTGCCACTGGCATAAGGAACTTAACACTATGTTATCAATTACCAGCCTGAGGAGTTCTCCAAAATCTGGACTTAGATGTTGCTAGTGTCTTAACTTATTCTTCAGCAAATAAGTTTAGGAAAAGTTATTGCTAAACTGAACTGCAGGGCTATATTTCTTTAAGTGTATTCTCAAAGTAGTTTAGAATTAAAAGTTTTAAAAATATTTGCATAAGTGTCTTAACAGTAGGTACATTTTATTTTTAAAAAATACATTATCTTAAAGATATAACGTGTAACTCTATGGATGGATTTAAATAGTAATTAAACTTTGAAAATTAAGAAAAAATTAAAGACTAAGTGGAAAATGAGCTTGCTTATATTTTTCTCTTGTCTTAAAAAGTTTTCTACTGAAATAGATTGCACAGTGTTCTATGAAGAGTACTGTTTAGGTTTATGAACAAAAAAAAGTGTTGGTAAAGTAAAATAATCATAGGTCCCAAGGGTCTCAGGGATGATTTTTACCTTAGCAACCATCCTTTAGCTGCTTTAAAACAATTGCTTGAAAAATATAATATATATGAAAATATATGTGCAGATGCGCCAGGAATGGGATAACTACTTCTAAATGACTGATTAGGAAGGTCCCAATGTCACCTACAACAAAAACACAGGCTATTTATTGTTCTTCGTTTTCAGCTATAAATATATGGTAAGTTTTACTGCTGAATAAAGCACCTTTGTCATTTGTGAACCGTAGAGAAGTCAGCCTGGAACTGTCTAGAAAAGTCTCTCCCTGATGGCTAGGTTTCATGGTGCTAGAAGGTGAGATAGAGGTTTCTACTGAAGAAAAAGACATTAATAATCTTACCCAATTCTGGACCATAGGTGGTCTCCTGTCAAACAACCTTCTACTCATATTTATACTCAAGAGTCTGTGCTCCTCTGAACTTTGGTCAAATGAGCTTCTTATTGCCCTGACCAGTCAGTAATAATGAGACTCAGAACTGCTCCAAGTGCTGAAGATAAGTAACAGAGTAAAAGAAACACTAGATCAATACCCCCTCCACTACTCCTGAATATATCAGAAAGGGATCAGAATGAGTGTCACAGCCAAAGGATGAAGAGAGAGCCGTGAAGTGTTGTCCTGAGGACATGGCATGGCTGTTGCACAAGCAGATGTGACTACTAGAAGAAAATGTACATGAGTTTAAAATTCCATAAGGATAGGGGAGGGGCTCCTGAGGCACCATATGTATCTTTTTGCAGGTGTTAGCTGGTGGTGGTGGGAGGAAAACCACTGTTCATTTGCCTGTCTCCCAGTAGATGACCCCACACCTATGTTCATATAGAACTTGGTGTTTAAAAAAAAAAAGAAGATGGAACACTTGCTTGTTCCTTGACTATTTGCATCTATTGTATTCCTAGTCTTTCAACCTAGAACAGACTTAATACTTGCATGTAAATAAAATGGTATAAAAACAAAAAGGAGGAGGAGAGATAGAATAGGGGTGTTCTAGGTGGGAAAATGGGGAAAGGCGATGACATCTGAAATGTAAACAACTAAAATATCCAATAAAAAAAGAAAAACAATCAAAAGAGGTGGGGAAGGGCACTTTATACTCAATAAAGGAAAAATCCACCAAACAGGAAAAAAACAAAAAAAGGAGATGTGTTGGTGAGGATACTGGGGTATTAGGAGGGAGAGATTGAAGGGTGACTATGATCAAGATACATTGTGTAGTAGTATGACATTCATATATATATATATATATATATATATATATATATATATATATATGACTATATGTCTCAAAACCAGTGAGAGGCATATACCAAATCTTCAGGTGTAGGGATTTTGTTTCATCCTCATGTTAACTTTTCCTGTCTAGTACTCTTCACCACATTATTTACTGTATACTTTTAAACATAGGAGTAGATGTTTAAGTATAATCTATAAAGTTTAAGTTCTACATAGCTGCTGCTAAAGCAATAAATTCCAACAGAGAAATAAGTCAAGTAAACATCATGCTGCAACTTAGCGAAAATACAAGTTTCTCAGAATTAAGAATATGGAAAATCCCATCAGTTTTGCTTTGTAATATGTTAAGAAGTGTTAAAATTTGCCCTCAATCATAGATCCCATTTTCTTTGTTTATTTTACATAAAGTAAAGATAGAACTGTTTATTTTTTCCTTTTACAGTTTTAGACATATAACTTCCATATTGTTGAGAAACCTTCCCCTTTCATCCTGTCTCCTCTGGCCTCTAATCTGGCTCTGACCTACAGGATAGAGAAAGATACAATAGTACACTCTAGGGCAGCTGTTTCTGAGCTTACTTTCCAACTGTCAACACAAACAACGTGTGTACTGTGTGGCCATGGGATTCCCATTAAATTCCACTAACAGACTGTGTAACTTTCAGAGTTGCTATCATCTTATCTTTATGGCCAAAATATCTTTCAAAAATCACAAAGACAGATTTTTCAGGAAACTTACAAAATAATGTTATTCTGACATAGTTTCAGGTTAGTATAAGATATAATACCAGACAACCCACAATATTTGAATTTTTGCATGGTTTAATGTAGACTCAGTTCCCACAGAGAGATGTGGGAATGCCCAGGTGATCCATACAAAGTAATGTGGCTTTCAGAGGAGGAATGCTAAGCATTGGGAACTTGAATATTTCATAAGGGGAGGTAAGCTAGTCTGTCCTTAACTCTCGTGCAATCATTACATTATTAAGCTGAGGAGCAAGCAAATTTACTCTTTACTTCAGAGTGAGACACTATATCCTGCATGTCTGGTCTTTATGCAAATAATCTTAGAGAGTTCAGAAGAAAGGTCAGCCAATACATCATACACAGACATGCAAATACATCAGAAACATTCTGAGAGTTTTCTCAGTAATACCAGCTATATGAAATTATCATTAAAGAGAATAGTTACATTTCTGGTTGTTCTTGTTTTTAAATAATTTCTATTGTATCCCTGGCTGGCCTCTAACTCTGGCTGGGCCTTATATTCCTGATCCTCCTGACTCTGCTTCTTTATGCTGGGATTGTAGACATATACTACCATGCCACTGCCTTGACAGTATGTGTGGTTTAAGGGATTGACCTTAGGCTTTTGTGGGTGTTAAATTATCATTCTGCAACTAGCACCATAGTTGGTCCTCTATCTCTTTTGTTTTCCCGTTCAATTAAAAGCAACCTCAGGCTATTTTGGAGAATTGCATTAAAATTTTTTCTTTAATCAATAGATGTTCCTCAAATAAATTTGTTCCTGCTACTTATAGATTTGACCTACATTGGTATTAACATCATATAACCAATACTCAATATGAATATTTAGAAATAGTTCTAAAATATTTTAAAATGAAAATGGATAGAAACAAATCTTGGGGAACTATATGTAAGCTTGACAGTGTCATGGAATTTGAAAATCCTTCTTTAGTACATGCTGGTGGCATTAGACTTAGAGAGGGTCTTTATTTACAACTGAAATGTAATTAAAGAAAATATCCAATAAAAATTAAAAAGAAATAAAATTTCAGTTTTTGAAGACTGTTATTCTGTATTCTGAATGAAATCAGTACATGTTAACAGCCATAGGAATAGATTTTGTGAGTAAAGGTTCCTATCCCCAAGCCTGACCACCTGAGTTCAATTCCTAGTCCTCACAACATGGAAATTAAGACTCTGTTTCTACAATTTGTTCTCTGACCGCCCCACATGTCCTACTGCACATATATTCACATGCAAGTGCACACAATCAACACACACACACACACTTAATCACAATAAACAAACTCTAAAAATAAATAAAATACATGTTTAGCATGTAATAGCTATTAATAAGAAAAGTATTAATAAGGAAAGTAATAAATTTTAGTGATTTATTTAACTATATTTTCAAGAAAATCCATACACTGAAGTTACATGTTAACACATACTTTCTGAAAAGTGAAACAATGCCTTTTCCCTCACAAATGCCACTTTACCACAGTTTATTGTCACTTACAAACTATGATTTTTTACACAGTTTTGATACTAAACCCTGATGCAGGGGTTACCATTGTGAGTACCAAACTTCTGTCAAACCTTTATCTCCAAAACATTTACATTGCAATTTACATTACAAGAGCAAAATTACAGTTATGAAGTAGCCATAAAAATAATTTTATGTTGGGAATCATCACTACATGAGAAACTGTATTAAAGTATCACAGCTTTAGGAAGGTTTAAAACCACTCTATCAAGTGTATTATACTGCTTTAATTACCAATACAAATATTTTGCTCTTTTCTGTTTACATTTGCAACTGTAGTACAGTATAAATTCATACCAACAAACTCATAAAATAGGCTATTAACATGAGCAATAGATACAGTGTCTAGACAAAATGTCTCAGAATATCAATATTTGACTAAAAACTCCAAATAAGAATGAAGATTTAAGTTTTTCAAAGTTATATGTAGTATAGAAGTACAGATAAATAGAAACAGACATAGTTCACAGGTGATGTTAAAATAAACTATCTGCTACTGGAGATAACCTTTTTGTTCTTGCTCTAACCTGAAAACATATTTCAATCTAGAAGAAACAAGAGAGATAGCAACCACATAATCAAGTAACTAGTATCAATAAACTCCTTATATATACTAATGCATTTCACATTCCTAAGACCTACCAATATAACACAGAAACAGCCTAGTACATTATGTATGTATTAATGAGTGAATTTAATTGCCTAAAATGATTCACCTTAATACCATGGAATTAGAATTTTTAATTATAAGACAATACTGACAGAAATAAGCTTTTTTTCCATAAGACTTATATAGTATTGAAGCGACTGGTTTGTTTAAGCAGCAATATGGTTGAATACAACTGACATGTCTAAAAGATACTACCTCTGGCAGCAGCTGTCCTGGTCCTATGGCTCTTAAAATATTTTTTTAATTTAATTAATTAATTAATTAATTAATTAATTAATTTTGTTGGCGCTGCCAGTCTGCTATTTTGTGGACCCTGGATCCTGCCTGAGACATTCTGGAGGCTCCACAGATCCCACAGCCAGCATTAGGTAGGAAGACCCACATACTGCTCTGAGCCTATAGCTGGGTGCTCTGAGCGCTCAGATTCCAGCAGATACACCCCCTCCCCGCCCACCCCTCTCCCAGATCTGAGGCCTGGACCAGACCTCTGCTGGGTCTGCTGTTGTGTGGACCCCGGCTTCCTCCTGAGACATACTGGAAGGTCCACTCAACACAGAGCCACAGAGGAACAACTGAACTCAGAGCATCAGACAATATATCTGGAGATATCCTAGAGGAGACACTGCACCCAGAACAGCAGACACCTAGCTGGACTGCTACCTTGGAGGCACCATATCCTGAGGCATCCTAGAGGTACCACTGTAATCAGTGCAGCTGGAAAAGATCACAGAGACATCCTGACCCCAGGAGAGCAGACACAAACGAGATAACTGGAAAGGCAGGCTTCAGTCAGGGACAGTAAGTACAGGCAGCACTAGAGTTAAACAGATGGCGAAAGGCAAGTGCAAGAACATAAGCAACAGAAACCAAAGTTACATGACATCAGCAGAACCCAGTTCCCCCATCATAGCAAGCCCTGAACACCCCATCACACCAGAAAAGCAGGATTCAGAATTAAAATCACTTCTCATGATGATGATAGAGGACTTTAAGAAAGACATAAATAACACTCTCAAAGAACTTAAGGAGAACACTGGTAGACAGATAGAAACCCTTAAAGAGGAAACACAAAAATCCCTTAAGGAATTGCAAGAAAATGCAACCAAACGGGAGAAGGAATTAAACAAAACCATGCAGGATCTAAAAATGGAAGTAGAAACAATAAAGAAATCAGAAAGGGAGACCACCCAGGAGATAGAAAACCTAAAAAAACGATCAGGAGTCATAAACACAAGTATCACCAACAGAATACAAGAGATGGAAGAGAGAATCTCATGTGCAGAAGATACCATGGAAAACATAGACACAACTGTCAAAGAAAATGCAAAATACAAAAAGCTACTAACCCAAAATATACAAGAAATCCAAGACACAATGAAAAGGCCAAACCTAAGGATAATAGGTATAGAAGAGGGGGAAGACTCCCAACTTAAAGGACCAGTAAATATCCTCAACAAAATTATAGAGGAAAACTTCCTGAACCTAAAGAAAGAGATGTCCATAAATATACAAGAAGCCTACAGAACTCCAAATATTTTAGACCAGAAAAGAAATACTTCCTGCCACATAATAGTCAAAACATTAAATGTACAAAACAAAGAAAAAAAATACTAAAAGCAGTAAGGGGAAAAGGCAAAGTAAAATATAAAGGCAGACCTATAAGAATTACACCAGACTTCTCACCAGAGACCATAAAAGCCAGAAGATCTTGGACCAATAACATACAGACCCTAAGAGAACACAAATGCCAGCCCAGACTACTATACCCAGCAAAACTGTCAATCATTATTGATGGAGAAACCAAAATATTCCATGACAAATCCAAATTTACACAGTATCTCAACACAAACCCAGCACTTCAAAGGATGATTGGTGGAAAATTCCAAAACACGGAGGGAAACTACAACCTAGAAAAAGCAAGAAAGTAATCTTCCAAAAACCATAAAAGAAGGTAGCTACACAAACATATCTCCACTGCCAATAACAAAAATAACAGGAAACAACACTCATTTTTCCTTAATATCTCTTAATATCAATGGACTCAGTTCTCCAATAAAAAGACATAGACTATGAGACTGGTTACATAAACAAGACCCAACATTTTGCTGCATTCAGGAAATGCACCTTTGTGGAAAAGACAGACACCACCTCAAAGTAAAAGATAGGAAAACAATCTTCCAAGCAAATGGTCCCAAGAAACAAGTGGGAGTAGTGATTCTAACATCAAATAAAATCATTTTTCAACCAGAAGTAATCAAAAAAGTTAAAGAAGGACACTTCACATTCATCAAAGGAAAAATGTACCAAGAGGAACTCACAATTCTCAACATCTATGCCCCAAATACAAGGGCACCCACATACATAAAAGAAACTTTACTAAAGCTTAAAGCATACATTGCACCCTACACAATAATAGTGGGAGATTTCAAAATCATAGCTCTAAGTGCTCACAAAAAGAAATTGGAAAGAGCATACATTAACAACTTGACAGCAAACCTGAAAGCGTTAGAACAAAAAGAAGCTAATATACCCAAGAGGAGTAGATGGCAGGAAATAATCAAACTCAGGGCTGAAATCAACCAAGCTGAAACAAAAAGAACTACACAATATATCAACAAAACCAGGATCTGGTTCTTTAAGAAAATCAAAAAGATAGACAAACCATTAGCCAGACTAACCAAAGGGTGCAGAGACAGTATTCAAATTAATAAAATCAGAACTGAAAAGGGAGACATAACAACAGAAACAGAGGAAATTTAAAAAAATCATCAGAGCCTACTACAAAGACCTATACTCAACAAAATTGGAAAATCTGGATGAAATGGACAATTTTCTAGACAGATACCAGGTACCAAAGTTAAATGAGGAACAGATAAACGATATAAACAGTTGCATAACCCCTAAAGAAATAGACACAGTCATTAAAAATCTTCCCACCAAAAAATGTCCGAGCAGAATTCTTTCAGACCTTCAAGGAAGACCTAATACCAATCCTCTTCAAGCTATTCCATCGAATATCAACAGAAGGAACACTACCCAATTCGTTCTATGAAGCTACCATTACGTTCATACCTAAACCATAGAAAGACCCAACAAACAAGGAGAACTACAGACCAATCTCTCTTATGAATATTGATGCAAAAATATTCAATAAAATTCTCGCAGACCGAATCCAACAACACATCAAAATAATTATCCATCAAGATCAAGTAGGCTTTATCCCAGGAATGCAGGGATGGTTCAATATTCGGAAATCCATCAATGTAATCCACTACATAAATAAACTCAAAGAAAAAAACCACATGGTCATCTCACTAGACGCTGAGAAAGCATTTGACAAAATTCAACATCCCTTCATGTTAAAAGTCTTGGAAAGATCAGGAATTCAAGGCCCATACCTAAACATAGTAAAAGCAATATACAGCAAGCCAGTAGTTAACATCAAACTAAATGGAGAGAAACTTGAAGCAATCCCACTAAGATCAGGGACTAGGCAAGGCTGCCCACTCTCACCTTACCTATTCAATATAGTACTGGAAGTCCTAGCTAGAGCAATTAGACAACAAAAGGAAGTCAAAGGGATACAGATAGGAAAGGAAGAAGTCAAAATTTCACTATTTGCAGATGATATGATAGCATATGTAAGTGAACCTAAAACTTCCACCAGAGAACTCCTAAACCTGATAAACAACTTTAGCAATGTGGCTGGATATAAAATCAACTCAAACAAATCAGTAGCCCTCCTCTATTCAAAGGATAAACAGGCTGAGAAAGAAATTAGGGAAATGACACCCTTTACAATAGCCACAAATAAAATAAAATATCTTGGAGTGAATCTATCCAAGCAAGTGAAAGATCTGTATGACAAGAACTTCAAGTCTCTGAAGAAAGAAATTGAAGAATATCTCAGAAGATGGAAAGATCTCCCATGCTCCTGGATTGGCAGGATTAACTTAGTAAAAATGGCTATCCTGCCAAAAGCAATCTACAGATTCAATGGAATACCCATCAAAATTCCAAATCAAGTCTTCATAGAGATAGTAAGAGCAATTTACAAATTCATTTAGAATAACAAAAAACCCAGGATAGCGAGAACTATTCTCAACAATAAAAGAACTTCTGGGGGAATCACCATACAGGACCTCAAACTGTACTACAGAGCAGCAGTGATAAAATCTGCACGGTATTGGTACAGAGACAGACAGGATGATCAATGGAATAAAACTGAAGACCCAGAAATGAACCTGCACACCTATGGTCACTTGATCTTTGACAAGGTAGCTAAAACCATCCAGTGGAAAAAGGACAGCATTTTCAACAAGTGGTGCTGGCTCAACTGGAGGTCAACATGTAGAAGAATGCAAACTAATCCATTCTTATCCCCTTGTACAAAGCTCAACTCCAAGTGGCTAAATGACCTTCACATAAAGCCAGACACACTGAAACTAATAGAAGAGAAGTTGGGGAAGACTGCTGAATACATAGGCACAGGGGAAAAGTTTCTGAACCGAACACCAATGGCTTATGCTCTAAGATCAAGAATTAACAAATGGGACCTCATCAAATTGCAAAGCTTCTGTAAGGCAAAGGACACTGTCAATAAGACAAAATGTCAACCAACAGATTGGGAAAAAATCATTACCAACCCTACATCCAATAGAGGGCAAAATCGAATATATACAAAGAACTCAAGAAATTAGACGCCAAACAACAAAATAACCCCATTAAAAATGGGGTACAGAGCTAAACAAAGAATTCTCAACTGAGGAAACACAAATGGCTGAGAAGCACCTTAAGAAATGCTCAACATCCTTAGTCATCAGGGAAATGCAAATCAAAACAACACTGAGATACCACCTCACACCAGTCAGAATGGCTAAGATAAAAAACTCAGGTGATAGTAGATGCTGTCGAGGATGTGAAGAAAGAGGAACACTCCTTCATTGTTGGTGGGGTTGCAAGCTGGTACAACCACTCTGGAAGTCACTCTAGCGGTTCCTCAGAAAATTGGACATAGCACTACCTGAGGACCCAGCTATACCACTGCTGGGCATATACCCAGAAAATGCCCCAACATATAACAAAGACATATGCTCCACTATGTTCATAGCAGCCTTATTTATAATAGCCAGAAGCTGGAAAGAACCCAGATGCCCTTCAACAGAGGAATGGATACAAAAAACGTGGTACATTTACACAATGGAATATTACTCAGCTATTAAAAATAATGAATTCGAGAAATTCTTAGGTAAATGGATGGAATTAGAAAATATCATCCTGAGTGAGGTAACCCAATCACAAATGAACACACATGGTATTTACTCACTGATAAGCGGAGATTAGCCCAAAAGTTTGAAACAACAAAGATTCAACTACCAGATGAAATGCAGCTCATGAAGAAGAAAGAACAAGTGAACATGCCTAGGTCTTTCTTAGAAGGAGTAACTAAATACCCAAGGGACCAAATATGGAGACAATGTGTGGGACAGAATCTGAAGGAGAGGTTGTATGGAGACCATTCCACCTGGGTATTCATTCCATGTGCAGTCACCAAAAGTGGACACTGATATGGATGTCAGGAAGGAAAAGCTGACAGCAGCCTGATAAGGCTGTCTCCTTAGAGGTCCCCCAGAATCTGACATACCCAGAGGCAGATACTCGAAGCTAACCATTTATCTGATCAAAGGTTCCCAATGGAGAAGTTAGAGAGTAAACTGAAGGAGCCTAAAGGGTTGGAGGCCCCATAAGGAGACCAACAATACCAACTAGCCAGAGCTCCCCAATGTCTAAACCACCAGCCTAGGAGCACATATGGAGAGACACATGACTCCAGCTGTATATGTAGGGGAGGATGGCCTTGTTGGGCATAGGTGGTGACGAGGTCATTGGTACCTTGAAGACTGAGCACTGAGTGGGGGGGGGAGAATCTGAGGGTGGGGAGGGAGGTTGGAGGGTAGGTGGGTAAACACCCTCATAGAAGCAGGAGGAGGGGGGATGGGATAAGAGGTTCCTGGGTGGTGGGGGGAATGTAGTAAGGGGATAAAATTTGAAATGTAAATATTATATCCAATAAAAGAGGGAAAAAAAGAAAAGTGATTAGAACCAACATCCTTAATAAAATGTCAGCCCTCTTTAAAAAAAACTATGTTGACACTAAAATTTGTTTTGAGAATTGTATATTGCAGAATGATCAGCCTTGGTGTATCTACTCATCAGGCAAGCTGGGCAGACCTGCTCAAACCTCTGAGGTCTGGGAATTCCATCTCGAGGCAGTGAAGACACAGCATCAGAGGCTTGTCAATTTGCCCTTCCCCCCACTCCTCTTCTAATATCTCAACGCCCATAATCAGCTTGAAGAAGCTAATGAAGAGTCAGCGCCCCTATTCCCTGGGCTTGGGGACTAAGGTGATAAAGGTTGTGCTGTCTTTCTAGGGAACAGTAGTGGTTTTGTGGGAATAGAGAGGATTAGCTAGGATTTATTGCATAGCCATAACCTATTAGTAGAAATCTGTACAATTATTATCAAGATGAAGATATAAAATCTTAAATGGCACCAATTTATTTTGATTACAAATTTTTAAGGTTTTCATTGGTACGAGCTTCTTATTGATATAAAAGTGAGATGAATATTGTTACTCTTATAGGCATTGTACCAGTATAACACATTTAGGAATACAAGGCTTAGACCCAGTCCTTCTTTAACTTTTTCTAACTGATTTGAGATGGACAGCCTGTGAGTTAAGGGATTATAACAAATTCATGGCTTGGAGTTTATTTTTAGAGTGTTTCCTATGTTTTATTTAGAGATAGCTGAATGGGGTTAACAGACAACAGTCCAGATTACCTTACATGGATAGTTGGTTTTCAAAACATCAGAAATCCACAGAATTGACGTGACAAACATTTCTGTATTAATGTTTATTTTGATTAGAGTCCTGTCTGCTCCTGACAGCTTCCTATATTGAATTCTAAGAAGAAACTGAGCATCTTTGGAGTTACTCCAGTTGTGGTGAGACAGCCACTAGACAAGAATTGCCTCTCCCCATCTACAGACAAATTACTGTCCAGAAAAGGACATACTTGCAGAATAGTTGACTGATTATATCTGCCTAGGCAGAGTAATCAGCCCTTAATAATTCTGCATCACTAAGTTCTGTAAGATGATCCTGGGCCAGAAGGTGGAAGAACAGATGCTCCACTGTTTTGAAGTAGAGGAAGTGTCCAGGTGTTCAGAGGTTTTTATAAATTGTCTAGGTTTTAGAAGCTATGATTTGTGCTTCCCACAATTATAATTAACTCAGTCATTCTGGATTTCTGATGGGGTTGAAAACTTATAGCCTCATAGCCAATCCTGTCTATTTACCTTGAGAGAAAAGATTTGAGTGGATGGTCATCAACTGACATTCATCCTAAAGCCAGGTTCAGAACTAAATGTTTTAGTTATGATAGATGACAGAGGTGCTGGTTAGTCAACAAAATGATGGACTGGGTATTAGGACTATCTTGTACCTCACTGGTACAAATCGGCATATTTATGCTCTAATTGTATTTTGAGAGAAAAGTTTCATTTTAACAGGAAGGGTGATATGTAGGAGGAGCTAAGGTGGGAGAAGTACTGAGAGGAAGAGAAGGAGTAAGAAGAGGAGGAGAAGAAGGAGAAGAGAAGCTAGGTGATGAAAGAGAGAACGAGGGGGGGAGACGGGGAGACAGATGTTCATGTATCTCCACCAGTCAAAGATAGTTGATATATCTAGGTTGAGTAGTGGGTTACACCTCTGATTGAATAATACCAAACTTATAAACCCTATGATTAATATTTTTTTAAAAAATGTATAAATGCAAAAAGGAAAAGGGGGCATTGGATAGGGATTTTCTAAGGGGGGGCGAAGGAGATAGCATCTGAAGTGTAAATAAAATATCTAATAAATACAAACAAACAAAAATTAATTTTATTGGATATTTTATTTATTTACATTTCAGATATTATCCACTTTTCCCATTTTCCCACCCAGAAACTCCTGATCCCATACCCCCTTCTCTTTTTGCTTTTATACCATTTTAATTATATGCAAGTATTAAGGTCAGTTCTAGGTTGAGGGACTAGCAATACAATAGATGCAAATAGTCATGGAACAAGTAGGACAATAAAGACAAATAGTCAAAGAACAAGCAGGGCAATCAACACTCTCTTGATCACTGTTTCTAAGGGCTTATCAGGATGACCAAAATATTTGAGCCTAATTCCCTGTCCTAACCCAAAGTAATTTTCATGTCTGAAGCCTACTTCCTTGTTCGAGCCTAAGATTTAGATTCCTGCCTGAAATTTCTTCTTTGTTCTAGCCTCATATTAACATTCTTGCCTGAAATTACTTCTTTATTTTAGCCTAATGTCAGAGTCCTGCCCGAAGCCCATTTCCTTGTTTTTGGCCAATGTCAGATTCTTGCAAAGCAACTCTAAAAGCACTCTACATCTTTCTCTTTTTTTCTTTCATAAGCAAGAGAAAGCCTGTCTTAGGTTGTTCTGACAAGAGTGCCTTCCTTACCCATTGTGAAATATGAGTTATCAAAATCAATGCACTTATGTCTTAGGTTGGTAAGAATTTGTACAGAATCTTACCAGTCCGTGGCTTGCCAGCCTGTTAAATTAATAACTCTGTCTGGGGTCCATTTTCAGTTTCAAGTCATGTACTTTGGCTGTCAACAAGTTGATATTGTTAAAGATTAGCTTTCCCATGGTGGGCAGGAATAAAAGCATTCCCAGGGCAAAAAGGTCTAATATGATCAGGCTATATATGCATTTTTTGAAGCTTGACCACAATGAAAATACTGACCTCAAGCCATGGATAATTTTATCAGCAGTATCTATAGCAACAAAGCTCAGCAGAGCATCATTCTTTAAATTCATAATCTCAGTATGAATGAATAGTTAAAACATAGAGGTGTGCCAAATACCCTTCAAGTGTCTTTAAACTTTTTCCTTATTATAATGTTTATCATTGTAAATTTTAGATGTAACACAACTCTATTGGTATTTGGCATGACACTCAAGATGGCTCCTTATTCTTAAACTCTAAACTTCATTCCAATAATTTGAACACGATAAAAAGCATCAACTCACTCTTCCAAATGCCTATCTAAATCCACTTGTGTACTCAACACATTAGTAACATATTTTTGCTAAATGAATAACAAAAGTAGCTGTCTTAACTTCTTGTGTCAAAGCAATTGCAAAAGTAGTGGTGCTAGCAATTAATGCAATTAAAGCTGTTATATCAGCAATAATCAAGCCCAGTAACCTCTTGCTTCTGCTTAAGACCTAGCTCCTCTCAGTGTTTCCCACAACACTCTACCTGGATGAATTTGTTGCCTCTTTCTATTTGAATAGACTCTGTGACTTCTTGAGGATAAAAGTCTTGTTTTAATATATAATCCCTATAACTGACTATATAAATTTCACATTAAGTGCTCATTAAATATATTTTTCATGGAACTGAGAACCATAATGTAAACAAAGTTTATGGACCATAGTTACATTTTCCTTCTCTTTTATGTCCAACATTTCAATGGAAACTTACTTTTTTCATTAGTTTTAAAATTGCCAACATATCCGGAATATTGAAGGACTAGTACTAGTTATGAGCAGAGAAAGCAGGGTTTTTGTTTTTTAACATAAAACTTACGAGGTTTTCTGAGCAACAGTAGGAGTATGTTCCTTTTATTCTGATCTCTATTTAAGAAAACATACAAGTGAGTATATTACCAATGAATACCATGTTAGGCACACTGCAAAAAGTGTGGAATATTTCATTAGTATGGAGTTAAGACTTGAAAAATGATTTTATTTAAAATAAAAGATCAATCTGTTTAGAACAACTAAGAGAAAGGTCATGTAGGCAGAAGACAGAAACAATTCATTAGACACATGTTTTGGAGTAAAATAGGAAAGCAAGCATATAAAAGCATTCTCAAATGTAAGAAAATTTATTGAATAAATAATACTCCTGAATCTCTTGAAAATCAAGCACAGATATACATAAAGGATGTGGACAATTGTCAGATTTCAATAGAAATTCAAAATTAATAATTTACCAGTACCAGAAATATTAAGAATGATAAACATCTTGACAAATTTTATACTAACTCAAAATATCACTGAATTAAAAACGTTATATTTCATTGCCTTCATAAGAGCCATGGTGTTCTTTTAAGATTCATTTATTCATTCATTTATTCATCCATTTTGTTTATGTGTTTGTGCATTTGCCTGGGTAAGTTTATGTATACTATATACATACTGGAGTATCTGAAGGGCAGACGTGAGTCCTTGAGCCCCAAGAACTAGAGTTACAGGTAGTTAAAAGCCATCTTGTCAGTGCAGAGACCTAAAATAAGTGTTCTTCAAGATCCCTAAAGAATTCAACAGCTAAGATATCTCTCCAGTCCCTCAGCTGTGATTTGATATTATTATCTTCAAAGTATCTCTAAAGAACCTGAGATGATAAGGTATTTTATAAAGAGTGCCTGACAGGATTCAAGAGATAGATAAAACTCAAGCATGAAGCAAGTTAGGATATGTTCACTGAAAACAAAATTCACAGTCTCCTCTCCTGTGAGATTCCCAGTAAATACACAGGAGGGTGAGGAGAACCTACCAAATATTGCATACTTTTAAGTTTTAAGCTTAGTTCACTGCCATTTTAACATAAAATGTCTCTTTAAAATAAAATGTCAACTTTGTGCCAGCAGCCTTCATAGCTGGTGGTGATTCACTATGTTTGAATTCTTGGTTTTTAGCTAGTTAGATTTTCAACAAAGTACCTAGGTTAGGGTTCTTTTTGTTTTCCACATCTCCATAATTTTCTCTCTTTTTTTTTTTTGTCCTGACTCATTAAGTATGTTCATTACAAAAAAAAAAAAAAAAAAAAAAAGAGTTTTGTCATTTTCATTAGAGTAAAAAAAAAAAAAATCCCAATATAGTTTGTAATGAAATAATTCTCTTGTTCTCTTCTTTATTGAATAGAGTTCTATATAAGTGAACCACCTATAAGGCATTATGTTTTAATTCATCTTTACCACTTTGGTGTGTTAATTTATCTATTTTTCCCAAATCAATTAAGTATACAAATATTTGGCAGTGTTGATTTCTATCTACTCTTGATAAGTCAAATGGTTCAGTATTAGAGCTAATAATGGGTTGGCCACAATCATCCAGTATGTTGCTGGGTATAGAGATTGCCTGATGATAATGACTTTTTTTTTAAAGCTGTACTATGGTTCTCTTGATAGGTCTTCAGAATAAAAATTGGCCTATCCCATTGTACTTCTACAGATGTTAGCACTGATTAAAGTCCCTGGAATAGTACTACGTGTGTATGTGTACATACTCTGTGTGCATATGTTGATTCCTATTGTCATTACATTTGCTCTTTTAAGTTATTTTCTTTTCCTTATGATTTAGTTCTTGTTAATTTGATGCATTTCAATATGTCCAGTTGATTTCTCAGGCTTCTACAATTGCATCCAGATAATCTATGGCTTTTAAATAGGTGGAAAGTAAAGCAATTTCAGCAAATCAATATCAAGCAAAGTCCTTCCAGTGTTTGGGTCATTTTAGCTGTCAGCTGTTCAGAAGTCAGTTTAATGGAGCTACAGCCATGTGTCATTTTCTTCTCTTTTTTTCTCCTCTACTTATATTCATCCGTCTTCCTTTTTCTGTAGTTCTCATTTTACCAAATTCTTCAGCTTTAAGAACTCATACTTGAATCAGATATGGCAAATGACAACACATATGTATAACATTTATATCTAATCATCTATTATTTTACTCTTCCAAAAGCCTTGAACCATTACACATATTTATAAAATACAGTATACAGAAAAAACCCAGTGAAGTTTTATATCGAGTCTCACCCTTACAAATCCCTTCCCCTTTCTGCGAAGAGGAGCTCCACTGTCTTGGGCACCATCCCACCCTGGGACATTCTGGTACTGTTGGACTAAACACACCCTCTGCCACTGAGGCTTAACCAGATAGTCCAGTTAGGAGAAGGGGATTCAAGGGCTGCAATGGAGTCAAAGACACCATCCACTCCAAATGTTAGGGGACCTACATGAAAACTAATCTGCACATCTGCTACAAATGTGCAGGCGAGGAGCTAGGTCAAGCCCCTGAAGGGTCTTTGGTGGTGGTTCAGTCTTTGTAAGCCTCCATGTGCACCAGTCATTTGACTCTGTAGGTCTTTTTATGGTGTCTTGAACCTTCTAATTAGCTCAATTCTATACTTGACTGTTCCACAAGTCTCTCTGATCACTGCTTGATATTTGGCTATGGGTCTCTGCATCCACTTCCATCCACTGGTGGATAAAACCTCGCAGGAGAAAGTTATGGTAGGCTCCTGTCTGGATATATTGCAGAGTTCTATGAGACCTCATTAAACTTAAAAGCTTTTGCAAGGCTAAAGACACCATCAATAGAACAAAACAGCAGCCTAAAGAATGGGAAAAGATCTTCAACACTACACCTGAAGGAGGGCTAATTTCCAATATATATAAATAACTCAAGAAACTTGACACCAACAAGCCAAATAATCCAATTGAAAAATAGGGTACAGATATAAACAGAGAATTCTCAATGGAGCAATCTTTAATGACCAAGAAGCACTTACACAATGTTCAACATCTTTAGCCATCAGAAAAATACCAATCAAAAATATTCCAAGATTCTATTTGATACTGGTCAGAATGGTTAAGATCAAAAAATAAAGTGACAGCACTTTCAGGAAATGATATGGAACAAGGGGAACACTCCTCCATTGTTGGTAGAAGTCAAGACTAGCGCAACTGCTTTGGAAATCAATTTCACAGTTTCTTAGAAAATTGGAAATATTTCTACCTCAAGCCCCAGCTATACTACACCTAGTCATATACCCAAAGGGTATTCCACCACACCACAAGGACATTTGCTCAACTATGTTTATAGCCACTTCATTTGCCAGAAACTGGAAACAATGTAGATGTCCCTAACCTTAAAAATAAATGAAGAAAATTTAGGGTTTCTACACAATGGAATACTATTAAGCAAAAACCAAACAAACAAACAAACAAAAAACAAAAACAAACAAACAAAAACATATCATGAAATTTACAGCCAAATGGATGGAACTACAAAATATCATCCTGAGTGAGGTAACTCAACAAAAAACCACAAATATGGTATATACTTATTCATAAAAAAACATTAGCTATAAAGTATAGGATATCCATGCTACAATGCATGCAATGCACAGACTCAATTATTAAACACTTTTAAAATTCTATAATGCATTAAAGAGATTGTGAACATCATTTACTATATTTAGAAATTTACCAATTTAATGGGACTAAAATGCTTGACAGGTCTGTGTTACATTTGCTACCACAAAATTACTTGTTTCTACAACTATTAATAACTAAATATCATTTGCATTTCTTGTAGAAGTGAGTTGTAATGCATTTTACATAGACATATTCACAAAAGTAAAGGAACCATAATTTGTCAACCAATATGCTAAATTGATTGCATGTTTTACTGATTTTCAAGTGATAGATGATAATGGAGCAAAGCAAAAAACTATGAAGTTTTCAATGAAACCAAAACTTATAAAATTTATCTCTTCTGAAATAATTTCTGTAGAATGCTGTCAACCACTTGTGGGGGAGGAAAGCAACTGTGCCACATATTACAGATCCAGATAGAAATATAAATACACAGTAACTTTTAAACAAAAAGTCAAATGTTACTATAAAAACTTAGCTTTTTGTTCTAGCTAAAATAAAGGAGATCAAGCAGACACAAATTAAAATGCAAGAAGCCAAAGTACAGCTAAATGCTGATGATTTGATCATATATGGAAGCAAGCACAAAAATGCTACCAGGGAACTACTAAAGCTGATATATATATATATATATATATATATATATATATATATATATATATACCCTCCTGTGAAGTGGTGGCTCCATATAAAATTAACAAAAAAAAACAAAAAACAAAACCAGAAAACAAACAAACAAACAATTCTGGAGGGATCACCATTCCTGGGAAAGAATGATAAAACAAAAACAAACAAAACAAACAAACAAACAAACAAAATTACATGGTTTGGGCCCAATAACACACAGGTTGACCAATGGCATTGAACTGAAGACCCAGAAATAAATCCAAAAAAGGAAAGAAAGAGAGAGAAAGAGAGAGAGAGAGAGAGAGAGAGAGAGAGAGAGAGAGAGAGAGAGAGAAAGAGAGAGAGAGAGAGAAACTGTTTTCAACAAATGGTTCTGGTCCAAATGGGTGCTGGAATGTAGAAAAATACAAGTATGTCCGTATCTATTTCTCTGCACAAAACTCAAGCACAAGTGGATCAAAGACCTCAACATAGAACCAGGTTCAGTAAACCTGATAGACAAGAAAGTGGGGGATAGTCATGAATGCACTGGCACAGGAGACAACTTCTGGAACAGAATGCCAATTATGTAAGTACTAAGATCAACAAATAACAAACAGGACCTCATGAAACTGAAAAGCTTCTGTAAGATGTTAATAAAAGGACACCATCAAAAGGACAGAACAGCAGCTTACAGAATGAGAAAAGATCTTCAGTAACCTCATATCTGGCAGAGTGCTAATATCTAAGATTTATAAAGAACTCAATAAACTATAAATCAACAAACAAAATAATCCAATTAAAAATGAGATACAGATCAAAATAGAGAATTCTCAGCAAAGGAAACTCTAATAGCTGAGAAGCATTTTAAAAAATTTTCAACATCCTTAGCCATCTAGTAAATACAAATCAAAACAACTCAGATTCCATCTTATATCCTTCAAAATGGTTAAGAAAAAAAAAATCCAAGTTATAATTCATTCTGGCAAGGATGTTGAGCAAAGGGATCACTCTTCCATTGCTGGCAGAAGCACAAACTTGTACAAATATTTTGAAAATCAATAATGTAGTAAAATTGGGAATAGTTCTACCCCAAGACCCATCTATACCACTCATAGTCATATACCCAAAGGATGTTCCTTCTTACCACCACAGTTGGTCAGCTATGTTTATAGCAACAGCATTCAAAATAGTTACAAAGTGGAACAAATTAGATGCACCTCAACTGAAGAATAAATAAAATGTGGCATATTTATAAAATGGAGTATTGCTCAGCTCTTAAAAATAATGAAATTTGTAGGCAAATGAGTGGAACTAGAAAAGATCATCCTGAGTATAGTATCCCAGACCTATCTATGAGTGGGTATTGGTCATAAAGTACAGAGTAGTCATGCTAAAATACACAGACCCAAAGAATTTTAAGTCACAAGGGAGGACATGTGAATTTCACTGAGAAGGTGAAATAGAATACACATCAAGGGTGGATGGAGGGAGTGGACTGGGCTGGGGATGGGCCTTTTGTTTATGTCCAGTATTTATGTCTTTTACGTCCAGTCCAACATTTTAAATTTCGTATTTTAGAAAGAGAGTTATGGGTTATTTTGGGTTACCATCAATTTATGCATACAGAGAATTTTAAAAACTTCAAATACTACAAGATTGATACTATTCCAATTTCATTATTCACTAAATAGAGATAGTGCTGTTTATGTCCATCATTAACTCACATAGTCTGAAGTAAAAGCACCTCTCCAGATAACCACCTCAGTGAGATCTCCGGCATCTGCAGTATCTTCTTACGGAAAAGTTATGCTCATTACAATAAGGGAAACACTGAGATAGATGATACTTCTAGGGAGTCTCCACAGTACCTTTCTTGAGAAATTTGTATGAAACGTAATCACTATTTAAAAAGCAACAAGTAACATCCTAAATATGATTAATGTCAAGCTCAACAAGGTGTGTATATCAATAAAAACCAGAATGTTTAAAAGTTTTAAATAGAGCTTAATTATCTTGGGCTAGTAGATTATAATAACAAGGACCAAATTATAAGGCTAAATATATCCAAAACATAAGAGATATTCACATAGAATATTTTACATATAATTAGAGTATGGAATTTTAGTCCAAACTCACAAACATTTAAATAAATATGCTGTAATGAAGTGATTATAAAGCTAAGAAAAATTAAGACACTGTAGGAAGGGTTGAAACCCAGAATAAATATCGAAGTTCTTAAAAGTTCTTAAATATCCATTTTGAGTTTCATCATTTTATTACCAACTGTAGGATTATAAGATGAATGTTCCTTGCAGAAGAAATTGTTCTTAATACTTCACACTTATACCCAGGCATCTTAGTATGTAAGATTGTGGGCCTGCATCCACTCACCTGTTGGGCATGGCTGTGGAGAGTTTGACTGCTTAGCCCATACCACCTCCAAACATCACTCCAGGGGTGAGAAACTGCAGTCTGAGATATGAGAAAGCTAGAGCTGGTTTGGGGGTCACGAAGCTGCTACAGGCCGGGATCCTGGGGTTCTCAGACTCTTGGACATCTATTTGCCCCTGGGAGGTTGCAAGGAGCAGAGAATGGAGTCAGAGGGTTGCCTGCTGTGGACAGCATCTAGCACGGTTTTTTTTTTTTTTTTTTGGGGGGGGGGGAGGCAGTGGGAGAGAAAGAAGCTCTGGCATGTCACACTGGGGAAGATTGTCCTTGGCCTGATAGTAGCAGGCTTGGTAGCAGTTGTAGTTGGGAGTGTAGAGAGGCCTTCTACAGGGGATTAGGCTGCAGCTCTTAGGCAAAGGCCCTCTTCATGGCTCCCCATGGCAGATTTTGGTAAAAAGAGATAGTCTATGGTTCTAAACAGTTTATTGTCATGGTGGAAAGTGGATGAGTCAAACCATACCCCGTCTCAGGGTGGGCTTGAGATTAAATACCTTTTGCAGGGAGGAATTTCTGAGAAGGTTAGGTACCTCATTGGCATGGAGATGTCTGTCTTGAGCCTACTTGACTGTGGTCATTTCTCTTCATATTGTCTTGGTCTGAGATGTTAGGGATGCCTTATCTACATATGGAAGGGATTGGGGCATTGCCCTTTAGTGATTGATAGCCACAAATCTATGGGGGGCTTGACAGGGGCCTGTTGCTGGGAGCAGGCAAGGCTCCTAAAATCCATTCAGGATCTCTGGAGCTTCTAGCTCAAACTTACACTCAAATTCTACTACCCTGCATTAGTTAACACCTTTAATCTCAGCTTTCTGTAGGCAAAGGAAGATTGATCTTTTTGACTTCAAATCCACAGGGTAGAAGAGAAGTTTAATTTCAAAATTCTAAGGAACTGACCATTTAAAAAACGTAGCTATGAAGAATGTGGAGGTCATAAAGAGGAAGTTGAGATAACATTTTTAATAAATGTTTTCTGTTTTATTTGAAATGCCCTGTAGATGAAAAACAATAATTAAAATTTCTATGGTGGTACTATGTGTAATAATTGCTTTTGTAATGTACTTTATGATTATTATTAACAAGTATGCCATTTTAACGATATGTATTTATACTTATATAAATATTTATTATAAATATATGTTTATATGCATATATTATGTGTAAATTAAATTTGTATTTTTGTACTATAAATATTAAGAACTTGCTGTAACATGTAATATTTTTGAAATTATTCACCTTTTTGAAAAATTTCATTGAATTTCCTTTAGAGATATTTTAAAGATTATTTGTTTATTATTTATTTCATTTTATTTATTTAGTGTATGTGTGTATGTGTATGCACGCGTGTGTGTGTGTATGTGTGTGTGTATACTATATATGTGTTGGCCATTCTTGAAAATCAGAGTAGGGCATGAGATGGCCTGGAACTGGAGAACCAAAGAGGGGTCATCCAGAAGAACAAGTGCTGTTAAATGCTGAATTATTTTTTCAGTCCCTAAAATAGAAATAGATGAATTATAGAGCTACTGTGATCTCTTTAAAGTATAAAAAAATGTGCTGTAAGACAACAAATGTAAGCAAAGATTATGTTTATCAACTATGACATATGTAAACAAAAACAGCATAAGTTTAATGCAAAAAAATTATTCCAAACTTTACAGATAATATTCAGGTGGATATGCACCAGAATATTTTAACTTTTAAAGTTCTCTGTGTTCTCTAGAAGTTGCAGTACCTTGCCTTGTCTAGTTAAAGCGTAAGTCTGGTGTGATATGTGTAGGTGGGCTTGTAAAGTAACTATGTTATCAGAATTAAGCCCTTATGGATGGAATTTGCACCATTATGAGATGAGGGTCAGCATAAATGATTTATATTTGGGTCTCTGTATATAGTTATGGAGAAGATTGTTTGTAGGCAAGAAGTATGTTCTGATCAGACATTAGACCTGCTAGTTTCTTAATCTTGAACTTTACAACCGCCAGACTTTTAAAATAAGTGTTTAATGTTTCAGCGACTCAGTCTACTGTATTTTTATTGTAACAGCTCAATCTTGAAATGAGTTTTTTCTTACACTGAGTAAGAGCACAAAATGGAACACCTGTAGACTTCCTACTTTAAAGGTGAATAGTTCTACACTTTCTGTGTGAACAGTTGAGTAGCCAGCCAAATAAAGTTTAGACATCATGTTAATTGAAAATTTAGAAGCCAGGCAAATTTTTATAGAAATAATATCTAGCTCATTTTATTGTCTTAATTTTCAAGTTGAAAGTGTATACATATATCTGAATAAGATTCTGCAAAAGTGGGATTTAGGATATATTTTAGCATAAATGGAATAACAACTTAAAAATATGACAAGTATTAAAATATGGTAAACACAAATGTATCTTAATTGT
This sequence comes from Arvicanthis niloticus, assembly GCF_011762505.2. Taxonomy (NCBI): domain Eukaryota; kingdom Metazoa; phylum Chordata; class Mammalia; order Rodentia; family Muridae; genus Arvicanthis; species Arvicanthis niloticus. The sequence goes on along the minus strand of NC_133433.1, from coordinate 14,843,888 downwards.
CGCTATATTGAAGTTCCATTATGAAGTCCATATATTTTTTATTTACTGATTTTTTAGAATGTGGCAGTATTTAAAACTAATTTGCATGTTAGGTAGTTGTACTTTCCACTGTCTGATGAAAAGTGTAAGATCTTAAAGCAAGAGTGTTAACTTTTTCTGATTCCTTTGACTAATGTGATAATAGCATTTTTGAGATATTTAATGACATTTCAGTTGAAAAATGTTTCGGTATAGATATTTAGGCAGATATTTTTGTATCACTTTTAAACATTTTATTTAGATTTGTGATGGACTCTATTTTTATTATGTTTTATTTCATTTTAAAACAGTATCATTTTTTTGACATGTAACCCAGGCTAAGCTTAGAATTGCTATATGTCCTAGGGTAACTTTAATATTATTTCAAAATTTCAGCACATTCTATTTAGTTACTGTGTGCATATAAAAATTTAGGAGTGTATGCGTATGTGCCATTATGCACATGGCGATCAGAAGACAAATGTATGTAGTTAGTTCCCTCTTTCCACCATGTAGGCCCAAGAGTTTTCTTCTTCTTAGACTTGGATTCTGAATTTCTGATACAATGATAGACACTGAACACAAAGGCTTTGTGCATGCAAAGCTAGATCTTTAAAAACTGGAATACATGCCCAGCTTCAAATTATTGTGTTTTAATATTTCCTAGAACAGTTAAATATTTCATCAAAATTTGATAAATAATTGTACTATTAGTGAATAATTCACTAATACTGAATTGTGTTCTTGTATTAAAATTATATTTTCAAGTCTATTTAAAATGACTGCTGATTTATATGTGTGTGCATGGATGTATTCATATATGAGTATGCATTTGTGTTCGGGGCAGAGGGAAAGTTCTGATATTGTTTTTAAGGCAACTTCCTCCTTTTGTTCAAGACAGGATTTCTGACTGACCTAGAACTTCTTTAAGTAGATTAGACTAGCTTTTTGAGGAACTCCCAAGAATTTGCTCATGTTTTTCTCCCCGTTGCAATAACCAGGATTACCAGCATGTGCCACCATCTCTATATTTTATGTGAGTTCTAGAACCATGTCTTCACTCTTACCCATGCTGTATAAAGTGGACTGCCTATCTAGTTGATTGTTATTACTTTTGAAAAAGAAATAAAAAGATTTTGTATACCTCTAGATTTGTGGACATTGCTACTTATATAACTTAATATGAACAATTTACTAATTTTAAAAATTGAAGATAATGGAAAATCATAACCTTAATCTAAATCAAAGCAGATACCTTAAAAAAATAACAAGTAAAAGAACATCAGAAACCTAATGTATTCTATAAGGAGATAGTCTTTGAGAGATATTATAAATGCACGTGAAGAATAATTCTTTGTTAGACTCTAAGTGCTATTCTGCCTGCCTGCCTTACCATTGGGGTATCTAGAACTCTAGCAGAGGCAGAACACAGTCTGTAATAGTGATCCTCTGCCCCTGTTTTCCATAGTGGGAAACAGGAGGACCTGGAATCACTGCTGAATTTCCCAGTCTCTTGTATACTGCTGCTGGCATGTTGGCATAAGGCTGGGAGTTGAGAACAGGATCCTCAGTTTGCATTACCTTTTATGGTGTCCAACAGACCAGGTAAGAAAGGGGAAGACAGAGTGAGTAGTGAGAGTATGGAGGAAAGAGAAAAGGCCTTCACCAGAAGATTTAGGCATGGATTTTTCCAATGGAGTGCACCTCCCACGCCCCATTCCTTGATGAAGATATGGCCAAACTCTTTATTTGATGGTGGAAGAGAGTTACATCGGAACCAGGAATCAAAGTATCTTTTGTGGGAAGGAACGCTCAGGAAGGGAAGCTGATTGACAGAACACTTGCAGTCTATCTTGATACCTCATTAGCATAGAGAACTTCAGTTATTTATGTTACATGTCTGATTGCCATGGTCCTCTCAGTTGGGTGCCATGGATACATGTTCCAGAGCAGGTAGAGGCAGGCAGAAAGTGGCCCCACTTCTGCCATTCTTAGTTCTGAGATTTACATTGTTTGGGCTCACTCAACCTTACCAATTCTGTCTGGTGGCATGGTCCACTTGCCCCACATATAAGACACTAAAATAGCCAATCTTCCCCACATGGATAAACAGAAATCAGCAAACATGTAGAAGACACTATCTTCATTAACATCTTGAGGTTTTCAAGGGCAAAGATAGAATAATTTTGCCTATTCTGGTACAGAAGGATTTAAAGATAACAGATATTAAACAGTTTCAGGATGATAAAATGTACAATCAAAATACAAACACACTAGAACTAAGAATATCTGCTATTTGCTCTTTTTTGTTATATCCTTGCTCGAATGTTATGTGTGCTGATACGGATTAATTTACTTTTATTTTTTTTTATCCAAAAGATATAATAAAGGATATGTCACTTGCATGCTTGCTTTTCATTATTGTTGGAAATTAGCTCATAAGTGGTTTCATGAACTCCTTAAGTTTAGATTTCAATCCAATACTCCTACAGTAATGAAAAATTGTTTTACATTATAAATTTTCATTGTCATTTTATGACTTTTAGTGAAAGTCAATCTAATTTCTATTCTGTTTACTCTTTTTTTCTCTTTGCCTGTGAACTAATAAAACACACTTAATACAGTGTATAATAGTTTAAAGGGAGCTAATTTTATTTCCATAAAAATATTAAAGCCTGATACTCTAAGGTTCTTTTTCTTTTGCTGAATGATAATAAGCTTCATTGTGTTTTATCATTTCTATTTATGCCAATTAATAGCTAAGCAACTCTTCTTTCCAAACATGTCTTCACTCAAAACAATAACCAGTAATAGTTCGTTTCTTCTGTCCACATGCTATATATGTGTTATATGATAGACGCAGGCTGGAATTATCTCTGATGTATCATATTTACAAATTTTCTGGATCTTCTGCACATAAATATCACCTTTATTTTTCAAAATACTTTAAGTACATGGAATACCATAGTATAAAGACAATGAAGTGAAAAAGAATAAATTTCCCAATGCTATATGAACATCTAAAGGGATTCATAGTTCTTCTACCAACTGATTATCATTTCTCATCAGATAAATCACTATGAAACCATGACATTATTATGTTTATTATTATTAGTAGTAGTAGTCAAAAACATTCTTGAACTTTAGCTTATTATAATTATTTACATAGCACTGCTAAAAGAGCAATGAAAATATTTCTTAATATGAGTTGTTATTTTTCATAGTACTTACTTGCAGTATGTGGATATCCAGTATAGGAATATGATACAAATCAAAATATACATTTGTTCCCCTTATATACATGGCTTCATGTTGGGAGACTCTCAATTTCCTGTTCTTTCATAATAATTAAGGAACTTAGAAAAAGTATTTTAAAAATATCCTTCCAATTTTAGAAGGGATAACTCTTTTAAGAAGGTTATTTAAGGAGAGGTTCTAGTGGATTTAACATGCAGAACAATCGGAAACAAACAAACAAACAAATAAAACAAAGTATACTTATATAAAATATTAGAGACGTCAAAAATGTTAGACATGAGCTGCAAAGAAGAGCATAAATTTGCAGGGACAACACTTACGTGCACTGCAGGTTAAAAAAAAAAAAAAACGAATCAGAGTGTCAATGAACAAAATGACACCATAGTACTTTCTTCTGATTCAATGCAGAACATAAATTAACAAAAGAGTCAAAGGTATATTTACAGATTAGATAATTAGTGGATCTAGTATGAAATAAGGAAACTAAAAATAACAACAACAACAGCAACAACAAAACCAAGCCCTTATAAAGAAACAGTGGTGAGATTGTTTAAGGACATGCTGAGTTTTAAGTGAAAGTGATTATATGAATTTGCCGTAAAAGAACTGGATATATGTGTGAGGAAACATCTGAAAATCATCAGAATAGAAGTACATGAGAAAATCTTAAAAATGAGCTAAGAACCTCTAGGTAGTAAAATGGTGAGGGGAGAACAAGCTAGAATTCGAGCATCCACAACCCCTGTGGGTGCTGCTGTCAAACTAATGTCCTTGGGAAAGGATTTAGTGTGAGGTTGGAGGAATATCTTGGCCTTGATGACACCATAAGAGCAAGCATAGACAGTGACCTAGTGACATAAAGTCCATTACTTATTTTTTTCCCCAAAATGAAGCATTTAACACAGGTCTAAGCTAGCTTGAACCTCTGAAAGTCGAGCACTCCAAAATCAAGGGCATTGGAGGAGTTGAGACTACAGGTTACTAGATTATCGTCTTTGAACCCTTTCCTCTCTCTCTCTCTCTCTCTCTCTCTCTCTCTCTCTCTCTCTCTCTCTCTCTCTCCCTCTGTTTCTTCCTCTCTCTCTGTCTCTATATCTTTTCCTCACTATCATTCTTTCTGTTTTATATTGTCAAATCTTTTTTTTTTTTTTTTTTTTTTGAATTGGATATTTTACTTATTTTCATTTCAAATGTTATCCTCTTTCCTGGTTTCCTCCCCAGAAACCCCCTATCTCATTCTCCTTCCCTCTGGTTCTATGAGGGTGTTCCCCTACCCACCCACTCCTGCCTCCCTGCCCTGGCATTCCCCTACATTGGGACATCGAGTTTTCACAGGACCAAGGGCCTCTCCTCCCACTGTTGCCCAACAAGGCCATCCTCTGTTACATATGTGACAGGGACCATGGGTTCCTCCATGTGTACTCTTTGGTTGGTGGTTTAGTCCCTGGGAGCTCTGGTTGGTTGATACTGTTGTTCTTCCTATGGGGTTGCAACCCACTTCAGCTCCTTCAGTCCTTTCTCTATCTCCTTCATTGGGGACCCAATGCTCTGTCCAATGGTTTGCGGCAAGCGTCAGCCTCTGTATTTGTCAGGCTCTGGAAGAGCCTCTCAGGAGACAGCTATATCAGGCTCCTACCAGCAAACAGATCTTTATTTAGATAACAATTTCAAATGAAAACAACATTAAAGTTCAAGAATTTCTTTTCATCAATCGTAAGAACCTTACCAATCTAAATTAGTTTATCTTAATTCATCTCAAATTTATTGTCTCATATATTTAGTACTTCATATTTTATGGATATTAATGAGTGTTTAATGAAGAAAAATGACAAAGGAACAAATAACTAAAAATTTGAAAAACACATAATTGTGGACAAGAAAATAGAGAATAAATCAAGGAAACAAGATAAAATAAAGCTATTTCACTGGAATGAAACAAGACTTTTTTTCCTTTCTCTTTCAGTGTGTGTGTGTTTGTGTACTTATGTGTATTGGTGTGTTCCTCCATGCATGTGGATGCATGTGGATGCAAAACATTAGTACCACAGTCTCTTCCTTACTTGTTTTTCTCCTTATTTTTGGAGACAGGATCTCACTGAACCTGCGACTCACCCTTTCAGCTACATCAGTTGACTAGTGAGTCACAGAGATACATTTGTCTCCATTTCAGTTCTGGGGTTACCAATTATGTCTGGTATTTATGTGGGCACAGGGCATCCAGTATCAAGTCTTCATGTTTGTACGGTAAACATCTTGTCTGCTGAACTCTTCTTTTGATTTTTTTTTTAAATTATGTAAGAAAGCATTTTTACCCAAGATGTGTTGTCAAGGAATACAATGTTACCCAAAGTAATCAGTCATGTAAATGACTTCAGCCCATATGATTGTATTTCTGAGGAAATAAGTATAATTTCATTTCAGCATCATAACTGTTACAGAGTCAGTCAGCAACTTTACTCAAAGTATGATGTTACAAATATTGTGGCCATGGATTCAGAGCAAAGACTTCCACTTGTGGGTAAGCTCTAGAACTGGGCATCCCAGTTTTTTCATGATGGTGAGTCACCTGAACTAGTGGATTCAGCAAGTATACATTTCTGACAACTTCCCAAGCCTTAAACTTTCATCCTGACAGCAAATTTAAATAACAAGGTCTGATTTGCATATGCATGCCCCTGTAGTAATGGTATGCCAGTGGCTTGACACTAATTTGGTATGCATTGGATTTTTTTTTTTTTTTTAAGTTTTAAAGGTTTAACTGATGCAAATAAGGAAGGAAGTACACAAGCTGGCTCATTAGAATAGTTGATGTAACTTCCCACACTACAGAATTAATTTTTAAGGCTATAATTTAAGAAATCTGGTTCAATGGTTATTTATAAAGAATATAATTTACCTCTATTGTTTTGTATTGTTTTGTAGACAGTTATAACCATCCTCATATACCAACATGTCATGGAATTGCTCACTTTTAACTAGCTGCCATTGTTCTCAGGAAAAAATACAGGTATTTGCTTTTACAGTCTCCATAACTCCCATGTGACATTTTACTGAATTGCTATTGGCCTTTGTCAGGGTATGCAATTTACTTTCTTCTTAGTTGTCTTATTAGTTTTCTCTCCTCTGTTTTCATTAGTTCCAGGCAATTATGGAATTATTAATTTTCTGAAACTCCTATAAGAGAGAAGTTATATGATAGAAAGTACAGACAGCAAAAGACAGGAATTGTCGTGAAAGGTTTCATTAATATCCTAAAGGGAAAGATGATAATATATTAATTTACTACACATAGGTTAAAAACCTCTCTGAGACGACCACTAACTAAAATTACATATTATTGGATATGAGAACAGGGGGTTTTCAATATCCCTGGACCTTAAAAAAAAAAAGAAAAGAAACATAGTCAATAGGCTAGAAATAGAATGACAAGTCCCTGACAATAAAATGAGTGCTTATCCTCAGGCTTTCACCAGAATGCATACCAGGTATTTATGTACCTTAACAGGTAGACTTAACAGGGATGTCTGACAAAACGTCTACAAAGATATTTTAGAAGACACAAGGTACAAGAAGTTTGAAAAGGTACGTTTCCATAGTTCACGAACTATATAAAGGCAGAACAAAGTCAATGACCTCTTTCTAAGAATTTCTTCAGGGTAAAGCATAAGGCTGAATGTAGCATGCATTGCTCTTCTTGATCCTCATCCCAATGACCTCTAACCTTGACTGTTAAACATGCTCCAACCTTTACCCTTTACACAATGTCTGCACTTCCACAGATGCCTGCTTGCATATTCATCGCTTCACAGAACAACAAGTCTGGAATGTCTTTCCTTTTCTTATCGTTCTAATTTCCAATATTTTATGAGAATCACTTACTCTGTGACTTTTTCTCCAAATATCCTTGGGGAAGATCAGTTGCTTATTCCAATCTCCTGTAAGGTATCTTTCATATATAACTACTTGCATTCTTACAGTGTTTTGAAAATTAATGTCTCTCTCACTGAACTATGTATCCTGAATTCCATTATTGAAATGAGATTGTATTTTATTGGTTAACTTTCTAGAATTTCAAATGCTTTTTCATTCATTGTTCACTGGTGAATCTTCATTATTCAGGTTAATAAATATTTGCAAGTAATTTTACTTTTTATTATTTTTATTGTTTATGAATTTATTAATTCCTATTTTGAAAATTCTTTTTTTTTTCTTAAGATTATTATTTGAAGGCACCGGTTTCTGAGCTCATTCCATGTGTTCAGCCTTTCTAATTCGATTGCTTTTGAAATTTTGTGTTCTAATCTCTTTATAACCAGTTTGTTCCTGTGGCAAATCTCATGAATAAATTTAAAGATACCCTTTTCTTGATATGTATTTATTTTTATCTTGCTTGATTATATGATTGATTTCTTCCCTTTTTATACTTTATATATAATACCCTCTTTATATAGTTCCACACTAAATGTCCCTCTTCCTCCTTTCCAAGTTTCCTTAGAGAAATGCCTCCTTGCTCATCAGGCCCCACCGTCTCTTCCACTTCCCTGATAACTGTCCTCTTATATTCTGGTTCATTTAGCAAGTCATTCATAAATTAGAGTTCTTTCCTCAAATAGTTCTTTTCAAATGGGTTTCAGTGTTTCCACAGCACCTAGATGACTAAGAAATGTTTTAAAGCTTTTATTACCAACATTTTTGCTAATTTTGCATCTTGTTAGATGTAGTGGCATATAAAAATGTTTATATGTGTGGGTGTGCATATGTATGTGCATATCACATGTCACTGAAATAGCAAAGACAACTAGCAAGCACCCTTCTCTATTACACACCACTTTAATACCTTGAGAGGTTCACACATGAACTCACAGTTCTAGGATTTTCTTTTTCAGCTTGGCCACCAGTATATACAAGATCAAGGATGTTGTGAAAATTCAATGAAATACTAAGACAGGAAACATTCTGCAAATTTTAACTGTCTGCAGTATGTGGAATAGCTTCTTGATATGTCTCCATCACACAAATACACACATACACACTCACTCACACACACACTCACACACATGTACACACAAACGCACACACACTCATATGCTCACAAACACATACACATGGCAGATTATTACAAAGGGCTCCCTGAGTCTCAACTCAAGGGTCTGGGCATATGTTCCACAGGTTTTAACCAAGTAGTAACAAAAAACTTCTGGTCTTCAGCTCCTCCACCCTCCAAGTTTCATACACAAATTATTATTGTCCAATGCAATGTTTGGAAAGCTATTTTTTCCTCAGCATTTTTCTATCTGTTTACTAAATGTGACCTCTTGTGTTCTGCTTCTTGCTTTACTGACTGACCATGAAATACATCTTGTCAGTTCTCTCTTCCATTCTGCCTAGGCAGCTGTCATGTACCTGGAACAATGCTGGCCTTTGCTTTGGCTGCTTTTCTCTCCTGTGGACTCCTCTTCCCCTCTACTGGCTGCCAAGGAGAAGCACATTTATTGGCCTTGCCCCCAGACAGATGCCTGCCCTGCTCCCTTCCCCCTTTCTTTCCAGCCAAAAGTCACCTGCCAAGGGCTGGTATTTGCTGCCTCCCCTGTCCACCTCCTCACACTGCTTCTGTTCAGCTCCATTTTTGCACCCTCTTCTGAAGTTTTCTGGCTCCGTTTGCCAGCCTGGCACACTAGCAGCCTCCCTCCAGTTCCTGCAGTTCCCTGGGCTCTGGGCTCTCTCCAGACCCCTACTCCTGTTAGATTTGCTCCCAGCATCTTCCTGCTGCCCTTGTCAGCTGTTCACAGCCACCAGCCCCACCACCACCTTGGGGTGGTAAGTACTGCTACCTTCCTCAATTTCTATCCATGCTCTACAGCTGCCTTCTCTCCAGTGACTCCACCTTTTCCCTCAGTTGTATTAAAGACCACATCTTTGGAATCCCAGCATTTTGATGGAGTGTTCACCACTCATTTGATGAGGGTAGTTTCACGCTGCTTCTGACTTTGATTGATTGGTCTCCCACCAAAAACCTGTGCCTATTCCCAGAGCTTATAAGACTTATGCAATGATCCTGGGAGACAGCAGGCCACAGAATTAACGGACCCTAACAAAGTTTTTGATGGCAGGAATTTGCTATGTCCATATTACAAACTTGGTGAGTTCCTGTAACTGACCCAGACTACCAACAGCACACAAGAACCTGGGTGTTCTGATTTCCCTCACTAGGGATCATTTTAAACCTCTTTAATTAAGATGCTGAATCCCCTTCAAGACCAGGCCTGGGTTGCTCCTCAGCTTCCACTCGGGTCCACAGCCCAAGCCCCACCCAAGTTCTGGTTGGGGAGGGGCGCACTTGTATTTAGATGCCTGGGCAAGGAGCGAGAGAGATGTAGTAAGAATGGATTCTCCTGAGTCCTAGGTGTCAGACATCTGGATGAGGGACAGGTAATAAGGGAAAAAAAGAGCTCATCACGAACTAGGGCCTTTCACAACGGCCCCGGTACCCAATCCAGTGCGCCAGAATCTAAAAGGCATCCTTGAGTCGTCTCCTTTAAGAAGCGCGCCTGCGTGTGTTTCGGGTGAGTGTGCCTGAGTGTGTGTGTGTGTGTGTGTGTGTGTGTGTGTAGGACCGAGCGCGTGCGCGCGCGTGTGTGGTTTGAGTGTGTGCGCGCGCGGGGCCCCCAAGATCCCCGCAGACCCCGGGAAGGAGGAGTTATGTAGATTACCGATGAACATTCTGGAGGGGAGCAGAGAGGAGGGAAGGAGCAGCGGAGGCAGTGAGCTGGGAGCGGCTGAGGCCCTTCCCGCAGAAACTGGGGGCACCGGCGGCGTAGGAGGTGGAGAAGGCGGAGGACGCACGGGCTGGAGGCGGTGGCTGCGACTCCGCGGCGCTGGGAATCGGAACCGCGGGTGAACTTGGGCGCCACGTTCCGGGCGACGGCCGGGTGAGGATGGTGAACACTTGCCGCCGCTGCTGACCCTGCCTTTCCTCTGTTTCTCCCCGGCCGCCGAGCCTGGCGCCCATCCCCATCCCTGGACGGGTGGGTGAACCTGCAAGCTTTTACCCACCCCAGGACTGGCTTTATTATTATTATTTTCTTTAAAGGAAACAGGGAGTGGGCATTCGGAAAGAGGGAGAAAACGCAGGGGAGCTCGTCCATCCGTTGAGGCACAGTTCACTATGATCTTACTCGCATTCAGCTCTGGAAGAAGGTTGGATTTCGTGCATCGTTCGGGGGTGTTTTTCTTGCAAACCCTGCTTTGGATTTTATGTGCTACAGTCTGCGGAACGGAACAGTATTTCAATGTGGAGGTAAGAGTACGGTGCTTTCTTCCTCTTCCCCTCACTGGGCTGCTCCATGGAACCTTTCCTTTACTTCTTGGATCCTTGTAGCTCAGAGCACATTGTTTGGTCTGCCAGTCAGCAACCAAAACCCTTGTTGAGTTTGCCAGTGTTCTAAGTGATGGATGCCTGGAGACCAACAATCCGTTATCCCCAGCTGCACAAAGCACCATGCTGCATGCTCAGAGACACACTGTAGCATGCTGGTGCTGCTGAGCCAGGGAAAAGGCAAACCTCTATGTACAGCAAACGTGTAGCTTTATAAGAAAGCTTGAGTTTATGCTGCTTACATAGCTAGGGAAACCACGCCGATGGTTGGCATCATGTGCCTGGGTATTGTTCCTGCAATATTTCTCCTTGTGGTCTGTGCCTAACAAAGGGAGGTAAAAATCAAAGAATACAAGGAGAGTATGGGAATACTTGATATGCTTAATAACATCACTTTGTGATAAAACACTCAAGCAGACAGTGTCTTTCTATTAGACATAACTTAATACACTGTAACTAGATCTAACTGTACAGAGGACATGTAATTTAAATCCTCTAAGAGCCTACTCTCTCCCTTCCCGAGGGACTGGAAATAAACGTGGCCCCTTCTAATAGTTTGGAGGTGTGTTTTAAATTTGATTTCACACTGACATGGCAAAGCCTAGACATCTTTGGTTGCCATTTGTTTTACTATGATGGCTTTGGGAACAGACAGCAACAGGAATGGGCAGCTTAAGGATAAGGACTTGTCAGACCTTCGCGAAAGTCCTCTTCCTGTCATCAACTGAGCTCTAAAGCTGGTCATGTGCAGTGAGTCGAGAAAAGCCATGCACACCTGAGCTTTTTGTTGCACAGTTCTTTACACTAACATTGTACTTAAGGTGGAGGCTGTGGGAGGGGCTGGGTAACACAAACTTCTCTTAGTTATCACGGCTTCATATATCTCAAAAGAATTACAATTGAAACTGCGGGGATTGGTGTGGTTCTTGGCTGTTGTAATGAAACTGGTTCTCGTTCCTATTGTGGTGTTAGGAGCTTGTGTTTACACAATAGCTGGACCTGTTGCACACGGTTTGAACATGCTTCATGGAACCAATTTCTAAGCAAAGTGTTCATAATAAGTGCCAGGTGTGGAGGCAGAGTCTTCTATGGACTGTCCTCTGGACTCCATATAATGGGGCAGAAACAATGTATTTGAAAAAAGTAAGAGCCATCATCATAGGAATTAAGAAAGTTTGCAGATGTAAAGTAGAGATATGTTTCAAAGAAACCACAATTTGAAAACCAAAATAGGTTAACTGTTTGAGGCACACAGTTGATTTTTTTCACATACAAACCGCAAAGCAAAGAAGTTGAAGGTGCAGACTTTTCTTGATGACAAAGTTGAACTTTTGGAATTAGCTGTCACTATGGATTTTGTACGAACATTTACATTGGGAGATAATTGCATTGAAATAAAAGAACGACTAGTTCATAGGCTGAAGGAAGGAAACTGTCAAGCTGTAGTTGCTATATACAGAACAGGCTGGTGCTTGGTGGTAGAGGAGGCTGTGATGTAGGGTGAGGCAGAGAGGGTTACAGTAAGTGGTGGTTAGCATCTTGCTTCCTATGAGAATCTGAGCCTGGGTAGATAGCTCCCGGCAAGGGAGAACTCTTAACTTACCTTTACAGGATTGAATGACATCAATGTTTTGATGATTCTTAGGTTTGTTTTGTGGGGCTAAATATAGGTTAGATTGTATTACTTTATATTGGAGTCTCTCAGTCAGTTCAACCGGATATTGTTACCTGAATGAGGTGGAGATACTTTTATTAAAATGATTTCATATTGAATTTCAAATATCTTTTTCCATCTCAAGGTTTATGTGAAGAATAGTTTGCAGATCCGCTTTCCCATTTTTTGGGGCATTTGAGTTATTGCAACCATGCTTATCGCACAATCCAAAGATTTAGCTGACAGATGAAAGAGTCATGTGCCCTCTGAGACCTTAGTAAGCTTACTTAACACAAAGGGAATTTTCTAATGATTTATAGGAGATTGTGTTTCACAGTTTGTATAATTTCCAAATAGCTTTCTAAGCTTTTTAACACTTCTTCGGTTGGATGTCTAGGGTTCTTAAAACACACACACACACACACACACACACACGTGTGATAATATATATGTATATATATAAATAATATATTATATATACGACACGATATATACTATGTATATTAACTATCGAGTAGCTGGTAGTAAAATCAAAATATCATACATTATCTAAGATAATAGAACATTTTCTAACTTGTGTTTATGCCTGATAAATATTTACTAGATATCTCTTTCTAATAGGAAATGCCAACGGGAAGAATATTGCATTACTTCTCCAGGAGAGGCACTTGTAATCCTGGCTGCAAAATAGACACAATGAGAATGGTTTATTCCATTGATTCTCAAAAACAAACAAACAAACCCAAAACTACAAAACCCAGCAGTAGTATCAATAAATCTTGAAGCTCATAGGAGTCTGATCTTTTTTTCCTAGTATACACACTAAGTTATTAAGTTGGACCAGAGCTTTCGACTTATTCCTTTTATGGTGACAACTAAGATTACAATGTTTTACTCATTGAATAACTTAATTTGTAATTATCTCCATACTTTTTATTTTTATGATTTAAGGTAAAAAAAAAATGCCTGTATTTTTTCTCCCTGTAGAAGGGATGGGGCAGAAGTATTCATGTTATTTCTTTCCTGTCTGATTTTTAAGAAAATAAACATTTAGAATACTCTACTTTTAAAATGGATGGTGGAAAAATTTTGATATTCTTATGAAAGCCGGTGATAAAGGTATTTATGCATGGTTTTGAAAAAGCAAATATAGTATCTATTAAATTAAGAAATAGATACTCTCAAAGGTAGTACTATGGATAGATTGTCCATATTTCTCTGCTACTCCTTAAGTAGTCAGTGAATATTTATCACTGAGGTCTCTCTGTATCCTGGAAATGGTAACAGTGTAAAGCAGCACATTACAGGGAAGCAGCATGAATAATATTAACTGAAAGTCAAAAACTGCTGTCATTGGATAGCAGTCTAAGGCTCAGGTATTCATTGGTCAGAAAGCTGAGGTTGTCATTGGTCAGAAGCAGCTAAATTATTAACAAGAAATGTGATTTAGCTCCTATACTTCTGGAATCACTTTATTCTTAATGTCATTACTAGGAATTGGAGATTTCATGATTCTGGAGCTTAGTTTTTGGATGCGTAGATTCTGTTTTATGAAACTTGAACTACATTATAGTTTATGATGGCAATAACTTGTTAACTTAGCATGTCATGTATATTAGCAGTTGTAGATTGATTTTTTGAACAATAATACCTGCTTGTTAGGAGGAAAGAGATTAAAAGCCAGATCTATTGTGAAAATAAAGCATGTAAACTGAATTATGCATACAGCAAAGTAGACCATGGTGATTAGGATTTTTCTGGGGGGAGGAATTTTGTGGAGGTAAAATTTGAGTTTCTTAAAAAAGATTCTATGTGTGCACTGATCATTTACTAAAAGTGTTATGAATTGTGACTGTAATCATTTTAAAAATTTTTCTTGTATATTTTTATATAACTGGTTGAAATTTGTTCATCATTTTCAGGTTTGTCTCATTTGTCTAAAAGGTCAAAGGTTCATTTTGATAGCTGTGTACTGCATTTGAAATTGCCAGTAACTGATTATGAGATATTTTAAGGGACAAAAATAACTATATTTTATAGGTTTAAAAGTGTTGAGCCACTTCTATTTCCCATTTCTTGGTTTCTACTTCATTTAATGCTCCAGATTCATTATTTAATTAGGTCATAAAAATATGTCCAATTCTAACCTCTACCTGTATCGTAGTAGCTGATAACTGATGTGCAGCAGGGGCCCTGTGACTAATTCATAAGTGTGTGTACCTGCTACAGAACTGTAGGCAGAATAAGAACTCCGTATGTGCTAGTCATTTGAAATGTTTCAGAGAGACAGAATCTACAACCAAGAGACCAGAAGTTAACAGTTCTGGGTTCTCCAGCTTCTCCCTGTGTCTCACGTTGGCTCTGCTTTTCTCTCTGGTCGTTGCCTGGATGGGCTTTGCCTACATCTAGAGTTTTTTGGAAGTGCTTCTAAAGGTACACAAACTGGGAAGGCACATTTGTCCTGACTGCCCCTTGAAAATTTCACTGAGATTTGAAGCCACCTCTGTCTGTTCATCTGGATTATTTTCAGACTCTTCTAGAAAATAAAGATCAAGTTATATTTAACAGCCACTTTCTTACTTTTAAAGTAAATTTAAGAGGGCTGCATGTGAAGTTTCTATTTCTGCTTACTCGGGGCATGTAGTTATTAAATAGAAAATCTTAATGAACTCGTTCAGATTAATATTTATATTTTTAAAGTTGAATTGTTATTACATGTCAATTTATTTTATTTTGAGACCCTCTGCAGCTATTCACAGTATACCTTTTCTGAAGATTTATAAGTGACTAATTAGAAGTTTTTCAGGAATGTATTGATAAAGATCAGAAATCGTGACACTCGATTTCCTGGCTTCTATCTAATCCCCTTGCTTCTGTTGGAGCGCTTACCAGTTTCTGAATAGTAGCTTGTTTTGATGTTTTACTGTATAGCTGGTGTATATATGCATATATATTATAGGAGTAACTTATTCACATGATTAAACACAATATATATACATACATATATATGTATATATATATATATATATATATATATATATATAAAATCACTATTGATAGTTGTGAATCAATGTTCATACAGAGGATATTGACATGATAACAGCAAGTTACATAATAGTCTATCAGAGTCAGCCAGTCTGAAAGATGTCATTTAAATATCCTTTCTATTTTTGTATTATAATGTCCTGAAATCAATCATGCTAACATCAGTACATTTTCTTCCTGTGTTTTTTCTTAGACAGTTTAGTTTAAGAATGTGATTTTCCCATTTTGTCATGTCATCTGTTACTATCATAGAATGTCAAGTACAGATTACACCTTCTATTACAAGGCAGAGTTTGCTTAAATCTGTTCACAGTTTAAATAATACCATCCAAAATAGTACTTTATTATTCAAAGAGCATGTGCATCTTTATTCAATTAGGGACCAAGTACATTATAGACCAATTGTAATCACAGATTGAACAACAAGTTCCAAGATGGGACAGGAAAAACATTCTTCATGAAGACAGAGAAATAACACAGTTGTCTTCACATCACCTTGGGGATGACAACGTGATGTCTAGTAGAAATAGTGGGATACAGTGGAGCATGGTGGAGACATCTAGGACAGTGGCATCTGGGCTTTTCAGTAACCACTTTGATCATGGTCAGCTCATGTTTTTCGTTGACATTTTCTGAAGAAGCAAGTATTAAAATAAACTACCAATAATGCTATGATGTTTGTAAATTGACAAGATTCAAAAATCACCTTGGAGACAAATCTCTTGGGTCGGTCTATGAGAGATTTTTTTAGGTGGGAGACTCATCCTAAGTATGGATGAATAAGTAAGACAGGAATGGAAACTGAGCACAATGGAAACTGAGCACCTGTTCTCACAAGCTCTGCCTTTTCTCCCACAAGGAACCATACCTTCTAGCTGTGAACCCACAGAAATCCTTCCCTTAAGTTACTTAGGTATTTTACCACAGTAACGAGAGAAAGCAAAACAAAACAAAACCCCAAACGTTCTCCTTCAAATGAACATAAAAGGCCATTTTCAAATTTACAATAGTTGGTATCTGTTTCATTATAGGTTGTATATATAACCATGTATGTGTTGTATATATAGCCATGAAATAACAGGTGTGGGATATACATACATACCACACAATTTGAGAACAATTTAGGTTTCAGAGGTAAATATTTCAAGTTTTCTCTAAATTGAAAGCTTCTGGGCTATACATGGTTATAAATTACATATAACCACATTACTATCTCTAGCAGCAAAGTGAACTTCATCCTCAAGTATCATTCCAGTTTTGTTACTAAGAAAAATACCAGCATCATATGATATGTAAGGTTAAAATGAACTTTTTACCAAGGTAGCAAATTGTAAAAATTAAATATTAGAAACAAGAACATGTTATTCTACAAAAATATATATGTCACCTACAAGTGGTATTTTTTTAAGAAAAAAGGAAGTTGGAATATGTTTACTGAGTTTCTTGAGGGTGTATCACAAAATTGATTATCTATCTATCTATCTATCTATCATTTATCTATCTAAACATCTATCCATCCTATCTATTATGCATGTAGTATGTATGTATGTATGTATGTATGTATTTATGTATGTATGTGTGTATGTATGTATCCACCTAGCTAGCTATAATCTATCATATCTGTCTCTCATTTTTGTTGTCTTGTTATCTCCTATCTGTCTAGGTATCATGTGTGTTCATTTTCCCTATGGTGGAAGATAATTTTGACACATCATCTGAGTGTTAGTTTATCTTTCTCACCACATATTTAATTTTGACCCCGAGGAATATTTATTTCATGAAATATGCAGCTAATATTATCAATGAGAAATTCTGTGCAAAATGTAAGTGTTAAGTAATCGTTTAAGTAATGCCTAAGAAAAAAGTTCTTTTGTGTTACTTTTTTTTAGGAAAGTTATTTGTAGAATTCTGATGTGACTTTCAAACAATCCTTGATTGGTGCTTCCTGTCATAGCTCTGAGTTCATGGTGTTACAACACCTACACCAATGGTACACTGCTTTTTAATGTTTAGATTTGTAGGCAGCTTGGTGAGCTGATTAAGGTTGATTAAATGTGACCTCTGAGTGCAGTATATGAAAAGAGGCTAGAGGGCGCAATTGAGCTATCTACTAAATACTACCATGTTTAGAAGAACTTGGTTTGAAAATCAAGGAAATTAGGTAGAATTAAATGCCACCAAAAGACTCATAGACAATCAAAGGAGTTTTTTTTTAAAGAAGTCATCCAACACATAGCTCATGATTTAAGATGTCACCTGGCTTGAATGGCATTCACTTGGAAACAAGAATTACATATTTCTTCAACTCAGATGCAAATTAATGTTTCTTTGGGGAAAAAAAAAAACAAAAACAAAACCATGATGTTCTGAGCCTGTCAGTGTGCTAAAGAAGGTGATGTAGCACTGCTTCATATATTCTTCTTCATAGTTGTTGGAAAGGTCATAACCTATGTTTTCAGTGACTGCACTTGTTTTTGATATGTCCAAAATGACTCATGCACTTAGAAATGAGATGATTACGTTTAGTTTGATAATGTCTGCTATATTGTGTGTCACAAACATCAAATTTTAAATATACAAATAATTATTTAATCCTTTAATATCCACTTGTATTATTTTCCTAATATTTATTAGGATCATATTCAATGACTATTTTCCAATGAAGACAGGTTTTGAAATACAGTTTATGCCTATTGTTTTCAAGATGAGGAAGAAGTTATTCACCAAATTATCAAATTAAAATTTTTAAACAGGAGCTTCAGTAGTCTTTCAATTTGAAAAACTTATAATTTATATGAATGATTATTATATGGGATAAGTGTATGGATAAGAAGATAATGTCTAATACCTTAGAGAGTACCAACATTTAATTAAGGAATAACTTACTCATAAATGTAATTCAGGTTTTAGAAATGTGTTTTAGTCTAGTCAGTTAAGTCAGATATGGATAAATAAAATAAGCTACGTTCTCAGGAGAAATAGTTATTAGAAGGATGTAAATTATTGAATGGAATGAAAATTTCAACTATTTGGTTTAGCTATAGACAAGAGAAGGCAGAGAAAAATCTTTCTCTTCTAGAGGAAGCTGGATACTGTCATTAATGGGATTTAATGTCTCAGAATTGTGTAGGCTTGATGCGACATGAGGCACGTGCCTCCGCATGTGTCTGCCATAGTCAACCTCAGTGAATATCACCAGAAGAATTTTTTCCTATGGGAACTTTTCAGAGTGGAATCAGTGTCATGTGATAATCATTTGTAACAATTGATACTTGTTTTTATTTTAGATATTCATCTTCTGTGCATTCATTCTCTCTTTAAACATTTGCTGGCCTGTTTCTTCTCATGGGTCTTCTTGTATCTTCTAGTGTCTTGGGGCATCTAATATTTTCAGAATATTTCCAAATCCTCTTTACAAGTTAGAAATGCTAGGAGAAGCCAAATGTCTATCCCTCCCTTCTTTCATCATGAGTAAAATGAAAGAGATGCTAGTAGGTTTCAGGAAGTAATGAATGCCCAGTTGCTTGCATGCCATTGAGAACAAACTTAGTCTGGAACACTGCCAGTTACAGATAAAACCTTTCCTGTAGATGAATGTTCTCAGTATTGCAGCAACTTTCCTCATGTCTCTGACGCTGACTGCTTTGCACCTGTATGGGATTAAGGATAATTGTTTACTCCATGGGTAATTCAGAATTATGGGGCAGCATTTGCTTCCAGCAGGTATGCTATCTTCATTGTTTGTAGATAGCACAAGCCTTTAATGACAGTACGGAAACCCTGTAAACAGTCACTCATCCTTGAGACTGAGAGCAGGAGGAGTCTTACTTCTTGTAGTCTCTCTTATGACTAGAAGTGCAGAAATAGACATCTTTTGCCATTATATACTAATTAGAAAAAACATCTGGAATATTATTTCAATGGAACAACCACACACTTATTCAGATGTTTCAATTTAAGCATAAAACAATGTTAGATAACAATTAAATGCTTAAACTGTAAAAGTGTTTAAATATCTTGCATTAGCGCATTTCATTATCACTATAGCATTGTGAGCCAGCACAACTTTTTCACCTTCACAATGAGGAAGGACTGAGGATCTTGCCAGAGACACATTCCAATGAAGTGTTTGGAGAGAAGTCTAGAATTAAAGTAGGAAGTCTGTATCTAGAACACAGGTTCCTAAGTCAGTTTAGGTGAGAAGTGGTTTCCAGGTTCCCAGGGAGGAACATTGGGTCCACTTTCACTTATGACGTCTCTTATACTCCAACCTAAAAATAAATATTTAATATACATAGTCAATGCAAGGGGAGTAAAAACTGAATAGCAGGCCTAGGTTTAAATGCTTGATTCAACGGTGATTATCTACATACAGATCAGTAAAGTTTTAGTGTTAAATGTCTGCTATGATTTTTAAGCATTAGAAATTTGTAACTTATCTAAGACATGATCTGACATTACATATTATATTAGATGAATTATAATCTTATTTCTTAACAAATTGTAAAGGCTTAGTTTACTATTGAATATGAAGTTCAGAGGTCATAAACATTTCATCATAAAATGTGATGAAATGTATTGACCATTGTAGAAGCATAAAAGAATGCTTTCATTAGAGGTTAATGTTATGGTGCCCTTCAGGAAGGCATGCTTGTATGAAAGACTGTGCGTTTGTGTGTGTCTGTAGCTGTTGTGGCATATGGTTTTTGGTAATTTCTGTGTTTATATTTTTATTAATTTTATAGAAAGTTCAAGATAACAGATATTCTATTTCAAAAAAATTATTTGTAATATAAAGAAAATGTCTTACTAGTGCAGAACACACATACACCCTCACACACACACACGTACACACACACACGCATGTGCACACACACACACACACAGACAATGACAGAGAGAACAGAGACAGAGAGAGGGTAGATGCCTCAAAAGATAATTGGGTAAATCTCCACATCTTGTCATAAGGCCTCAGATCCACTCCCTGCCATATTTGTACAGATTACAAGTTGGTGACTGATGCATATGTATTAAATAACTTCTTTGGGTCTTATGATTGTTACTGTGTGTAGCTTCCATGACTCATAATCTATTCATTCGTCTTTTAAAGGAGATTTATGTCTAAACCAGCTTGCTAGGGTAAACTCTAGATGGTTTTGTGAAGTTATCAGTGTTAAATCCTTATCCTATAACTTTTTTGCTTCCCCTTGAAGCAGTGCATCCCAATGCGTATGAGAGTTTTAGGTACCTTGCCTCTTACACACTGTAAATTTTACGTACCTTGTCCCTTACATACTGTGAACTTGAGTGGGTAGAGTTACTGACTCATTCTTCAGTTACTCACATGTAAAAGAAGGAAGATATTGATCAAGTTTATAGTAAGATTAAAGATTTAGGGACAGATATTGAACAATGATGAAATAACATTTTCAGAATAAGCGTTACTTATGTACATAAAAACATATTTTTCTTTATCCCCTCCATCGTAAAATGTCTCTCAATATGCATAAAATAAATAAAATCATGATTTCTAGTAACTTAATGTTTAGTAGAGAATCAGCAACCTCTAGGAGTTGAGACCAAAAAAGGTTAGCTGTTTCTTTAATGTTTTTTAAAAATGTAACTAAGAGGAAAAAGCTAGTTTTGGCCAAGCCAGACTCTCACGATATAGAAAGAGCTACGTATGGGGAGACTGAGGTGCCTAGAGTTCATAGGTCAATGGCTTAGGGTTTCTATTGCTGTGAAGAGACACCAAAAATGACCAAGGTAACATTTATAAAGGCAAATATTTGATTGGGACTGGCTTGGAGGTTCTGAGGTTCAGTCTACTATCATCATGGTAGGAAGTAAGGCAGCATGCAGAGAGTTGTGGTGCTAGAAGGGCCAAAAATTCTACATCTTGTTCCAAAGGTAACTAGAAGACTGGCATCTTCAGGCAGCTAGAAGAAAGCTCTCTTCTGTGATGAGGAGGACCTGTGCATAGGAGGAGACCTCCAAAGCCCACACCCATAATGACACACTTTTTTCAACAAGGCTACACCTCCTAATAGTACTATTCCCTTTGGGCCAAGCATATTGAAACTACCACAGTCAACATCCTAGAGAGAAGATAATACAAAGAAGGAGAACATGAATGATCTCTAGAGGTTTCTTTCCTTGCAGTTGCTGTACCTTCCTGTGAAGTCACTAAGGAGAGAGAGGGGAAGCGACCAAATAGATTCGAGGATGTTATATTGGCTATTTAGCAAGCAATGGCAATAATGCCTGCTAACCTGCTCTAGGCAGATAGTAAAACCTCATTTTTCATGGGGTATTTGTAGAGTACTCAAAATTATCCTGCCATGTTAGATGGGAAATAACTATCCCAAATGCAGGAAACTATGTTTCTGATTAACAATTCGTAAAGTCTGATGAGTTGGAACATTTCTAAGCGACTTAGTATGAAGCTCCATAGGATTGATTGGAATAAATAGATATATCATACTCCAAATGGTAAAACTCATTGTGTTTGTCATCAAATGAAAACTTACTAAGCATCGAGATGGTAAGTGAAGCAGGGATAAATCAGAGAGAGAAATGTTGGCCATACAATCAGGAGGACCTGAGGCTAGACCTTTAGCACTCACTCAAGAAAGAAGGGAGCATAGACCTGAATGCCAGAGTTGGAGACAGCAGCATCCTTGAGGTTTATCAGCCAGCTCATCTATCTGAATAGACCAAGGAAACTCTTGGTAGAGAATCTATCTCTAAAAATAAGTCGGAGGGTGAACAGGGAGAAGTGATGTTGTGCTGTGGCCTCCACACACATGATAACACACACGGACAGTTCCTGTCCAGCATATAATTCATGTGTGTGGAAAGAAGCACAAAAGGACAGTTATCAATAAAGAGAGAACCTAGTGCACGTCATTGAAACCAAAACATGGCACAGATATTAAAATTAGAAAATAAAAATGTTGGGTAATTATATCCGTATTATTTATGGTCAAAAGTTGACACTGTAATCAAGCTAATGGTGGATTAAATTCCTCTACAAGCAGGCGATAACTTCATATACTGTGTCCTATAAATGGACATGAGAAAGAATAAATTGAAATGTTAAAATGCTTAGCTGTAGACTACCCTGTTGTTCAGCACTTGCGTTTAGTTGAGTAGTGTCTTCCCGTGGCTAAAACATTACAGGGATACCAATGCCTTTCTTTTCTTTCTTTGTTTCTTTGCTTCTTTCTTTCCTTCTTTAATTTCTAGTTTGGATCTCTCTTCTCAGTTGCACCTCTGTTCTCCTCTGTCATCCTTATGAGCAAGAGACTGATCTCTTACCTCTACATTTCCTTCACTTGTTTTTTCAACTGCATCACTGCTACTGCCTGACCACATGGGTATAAATCACAAGCCTAGATATCAGTCTTCCTGCTACCTGGTGCTCAGTCACTTCAGACCATTTGCCTCATGCCCTGTATTTAAATTGATTTTCAGTCTTTTTATTTCCTTTGAACAGCCTGATTTTTGGGCCTTAGCAGCTCTAGTCTTCACATGCTGTATTATTCCATGGCTCTTGTACAAGACTTCTCATTGTCAAAGCTCACCCCTCTATCTAGCCTCATAGAAAAACATCCAATGTCTGCATCCTGGGATAAATCACAGGGATGGTCTCTACACATCTAAAAGGATATTAAAACTCAAATAGCTCTAACATGTTCTTTGTATCTGTGGTAGATTATTAGAAAGACCTGATAAACCTTAAAGTATTTACTTACAAATCCACAAAGGATGGTGTTGATATATTTGTGTTATAAAAATACTTTATAAAAAATTAAACAGTACAAAACTTTAAGAAAAAGAGCAGTGGTTTACATTTTCTCAAATAGCAGCTGTGGCTGTAGCTAGATGAAAAAAGAGCTCAATTTTTCTTCATACTTTTGCATTTACATAAGCAATGTTACAAAATATTATGCATAGCCTCTAGTGAGCTCAAGTAAATGAGGGTAAATGGACAGATTTCATAGAAATTTATAAAAAGTGTTTAATCTAGGAGGCACTGAAGAGCCTTAAGACATTTTGGTTCATATATATATATATATATATATATATATATATATATATATTATACACACATGTTCATATGTATCTCCTGCTGAGTCTGTTTCGTCTAGCTGTGGGTATATGATTGCAACGCTGTCTACTTTGTACTAGATAATCAGTTAGGGGATTCATTCTTGTGAATGGCTCATTCTCCATTTTTATAAGCAGTCATTGGTGGCCTGTTGTTTTTTATTTAGTGGTGGTTTTTGCACCACATTATTGCATCTATTGATATTGTTATTGTTCAGGTATTGAGTAGGATGCATCATGTTGAGTTATTATAGGTGCTTCCCTATCATTTTATTATTATAAAATAATAATTATTATTAGTTAGCTTCCCTATCATTTCTAAAAAACAAAATATCACAGCAGATTTTAAGTATCACGGTTGAAAATCCATTGAATTGCTCACTAAATGCTAAGACTTGGCCTGTAGATGTTTAATAGGTAAATTCCAGTTCACTCTGCTTTTGTGTGCCTTTGAGCTTTGATGCTCCTCTCACTTGAACTCTATAGGCCAAATGCATATTTGTACGGAGAGAAATTAAAAGAGACTGAAAGAATTTTTCCCTTTTGCTGAGAGCATAGGAATACATTTAGACTATCAGAGCCAATTAAGTGCCTTGCAAATAATCTGCTGTCCAGGTGTTGTGTAATAGATCCAATCTGTTTTCCACAGTAAAGTGCAGCTAACTATGAGACAGTATATTTATTTGGCCTTCATTGTGTTCGATGACCTGGAGATTGCTTTGCTAACACTAAAGAGTTTACTAGCGCTATACTCAGGGAACAAATGGGTTATATCACCTATATTCAAAGGCATCAGTGGCTAATATTTTCTTATCCATTTCTGTTTTGTCTTTTATCTCATTACATCTCCTGCATGATCATATACAATGAATAGCTACTTATGTTTAATTGTCAATTATTAACGTTATAAAGAATTAAAACTTGCTTATTTTATACACAGTAATTCTAAATATATTGCTTATTGGCTTTAAATTTACACCAAAGTTCAGAGACTAAGAGGAGAGTATGACTCAGTGGTAATTTGACGGTGAAAGTTAATATGAACAATATCATAAAAAGCTGAAATTTAGTATTACATTACCCACTTCTGTAGCCAGCATTTGCTTTTCTCATATTTCTTTTAATTTATTTTTCCTTTATTTTATATTTATGTTGTGTTAACTCTGCTTTGTAATATTCTTAAAGTTTGAAACTTTGAATTAGTTATTTCCATGTTTTCATGACGATTCTATTGGTGGGAGGTTGAATTTTTAAAAAAAAAGACAAAAAGAAAAACAATAGATAGACCATCGTTACCATCACTGTCATCACCATCATCATCGTCATGATCATCATTGTCTGGAGTTGGAAATTTTTATTCAACATTTTCATTTAAGATTCAGTATCATGACAGTACAAGAATCCGTGTGATCCAACTCAAACAGTAAAGAATGTTTTTCTTAAAATATGAATGTTGTTCAGACTGTTGACTAGGTGGACCAAGCAAGCAAGGGGCACATTTCTATTAGTTCTCTAGAATTTCATACACAGTATTTCATTCATATCCATCCCAACTTCTCTGTAACCTACATTTCTTCACAATTTTTAAACCTCTTGCCTGTACAAAGCCCTCTCATGTAACCCCAATTCTGCCTTTACTCTCTTGTTATAGTAGTTTCTCTGTGCCATGTGGGTCCCTTACTCACTGCCATGCTTTTCCTTTACAATCTAGGTGAAAGAAAATGATACTAGTATGTACTTACTTCCAAGTCCACTGAGCAAAACCCAGGAGAAGCTTTAAGATTAGTCCACATTAGGGCATTTAATCTCCTGGAACTTCAGAGAATGTGTGAGCTCCATAAGGACAAGTTCTGGAGCTAGGAGCAGTAGAGAAAAGTGGTCTTTCCAGAAACTGAATAGGCATATTGTATAGGTCATCAACAGTAGATGCCTTAGACAGAGGAATTGCTTTGTCCTTGCTATTTGTTTGACCTCTTGTCATTCATCTACCTTTTCTCCCCTTCTATATCTTCAGCTATCCTACTAGCATCTGCTCATTTCCTTCTCTACTTTCTTTCCAACATTTTTTTGTTTGTCATTTTCTTTGTCACCTCTGGGTACATTTTGATTGTACAATGCCTGTACATCAGAGCCGTGACTGTCTGGTGAATGCTATCACACATGCAGAATGAAAGCCGTGGAGAAAGGGGCAATGAAGTCATCATTTAGGTACAGATTACATAACAAAGACAGGATATAGACTAAGTGTACATCATAGCATGGAGACAAAACACCCAGCTGATCAAGGTTGGTATTGAGCAGTAATTTGGCCTTTTGGTATTTAAGTTTTCTTTCAAGTTGGAGACATTCAGAAATAGATAACCTTTTCCCCCATCTCCCAACAAATCACTTTACTGACTGAGACATCTTCCTGGCCCCACAATTTTTTTTTAAGTTAGGGAATTATAGATATGTTTGTTTCTATGTTTAACCACATACTTCATTAAAATATCTGAAATATTAATAAAAACAATAAAAGAAACAGTCTCAAAAGAAAAGGGAGTCAAACAAGAAAACTTAGAACTTTAGACTTCAGGGCCCACGTGAATTTATGAACATGCAGGATAGGTAAATCATTTGTTAGATGTCAGAAATCATTAGGGTAAACTACAGATGAGTGAGATCCTTCTATCATGTGGGCTGTTGCCTGCTATGACAAAATACAATGTGAAATATTAAAGTTTCATCTGTTTGAATATTCATGAGCATGTAACTTTATTAGTGTGATTCTTACAAACCAATTTTGGTGAAACGAAATAATCAAGAGTGAAAGTATATTTATAAATATTTTCTGAGTTCAAACAATGGCAAATTCATTTTGCTTCCAATGATTTTATTTGGGATATATTCCTTTTCTCAGTAGCAGAAATAAATTGTGCTGTAGCTATATTCACTCATCTCAGCCTTAGGCATTTTAAACAACAGTGTCTTTCTTTCATCTTTGTTTAAGTTTATGTGCAGTGTTACAACTAAACAGATTCCTAACTATATACACATCATGTCATATCTGTTTATACATCTCACTGTTCATAAGGGACAGATTTAGAGTATAGCATGCATATTCATGTGTAATTCAAAGAGAGCTTTTGAAAATCAATCAACTTTTTATATGTGTCTTAGTATCTTTGTCTTACTTTTGAGATTTGTAGCAAATAAGTCACAGAGATATTAGAATGAAAGAAATATTTGCCTGTTTCCAGGACAGAATAACAGGGAGGATTAGACAAACAACTTAAAACTTGTTTTGAGTTGCTGCATGTAAGACATTCATGTTATAGTTATTGATCGGAAAAAGGCAGAGGAAGGATTAAAAGGAGGGCACACAAAGAATGAGACAATCTTGGGAAAGGACTTCCCCCTCCTTTTAGGTTATCTTTGAAAGGATTACCTTTGTTTCAGAATTATTACAAAGATCTCTAATGAGAGATCTCCTTGTTTCTTTGAGGTAGATTTTAAATCAAGAATAAGGGGCACGTGAGATGGGAAAGATTAAGAGTTCTTGTCATCAATTCTAATAATCTCAGTTTAATTCTCATATGGCGGAAGGAGGCAATAGACTCCCACAAGTTGTCTTTTGACTTCATACAAGTGCTATGACACATGTATCCATACAAATGCTCACACATAATAATTAAATGAATGTCAACAAAGTTTATATTAAGAATGATGCTGGTTTGTGCAAAGTAGAGCAAGTCTTTTTTTATATTTTAGTGAAATTATATATGGAAGTTATTCTAATAAAGGTTTATGTAATACCAGATGTAACATTAGTCTTTGTTCTTCCTTGTTTTCCTTCTTTAAGCACATAGAAAATGATGAAGCTCATAATTTCTCTCCTTTGTGTTTAGTTATCCTCAATTTGAAATTGTTGCTATGATTTTGATATATTTGATTTTAATTTTAATCTATTTAATTGATTTGCTAATTTTTTACTCCAATTTCATGGAGTTGTTCTTTAATATTTTATTTTCCCTTTATCTCCTACCCCGATTTGTATCATTTTCTGAAAGTCAACCTTCTAGGTATTAATATAGAATTTGTGTTTAATAATTATTGGGTAATGTTATAATATAGAAGGCTTAAATTTTGCATTGATCAAACAGAAAAGTAGAGTTCAATGCAATTCTCACCACAATATTCTCAGATAAAAAGGATTAACAATTTTTATTAAAATTTTTTTGTTTACCATTATAGTAGTTGAATACATAAATAAACCAGACTCTGTTTTGTTGAGGTATAACTTGAATCTGTGCACATTTCTTCAACAATCACACTGTCAACGCCTCTTGGCATTATCCTCCATAGTGGATATCCATGTTTAATTTAACTGGAAGTACTGGAAGCTTAACAATATTAATATATATTCTAGATTGTGTTTCGTGCTGAAGACAAGCGGATATTAGATTTTCATCTTTGGTTGTTGTTAAGAATACAGGTATAAAATTGGTATAGAAAAAAATAAGTGAGTATGCTTATAATGTTAGTTATATGAACTGAGATTTATTGACTCCTTTTAAGATTGATTTCAAAGAGATTAAAGAGGAATGACTTTCTGGAGTCTTGTCTCCCTTCTGTGATTCACTTGACTTAATATTTTTCTCCATCTACTTCTCCCAGTATTATGACAGCAGTGCCATATGAATAGCTTACTGACACCGTAATCAATCACATTAAGCTGCCTCTGCTGACGATATTACTGTAACCTAAAGTCTGTGACAGCAGGCTTCCGTAGAATTCTGGGTGCATATAAACTCAGAAGCAGATTTTCTATTCTGTGTAACAGAGATGTTTAAGATTTGATTCGTTCAGACTACAGTTTGAGGGAGAAGAGGAAGTAGGAAAGGGAAAATGGGTTTTTTATTTTAATAAGTCTTTCCTTTGGGGCTTCTTCCCTCCAAGTAGGCTCCGGGATAGAAGATCTATAGATACTATGAGGACCTTAATTAGAGGGTTTGATGTTTGGAACACTTTTTGTTTTCCATTTTATTTATTAAGTCAGCTTAAAAAAATAAGAAAGCAGGAAGATTGTATACATGGACTTAATGTAAAGAACAAGTCATCCACTAAAAGAATGAACTAATATGTTTTCAATATAGTTTCTCAAATTATTAATAAATACAAATGGGGTTTCAAAGTGTAGATAAAAGTGAAGTTCCTCTGACCATTGTATTATTTGCTGTAGAAGACATTGTTCTATTCCTCCCATTGTATAATCACCATAGATTAAGTCTAAAAGGAAAAATCTTTCTACTAACCCCATTATAAGTCACAGTCACAGTGTCACAAAATAAGTGACACTGAATTGGCAACATGCACTGGTATTTAATCTTCTGTTCATCCATCTCCCCTGTCAACTTTCCTCTAAGCTGTGTCACTGTGTGTCTAAAGCTTCATGGTACAGATGGATCTCCTGGGGTAAGCAGTCTAAAAGAGCACTCCTCACCTAAGTATGACTGAGGTAGAAATCCTTTTTAAAACTGCAAAATACTTTTGAAAAATTATCTTACTTTCTCCTATGTGATTTAATACTGCCAAATCATTAATCTTGCTTTGGAAAATACAACTATAGAATTTCCTCCAGGGTTGTTATCTGACCAATTGCATATGTTTTCCATTTCAATTTCTAAATTGAATTCAGATTTATTGGCTTATAATTCTCTGGTTCATCTTTTGTTCCACACGTAAATTTGGCAATTACAAGCAATACATTCTCTCCCACCGAGCCTATACATTGATGCTTAGAATGAATCTGCCTTTTCTTCCTAACATGGGGTATTCTATTAGAAAACCGCATAAAATTTACTGTGTTACCTTAAAATTTTAAGAAACAATTCTGATTTACTAATGCTGATTTAACATTTTTATTTACAATTTTATCACTTCTTCACATCCTTTCCTCCTCTTTTATGTCCCATCAAGCCCATTTCTTCTTAAATTTACATATTCTTTCTCTTGGGTTTTCACTGCTACACACACACACACACACACACACACACACACACACTACCACAAATATATAAATACAACCTGCTATGTCTTATAATGTTGCTTGTATGTATATGATTTCAGGACAGACCACATAACATTGCACAACCAGGCAAGGAGCTGGTTTTTGGGAAAGACTGTTTCTCTGTCTCTTTGCAGTCCTTAGTTGCCTGTAGTAATTTTTTATGGTGTGGGGTCCCATGAGTTTTCCCACTTTAATGTTGGCATGTTTCTTAGTGTTGTCATTATTCAGGTCTTGTTTAGGGAGACATTTCTGTGAGGCATTATAGGTGATGTTTCCTTGGCATTTCTTGGAGATACAATCTCAGCACATCTTAGTGTAGTTCTCTGGTATTTGCAGTCTTTCTACTGTCCAATGTTCACTGAGCTCTAGGTGCAAGAATCGTGTGGTTGACATATACACTAAGGCTGGGCAACCTGTGATCACATTCTTTGCATCTCTTCCAAAGAGAACCTTTGTGTGGGAGTAGGGTCACACTTATGGGTGGGTATAAAGGTAAGTATTAGAGTGAGAGTAGGAATAATAGTGGTCATATATTCCATGACCTCAATAGTCCTGGAAGTTGGCGAGGCATGATTTCTCTCCCTTTGAGCCGTACTTATTATATCCCTTAGAAAGTTGTTGTTTACTGCCAAGATGTAAGGTCCACTATTTCACATTTAGGCCTATTTTGTCATGCTCCTGATTGTTCTGATTCAGGGGTGGTACTGTTTTATAGGGCTATTGATTATTTCTTTTGTTGGCAAATTGCCTAGTACAATGAAAGTTTGTCTTCATGGAAGAGGCTTTCAGACAAGACCCAGCTTTGATCCTATGAGTCCTGTGTTTAAAGTGTATAGTGTCTTCAGCGACTTTTTCTCCATCTCTGTGAGGTTCCCAAGAGCAACAGCCACAAATCACATTGTGTAGGGAGTCTTTATAACAGGATTCAATTGTATGCATATAATACATACTGTTTTATGGCTTGGTGGGGAAAAACTGTATGGTACAAAGTTCATCCTTTGGATAATGTAGAATATCATTCTACATTATATAAATGTATCCTAGGCAAGTGAAGTAGCACTATCTGTGATTCATTCATCACCAGAAAATTACAGCAAAATGTTCAGTGTTAATGTCCTCTTCAACCTACTTGCGTTTCATGCAAGCAGATTAAGTTTTGGAAAGCATTTGCGAATTCTTTTCAGAAACTGCAGTGTTTGTTTGAGGTAAGCACTAATGTTTTTTTAAAAAAAGGAGCATTAGAAAAATATCTTTCATTCAGACTTTGCTCCATAGAAACACCAAGGTCACCAGCCAAATACATTTCTGTAAGTATTCGAAAATACTGTTTGATGATATGTCCTCTGTAGTATAACATTTTAAATGAAACTTTCTAGCTTTAATGCTTCCTGGGCTTCATGTTTGACCCATATATTCTATCACTCTCTAATTCTTTTCTCTTTCCTTTCAATTTTATTTTCCCAAACGGATTGCAAGTACTTACAGGAATTTTACCTGAAGTTGTTAGGTTTCTTCATTTATTCTATTGTTTTTCTTCCAAGTCCTTGAAAAGCCCACATCATGGATTTTATAATTAGGTAAATAGTCATCATTGATTGAAAATAGAATTTCTTGTAAAATCTTTTGAAGAGGAGGAGAATAATTTTAAATCCAAGAGGGAACAATAGCAGTAGCAGGATTCATTCTTTATGTTGTGTTTTGAAGTATGTATTCTACTTTGCAGGATGTAGCGATTATGTAACACTATTGTAAGTAGAGATTAAGAATCAAATGGATATGCCTTTCTTGCTTTTTTTTTACATGACTAAAATATCAACTTCACCAAAAGAAAATAAATGCAATCACATTCATACTAAACACATACACTCAGAATTCCATAATACACTTTGAAATCTTATAGACAGTTTGAATTTTAATTTCAGATGTTAACTTAATGAATTGTAACTGAAGCCCTTAAGGCCTATCTGAAAGCTTATTTTGTGTGCAATTCCATGTATATAGAAAATTATGATTTTAAGATTTTTTTTATTTAATAGAATATTGAAATCTTCAAAACCTATAAACAGTCCAATGAAATGCAAGTCTCTTTGTATGTCAACTTTTGGAAACTTTGGATTTTTGCTGCCAATTGAATCTCAAGCAGTTTCAATAGTGTCTGCTTTAGTTCTTACATTATCTTATTAGCATCATAGTTTTAGCACCATCTTCACATTATTCTTTATATGTTCTTTTTATTAACTATATGTTATGTAAAAACATATGTTACAAAACATTGGCTAATAGGATTTATAGTGAATAGAAATGGTTTAAGCCAGGAGAGTAGGGACCTTTCCCATTTTGAATTTTCCTGACTTCACTTAAACAATGCAATCATGGATAACTTGCTTCAATATTCTGCGATTATCTTGTTTCTCTAAGGAGAAGACAGTATATTCATTAAAAATTTACAATGTGTAGAATATTCTTAATATGAATAGTTAACCTTAAAAGTATATTTTCAATACTTTTAAGTTCAAGAAATAGACAAGAAATTCCCCTTGAAGTTATCAAGAAATCTGTTCAAAGCAAAGAGATTAACATATATTCAGAACGTGTTTAATCGATATTTAAATTGTAAACTTATTTTTAAAAATAAACAATAGTTGACCAAGTTGGGGTCTATTACTTTCACAAACATTTTAATTGTTGATTAATTTGATCAGATGGGGCTTACTTTGTCTGCTCAATTATATTTTAATCAGTCACCAGCATTTAGAGTTTTCTCTAAAGTAAAAGCAATGGTTTATTTTTGGAGGGAAATGAATTTAGATTACTGTCAGCTAAGTAAGTTATGAGGAGGAATAATGGGTTGAAGTTTTTATATGCTGTATAAAATATTTTATTGTATTAGGTAGTACAACTGTACGTGTGTATGTGTGTGTGTGTGCATCTGTGTGTGTGTGTGTGTGTGTGTGTCTTTAACTCTGGGCCTTTCACATACCAGGTGGGTGTTTTAACTCTTAACTTCAAACACAGAGAATTTTTATTTTTCTTTGAGACTGTTCCACTAGAGTCTGTCTCTGAACTCTGTAGTCCGGGGATGCCATAAACTTACACCCTCTTCCCTCAGCTTCCTAAGGAGTTAGAAAACAGCCAGGAGGCATACAGTGAGCTAATTCTTTTACAATAAATCTGCAATCATCTGTGATGTATTCAATATTTCTCTGATGTAAGCACAAGTCTACTTTTAGTATGTCATATATCATTAAGGTTTTGTAAGCACTTTTCAAGGTTAAGCATTCATTTTCTTGTCATTATGGAATGCCACAAAGCTGATCAAATGGACACCAAAACAGATGCCATCTTGGCTTCTCCAAAGCTTCTTTTCCATTTTACTGCTTTCAGCATCACACATGTTCATTTTTTCCCTCAATCAGGGATTAAAACTAGTATCTCTATATATTAATAACTGTAATATGGTGAGAGTTAACTTAAAGATGTTTATAAATGATTTTATTTAGGCTTCTTGGGAAATATTCTTCTTTTTTAGTGTATTCTATGTGTATTCCATAAATGAATTAAAATCATAATGTTTCCATACTTAGGGATTTTATTTAAGTAACACCAAACAAAATGGAAGTTATACAGTTGCTAAGTTTAGATTTTATCTCTACTGGGAAAAAAGAGCAATAGTATTTTATTTTATTGAGGCCTTAAAAATGAATATTTGCCTCTTATAAATTTGTTTTATCTGTCCTATGATTTCTATTTTGTACATATCTTTAAAATTTGATTTGTTTAAAAAAAAAAAAAAACTTTTCTCTACCATGCAAGTTGGGTTTATAACAACTGAACTATTTTGGAGCTATTTTTTGCAATGGGGTCCATAATCTCCCTTCAAATGAGAACTAAGAGACTACTGATGCTGTGAACTAATTTAAAGATAAAGAAAAATTGAACTGAAAGAGGGTCAAAGAGTGTTTCTGACTTCAATTTACAAATGTAATTTCTTATGGAACACTAATCTCTTTATCAAAGTACTTTGAGAATAATTGTCACCTTTGGTTCCCAGTACTGGTTTTTCTGTGTTGTGATTTTGCAGTGGTATTGAGATGCAAGTACGTCTAGGTTAAAGACAACAACATAACAGTTATGTACAACTTTACAGCAGAAAATTAGTATGTTCATGTCTACATGCTATCATCAGGAAAGCTAATGTGCTCACTAAATCTTACCATATAATACAACTATGAAAACTAAAGAATATTTACCTTAGATCTCATAAGCACTGACTCCTTAAAATATGACAATTATACAGTTTAAAAGTTGTAAACTGAAATGTCTTTTTTCTTTCTTCTTTCAATTTTAAAACTCATTGTGCCCTAAAGAATAACATTGACACAAAGATTTCGCAAATATCTTCTAACTAACTCTGATTTTTACCCTTTTCTTATATTTTTTATCACAGCTTTCAGCTCTTCCTAAAATCTCCTAAATGTTAGGGTTACAGAGGTGTGTCTCCATAATTCTTTTAGAGGATGAATTTCAATTTGAGACGGTCAAATATATTTGCCATAAGAACTTATCTGTAAATAATCAAGCTACATAGCAATGGTTCTCCTTACGTGGTATCACAGGATGTCATTAACTAATCCTTACTATAAGCATTTCGGCCTATTCATTGCAAATTTTACATTTGATATTTGTCCACTTGCTATCAATAAATACTCATTTTCTTTTCCTGGTCAGTCTTGATCTAGATGCTTCTAGAAGTGACAGGAACTGTGTCATCTGGCTCATGTCTTCTTGGACATGCTTGGAAAAGTAAGAGGAATGGTGTCACCTGGTCTAGGCTTTTCCCCTTGTGTTCCTGAGCTTTCCAGTATGTTCTCTAGTACTAATTCTAGTGCTTGAATGTATTCTAACATCTGCTTATAAGGAGAACCGATTTAACTTTGACTGTTTTACAATTTCTGGTCTATTGGCCTTGTTGCATCTTTTATGGCCCCGTGTGGAGGTAGTATATCGCTATAAGAGTGTACAGTGGATGAAGCTACCTAAAATTCTTGATAGAGAATTAGAGGAGAGAGAGAGAGAGAGAGAGAGAGAGAGAGAGAGAGAGAGAGAGAGAGAGAGAGAGAATGGGGCTAGAGTTTTAAATCAAAGTACAACTATCATCAAATTTCAACTAAGTGAACCAGTATGTGTTATTGGGCTTACATTTAGGAAGATAGGTGAGAAGTTTTATGTGCCATAATGACAGAATGATGGATGCATCAATCAACAGTGCAGCCCAAGATTGCTGAAATATCAAAAACTAGAGTTCACTGCACAGATAGCACAATGGATTGGTGACAGTCAGCTTATATGGCCTGACTCTTTTTGTTGGCTCTGCTGATACCTTTTTTCTTTTTCTATAGCTCTTAACTAGTCTGAGCAGCTTTGAAGCTTCTCAGTTGAGCTAAGGCTTTTCTAGTCAGAACAGCTTGTTTGAAAGTATCTCTCACTACTCTTCAGAGATTACATGTTACAGTGAATTTGGTCAGTTTTAGGATCATTCTGAAACTTTTGAGTTGTTTACTTTCTGAGCTTAAGGAATTATTTTTTGAATGAGAATATGTTTTACCTCCCTTGGTAGCATCTGTGCCTTAAGGAACTTCCCCCCAAAATGGATGATTTTAATCACAAAGTAAACTGCTAGTAGTTAAGAGTGACAGAAAGGACTTGTAAAAACTATAATGATAATGAAAGGCTGAAAGCTACTTGAACAAACTAGATTTTAAAATGATGCTAATGACTGCATGATGGATTGGGAGGTAGAATATGTAAGGGCAAAGTATAAAGTGCTTTTAAGTGGCTTGTCATTTTTCTGGAAATAGGGAGCCCTTTAATAGCTCTTAGTAGGCAAAGATACTGTGATGTTTGTTACAGTCAAGAGTAAGTTATAAGATTGGAGTTATGGTGACTATAAAGATATCAGATATAACAGTTTAGGTGTGGATATGATGTGAGTATAGTGCTTGTGGAAATAAATTTGAATATGGTATTGAAGGAGAAAATGACTAAAGATGACATGAGCAAAATCGTTACTAACAGAGGGACATTGACTAGATATTGATGGAGTGTGTGTGGGGGGTTGAGACTGAGTACTATGTTTCTGCCTTGTTGAGATGAAATGAGAGTCATGTTTCCCGAAATACTGAACAATGGAAATGAACAGAATTTGGAGAAGAGATGTCTAATTTGGAATATATGGATTTGTGCTATTATAGTGGTATCTCAAAAAGACACATCCAAGACGGATTTAAGCTTAAGAAATATTTTAGCTGCACAGTAATACACCAAGATGAAAACAGGCTTCACAATTACTAGGTAAGGGAAACATATACTATGATTACAGGAAGAAATTTTTAATAGAACATTCAGAGACTTTAAAAATTTTTAGTTATGTTATTTATTTACATTTCAAATGTTATCTTTCTTCTTGTTTTCCCCTCCGAAAATCTCTTATCCAACCTCTTTCCCCCTGCTTCTATGAGGGTACTCCCCTACGCACCCATCCGCTACTGCCTCACTGCCATAGCATTCCCCTTTGCTGGGGCATCAAGCCTTCATAGGACAAATGGCCTTCCCTCCCATTGATGGCAGATAAAGCCATCTTCTGCTACATATGCAGCTGGAGCCATGGGTACCTAATGTGTATTGGTTGGTAATTTAGTCCCTTTTTTGACTTAATGTCTTTGTGTAGACCAAGACTAACGTCCATGCAAAAGGCACAGGAAGGGATCTCCTGGAGGAAACATTGGTGAAAAATTATCCCTGACCAGGGAAAGGCCATTAGTTCTAATTAAGGAAGAATGAAAGATGGATAGTTCATCATGCTACTGAAAACTGAGAAGAGATCCTTGAGTGGATCATCATGAAAAGCAAAGACATTCTGAGAATGTTCAGAAAATGATGCAGCTTTCAGGGGAGAAGAGTGAGTTATTAGCAAGAGACTAGTCATAAATTCTAGGAAGAAGAAGCTAGCTATACAAGTCATTATTGTAGGACATGGATTTGACTTTGGAGAGAATAAAAAAAGCCATCACTACATGAGTGAAGAAGATAATCGGTACTTGTCAAGTGTATATTTGATGATTCTTAATTGCATAATTAAAGAATGGTGAAAAAATATAACATATTATCTTTTAGTAAATATATTTATAAGACAGTATGTGTATGTATATGTACATACATACATAATAGATGCACACATAATATATGCACACACATACATACATGCACACACATGTATATATGTATATAGCAAGGAACAAAGTCACCAAAAATAATTTCTATATAGCTAGAATAAAGCAGGAAAGTGCTTTTTATCTCACCTAGGGTGATTGCTTTAGGAAGAAAAACTGCATCACACCATGTGTTTGAGTAGTGTGATAATGGGGTGGTGCTATGGAAATAAAAGTCTTTTCATGAGCTAACCTCTCTAAGTTTTAACTATCTAAAAGGCCTTGGGAATAAGGTAAAATGCTAGGAGAGATATAAACCAGACCCCACTACTACTAAAATTTATAGTCTGTTGGGGAGATAGACAAATACGTTAGATGCTACAAGTACAAATGCTAACTGGTATTGTGGGAAAAGTAAAACAGTTCTAGGAGTACATTAAAAAGTTCACACAACAGAGACCGGCAGGAACCAGAGAAGGATACCTCAAAGGGTTTATATTTAGGCTCTAACCTCATCGATAAGTGGGGATTAGCTTGGGTTGTTCAGGGAGTTGGGAAGGTTATTTGTGACACAGAACATAGACATCAGCAACAAGAAACTACCAAAAGATAATTAGCCTTGGTGTGAGGAGAGCCTGGAGCATCTGGAGAGGAAATTCAAGCAGATTTAAGTCGGGTATAGTGGATGCATGTTAGGAATCCCTGATGATGGACCATATTGAGCTCTAGAGAGACCAAATGAGCAAGTGGTGAGTAGCATGACTTCTAACACATCCTCTGGCCATGGTCATTGTCATCTGCCTCTGTGAAGTGCTTGGTGTGCCTGCACTACAGTCTGGGTATTCCCAAGAGATAGCAGGATGTATCTAAAGAAGCAGTGAACAAGGCAGCTGCAGATCTGCAGTTTATTAATGCACCCTGCCTAAAGGGCTTTTGATTTAACATCTTTTGTAAAGTCAAGAATGTCACTATAAGTGGAGGTAACTGAGCGAGTTAATCTTTGAGATCTTTTGCAACTACACACTGTTTAAATAGTCATCACAAGAGTCTTAAAGATATACTCAGTGTGCACCACATAAGCATCAAGAAATAAAGAATGTTTCAACGCTATGTACCCTGGTTGGTTACATGTCTCTATTAAGTAAACAGCAGAATCTAGGCATTGGCATGATGTTATGACATTCTTTCCTTTTGGGGATGAATAGCTCTGTGTTTTCCCAGAGGGGATACTGCACCACTACTTGTCATTCTAAGTAATTTGTCACTAACACAGTTAATGATAGTATCAACTTAACAGTGCCATCAGGTAATTTTACTGACGTTATCCTATTTGTGATAAAAAGATTATAGCGCTTTGATACATTACATTTCACTTTTTTAAAGGCCAAGATTTATTGTTAACAACTGTCACTAATTTGTTTGAACTTTATTTTTAGGGCTCAAGTGTAGCACTGTTAGTACCATTACATGGTTTAAAAAGCAGTGTGATTTGCTTTGTTAGTTGTGGACAGTCCATGGAGATGGACTTTCCATCAGTGAGCATCATATGTGAGGGATGTTTGTATTAGCAGAAAAAACTGAAGCAAACAGTGCATTTATCAGGATGCAAGCGTTTTTTAAAAATGTGTCATGTTTCACAGAGATTTTCTTCCATTAAAAAATTTATTTTTTAATATGATTGTTGTATACCTACATGTATATGTATGCACAAATCCATAATACAATCTTCTGAGTTCAGTTTTGTGTGCATATTGTTCTAGGCTGACTCTTTCCTATTTGGTAACCGATATGGGGGCTCATTCTTCAATTTGAGAATGTGTGGCAGGGATGGTATTGGAGGGAGCTTATAAGGGAAGAGGGAAAGTGATATACTTTTATTAAAAAATGTAATGAAAATAAAATTTAAAATGACATTAGCTTGCAAAATGTCAGATTACCTAAAGGCATCCTAGAAACGAAGTTTTGGTTGACCTTTTCTCCTAGTGCATCTCCTGCTTCTATCTCTGCTTAAACCCTTGTACTCCTGTATCTTCCTCTTCCACCTTCATATTCCCTGTCTTCTATATTTCTCTGTACTCATCTTCCATTCAGCTTCTTTTCCTCTCTTCTTTGGTCTCTTCTAGTTTTCTGCCATCTGCATACACTGTTATATTATCAAACATATATAAAATTGAGAATCTAAGATTCATGTATGAGAAAAATGTGTAGCGTTTATCTTCCTGGGACTGGATTCTTTAATATATTTTACAGTTCTATTCATTTTCCTAAATGTCATAATTTTATGTTTATTTGTGGGTTAACAAAATTCCATTGTTTGGTACATTACATTTTCTTTTTTTTTCTTGGATATTATAGTTACATTTCAGATTTTATGCCCTTACCGCATTCCCCCCACCACCCAGGAACCTCCTATCCCCCTTTTCCTGCTTCTATGAGGATGTGCCCCCACCTACCCTCCCCACTCCTACCTCCCCACCCTTGAATTCCCCCCCACTCGGTGTTCAGCCTTCATGGGGCCAAGGATCTCCTCTCCCACCTATGCCTAGCAAGGCCATCTGTAGATATACAGATGGAGTCATGGGTCCCTCCCTATGTGCTCCCAGGCTGGTGGTTTAGACCCTGGGGAGCTCTGGTTGGTTGGTATT
This sequence comes from Arvicanthis niloticus, assembly GCF_011762505.2. NCBI lineage: Eukaryota > Metazoa > Chordata > Mammalia > Rodentia > Muridae > Arvicanthis > Arvicanthis niloticus. Next base: position 14,804,524 of record NC_133433.1, on the reverse strand, counting down.
GTTGCTCTCCTCATGGGGCCACCAACCCTTTCAGCTTCTTTAGTCTTCTCTCTGACTTCTCCACTGGGAAACCCTTGATCAGATCACTGGTTAGCTTTGAGCATCTGCCTCTGAATATATCAGACTCTGGAAGACTTTTAAGGAGACAGCTATATCAGGCTTTTGTCAGCATGTACTTCCTGACATCCACATCAGCATCTACCTTTGGTGACTGCACATGGGATGGATACCCAGGTGGAATGGTCTCCAGAAGGTACATTACATTTTCTTTAGCTATTCTTCTATTGACAGACATGTAGACTGATATTATTTCCTTCATAAATTAAACATACATGAGCAACTATGTTAGTTCACCTCTAGTAAGATATAGAATTTTCTGTGTATATTCCTAGGGATAGTATAGCTGAATTAATGCATATTTTATCTTTGGCATATATTTATGATAATTATTGTAGCTTACATATCATCTAGAAGTTATCCTGAGCCCTATATCTCTTATAGAGTTTCATAGTAATAGAAAACTAGTAACTCATATGAAGATATTGAAGCAGCAATATTACCATTTACCAAACTCTTGGGGCCAACCACATTAAGTATAGCACTTTATTGTAATTGAAGCACTATACTGTAACATTTCCTAAGCAGAGGACTTGAAAGTTAGTTATGTTTATCATAGCCTTGACAAAAGCAGAACCTGACAGAAGCAGCTTAATTAAGGAAGAATTTACATTCTCAAAGTTCAAAGGTACAGTCCACTCTGATAAGAAGTCATGAGCTTGGAATCTGGTCACAGTTTATCTAAAGCCAGGAAGCAAAGAGTAGTGATTGTTCATGATCAGGTCACTTCTTTTTATTCAGCCCTAAAGTCAGCACATGGAAGGACACGGCACATCTTTAAGTTTGGTTGCCATAACTCGCTTAAACAAACCTAAACAATGTTTCACAGGCATGTCAAGATGCATAAATCCCTAGAAGTTGATAGTATCAACCATCACCATATGTATTCATGAGCCATGACAAATCCTGTATTTCAGATTTTTATTTTGAAGCATTGTATGACTTGAGATATCAGGATCAATAAAGACCTCAGAATAAACATAACATAGAAATGTTGGATTTCTATTTAAGTATAGATGGCTGAAAAATGAAGATACCAGTAGACAAAGCAGATATGTTTGCTTTTACATTTTTATATCTCTCTTGAAAAGATGTGTGATTCTGTTTCTTTTTTAATCTTTTAAAAATGATTTATATATTTTTATTTTATGAGTATTAGTGTTTTGCCTGCCTATTTGACTGAGTGATTGTACCACATCACCTGATGAAGTAACAAGCATTTGTAAACTGCCATGTAGATGCTGGGAATTGCTTTGGAAGGGCAGACAGTGCTCTTAACCACAAAGCCGTCTCTCTCGCCTCATCTATGATTTTCTTGATTATCATTTCCCTGCAGCTTAGCTGTGTTTTTGTCTAACAGCACACCTGGGTGTAGATGTCTATCTATGGAGCCTTTGGGACTCTATCTGAATAGCTAGAGTTGAACATTCATTATTAAAGGGATTTGAAGAAAATACCCATAATTATAGTGACAAATTAAATACAAAGGAGAGATATATCCCAAATAATTAGCATTAAGCTACTGGGCTTTTTAGTTGCTTCCTGTTCTATTCAGAAATGCAAATGTTTCAAAATGAGACTAAAAATTAAAATGTAAAAACTGAGCATTTTCAGTGCTGCTTTGTGATTTAAATTAACTTTTTGCATATATTGTATTTTTAATTATCCTTTGAAAGTATATAATAGAGTTGTGAAAATTTCATTTTAATAATATTTAATTTAAAGACAAAAAAAAAATATATGGAAAAATCTTACAGAGCAAAGAAATGCTTGGCCAGCAGTCAAAACGATTGGTTTTCTTAGTTTATTGTTTTGGTGGTTTTTACATCAACCAAATTATTATTTTATATAGTTATTTTTGTAACAATGGATAGAAAAAGAACAAAACTTGACCTATAAACTTTTAGTTAACTTAACATTTTAAGACTGGCTAACAAATTGTTTAGGAATTATATTCTTTACAATTCCAAGGTAAAAACCACTAATGTCTCTTCCTGACAGGTAATTACTAATACTACATAGCTTAGGATGAACAAATGGATAGATGATAGATAAATATATAGATAGGTAGATAGATAGGTAGATTAATTTATACATTTCATTTTATGTTATAAACATTGCCTGATAACCCTGGCTATTACAGTATTGTAATGATAAACAGTTCTTTGGTTATGTTTTTTTCCTGGAATTTTCTAAGAAAGTGAGCTGATCATTTGCATAAATATAAAGCAATATATTTGATACATTTGAAAGCAGGAAGCAGAGAATTACTTTTATATCTTATTTAAGCTTCTGTAGAGACTGTAGAATTATCCCTAAGGGAAATGAGTAATACTTGAAACCAAAGATGCAGCAGACCACAGAATATTGGCAGACTGTTGTAATCTGTTTTTACTACACCCACATGCGCACCTTTCTCCCAATCTTTTATAGGGAAATAAGAAAATACTTAGTTGTATATTGTTATCTGAGAATAGATACATCAGTACTGACTGTGTTTCAAATTTTGTTTATAACTTGATCTTTTGTGTGCATGTATGCAAATCTTAAATTGATTTGCTTTTAATTTTGATCGTATTAACTGTTTACTTGAAAGTAATAAAACTGATTTACTTGGTCTGAAAAATGTTAGGAATGAATCCAATATAACTGTAATTTGAAATCTAGGGCAAAGACAGAAATATCATTGCCATTTTTTAGGACTTAGTATATACAAGGATTAATGATAATTTATTAGTTTTATGTAGATCAAAACTGACGATATCATTGCTTAGGAAGTGTATTGCTGTGAAGAGAACCATGACCAATGTAATTCATGAAATAAATCATTTAGTTGAGGATTTGCTTAGAGTTTCAGAAAGAGAAAACTTCTGAATAGAAGCATCATAATGGATGCCTGGAGACAGGCAGGCAGTCAGGGAGGCACAGATGGTGCAGTAGCTGAAAACTCACATCTGATACTTATACTCCATGGAGCAAGGACATGGCTGGTCCTGGCTTGGTCTTTTGAAACTTCAACCCCCACCCCTTAGTCACAAAAGGAAGAGACTAAAAATAACACCTCACTTCCTTATTTCTTGCCAGTCATTCCACCAACTGGAGAACCTGTACCCGTGTGTGTGTGTGTGTGTGTGTGTGTGTGTGTGTGTGTGTGTGTATCTCTATCTCTATCTCTATCTCTATCTCTATCTCTATCTCTATCTCTATCTATCTATCTATCTATCTATCTATCTATCTATCTATCTATCTATATCTGAGGATCATTCTCATGCAAACTACCACAGGAAACTAGGAGAGGGGATTGATTACCATTGTCCTGTGGAAAAACAATATAATTGATATATAGATATTGACCATGGTGTCTATGAAGTTACTGTATGTTGTACTCAGATACTTTACTTAAATTGTGATTATTAGTAGAAAGCTACCCATGATGTAGCTTATTAACAAATTGAGATATGTTGATATTAATAGCAACAGAAAGAATTGAATATGGTAAAAAGAGATCCTGAAAATAGTGACCAATTTGTACTAGAAATGGCATCCTTATTCTACATCTTTTAGTTATTTTCAAGAGAAGTAATTAATCCTAGTCTTAAGTTTATTCAAGAAGAATTTTTATATTTTATAGCTCTTGAATAACTAAGAAACTTTTATTTCAAGAAACATTCATTTACTATATGTTTATTACATAATTGATCTACCTTTGTAAATTCTCAGCTATTGTTTCCTTTGATCTTTGGATTCATGAAACAATAGTGGGAAAATCAATTCATAATTTTGATTGCAATGTATCTTTATTTTTATTGTACTTACTGATCATCAAATGCTTCATTTAGTCTTTCTCATACTCTTGTACTATTATATTGATAGTATCCCTTTTGCTGCCATTTTGAGCCAAGCATGGTGCTAGGTGTGAGAGATTGGAATTTCAATAAGACAATCTCTATTCACTAGGAATTTTGACATGTGTTGACAAATGCAGGCATAAGTTTACAGTTGCAGATCAGTTGAAAAGCCTAATGGGATTGCAGAATACCAAAAGACCTTAATGGCTTGACAGACCAATTAAGTGTTTAACATGTAAAGAAGAAAAGAAGGGATGGAGAAGTCCAAAGAAGATAAGACAACATTTCTAAAAGCAGATAGTGATAGAACACCTGACATTTAGGAACAGGCATGGAGCTGAACAAGTCTGGGGATGTAGTCGGACAGGTGAGTAAGAAGTGAAGTCCAGACTAGAACATTGACTGGAGTCTAGCCACAACCGGCCTCATCAAATGTGTAAAAAATGGGGAAGAGTCAGGGGAGCATAATCTCTCCATTAGGCATACTTGTTCTTTCATTTGTAGCCCAAACTCTACCTTCTGGGTAAACCTGTAACTGCTGTGTTTGCTTTTAAGTTCTTTAACTATTTAAACTGAAGGAAAACACAGATATAGTAACTCATTTTATTTTAACTTCCAGATCACAAATTTGAGAAAGATGCTAAATCCTGCTTAGATATTTGTTTGCCTTTTCACCATTTGTTTATTTTTGTACTATGCAAACTTGCCATCTTCTATGTCTTTTATTTCTATAAAGCTGTTTTTAACAAGTTCACAGTATTGCTGATGACCATGGTGAAGAAGGTGATGATGACGATGATGATGATGATGATGATGATGATGGATGATGATAAAATGTCCTTTATAACCAGTCAGGCTGTGGATGATAGTGAAGCTCTATAGTTACTCATCCTATCAGATAATCAAGATTGACTCCCAATTATTCCTTCTCTAGTCTTATAAAATTCCTTTTCCCTCTTCATAATTTTGTTAGCATGTAAACACATTCTACTTCCTTTTATACAATCACTTACCTATCAATCAATAAATTTATCTATCTAAGTCGACTATTCTGCACGTGTGTCCTTTTCTGGACAGTGATTAGTCTGTAGATGGGGAGAGGCAATTCTTGCCTAATGACTGACTCACCACAATTGGAATAACTCCAAAGATGTGCAATTTCTTCTTAGATTCCAAGACAGGAAGCTGTCAGGAGCAGACAGGTCTCTAATCAAAATGAACATTAATACAGAAATGTTTGTAATGTCAATTCTGTGGATTTCTGACGTTTTTGAAAACCAACTATCCATGTAAGGTAATCTGGACTGTTGTCTGTTAACTCCTCTCTGCTATTTCTAAATAAAATATAGAACACACCCTAACAATAAACTCAAAGCCATGAATTTGTTATAGTCCCTTAACTCACAGGCTAACCATCTCAAATCAGTTTAAAATGTTAAAGAAGGACTGGGTCTAAGCCTTGTATTCCTAAATGTGTTATACTGGTACAATGCCCATGAGAGTATCAATATTCATCTCACTTTTATATCAATAAAAACTCATACCAATGAAAACCTTAAATTTGAAATCAAAGTAAATTGTGTACCATTTAAGAAACTATATCTTCATCTTAAGAACAATTATACAGATTTCTAGCAATAGGTTATGGCTATGTAATAAATCCTAGCTAATCCTCCCTGTTCCAACAAAACACGACTTTTCCCTAGAACAACAACCCAATATTAACCACCTCAGTCCCCAAGCCCAGAAAATAGGGGCGCCGACTCTTCATTAACTTCTTCAAGCTGATTATGGGTATTGAGATACTAGAAGAGGGGTTGGGAGAAGAGATAAGCCTCTGATGCTGTGTCTTCACTGCATCCAGCTGGAATTTCAGGACATCAGAGGTCCGAGCAGGTGTGCTCAGCTTGCCTGATGAGTAGATACACCAAGGCTATGTATTCTGCAATATACAATTCTCAAAACAAATTTTAGTATCAAGATAATTGTTTGTTTGAATCCTGGAATCTAGTCTTCTGGCGGCCTGCCTCTGTCATGTCTAATCCATATAATTCTGAGAGTTTCTATGAGGGTGTGCTCCCACCATCCTCCCATTTTTGCCTTCTTGCTCTCAAATTTCCCAACATCAGGGAATCCAAACTTTCAGGCACCTAGGCCCTCCACTTCCACTGATGCCTAACCCCTTATCCCATTCCCCCACCTCCAATTACTACGAGGATGTGCTCCCACCATCCTCTTATTCTTGCCTTCCTGCTCTTGCAATTCCCCAACATCAGGGATTCCAAACTTTCAGGTACCAAGGCTGTCCACTTCCACTGATGCCTGGCAAGGCCACCCTCAACTACCTATACAGATGGAGCCATGATTCCCCCTTTGTATTCTCGGGCTGGAGTTTTTAGAATGGCTACTCTAGCTTGTTTCTTAGGACCATTTGCTTGAAAAATTGTTTTCCAGCCTTTTAATCTAAGGTAGAGTCTGTCTTTGCACTGAAGTGGGTTTCTTGAATGCAGCAAAATGCTGGGTCCTGTTTATGTATCCATTCCATTAGCCTATGTGTTTTAATTGGGGAACTGAGTCCATTGAAGTTAAGAGATATTAAGGAACAGTGATTGTTGTCTCCTGTTATTTTTGTTATTAGAGGTGAGGTTATCTTTGTGTGGCTATCTTCTTCTGGATTTGTTGGAAAAGGGTTACATTCTTACTCTTTCTAGGGTATAATTTCCCTCCTTGTATTGAAGCTTTCCTGCTATTATCCTTTGTAATGCTGGGTTTGTGGAAAGATATTGTGTAAATTTGGTTTTGTCATGGAATATATTGATTTCTCCATCTATGGTAATTGAGAGTTTTGCTGGGTATAGTAGCCTGGGCTGGCATTTGTGTTCTCTTAGGATCTGTATGACATCTGTACAACATCTTCTAGCTTTTATAGTATCTGGTGAGAAGTCTGGTGTAATTCTGATAGGTCTGCCTTTATATGTTACTTGGCCTTTTTCCCTTACTGCATTTAATATTCTTTCTTTGTTTTGTGCAATTGATGTTTTGATTATTATGTGACGGCAGATATTTCTTTTCTGGTCTAGTCTATTTGTCGTTCTGTAGGCTTCTTGTATGTTTATGGGCATCTCTTTCTTTAGATTAGGGAAGTTTTCCTCTATAATTTTGTTGAAGATATTTATTGGCCCTTTAAGTTAGGAATCTTCACTCTTATCTATACCTATTATCCTTAGGTTTGGTCTCCTCATTGTGTCCTGGATTTCCTGGATACTTTGTGTTAAGAACTTTTTGCATTTTGCATTTTCTTTGACAGTTGTGTTGATATTGTCTATGGTATCTTCTGCACCTGAGATTCTCTCTTCTATCTCTTGTATTCTGTTGGTGATGCTTGTTTCTATGACTCCTGATTTCTTTCCTAGGTTTTCTATCTCCAGCGTAGTCTTCGTTTGTGATTTCTTGATTGTTTTTACTTCCATTTTTATGTCCTGGATGAGTTTTATTCAATTCCTTCACCTGTTTTGTTGTGTTCTCTTGTAATTCTTTGAGGAATTTTTGTGTTTCCTCTTTTAGGGCTTCTACCTGTTTACCTGTGTTCTCCTCAAATTCTTTGGGAGTGTTATTTATGTCCTTTTAAAAGTCCTCTATCATCTTCATTAGAAGTGATTTTAAATCTGAATCTTGCTTTGCTGGTGATATGGGGAATTCGGGACTTTCTAGTGTGGGAGAACTAGGTTCTAATGATGCTAAGTATCCTGGGTTACTGATGCTTATGTTCTTGCGCTTGCCTGTTGCCATCTGTATCTCCTTAGTGTTATCTGCCCTGTCCCTGACTGGAGCCTGTCTTTCCTATTATCTTGATTGTATCAGAACTTTGTGGAGTGGGTGTAACTACTGGGGTAAGCGCTTGGGCCCAAAATCTGCTCAGTGCTCAAGTGCAGACAGGATGCTACCATGGTTAGAGCTCTGGGAGCCCTGTTTCCTCTGGGTTCTTAGAGATTGGGGGCAGAGCGGCCACCCAAGATCTGCTCAGTGCTCTGGCCCAGACCGGAAGGAACCAGTTCATAATTTTCTTTAAAAAAAAAAATGTTTTGAAAGTGTGGTTTACTGTTGGTGGTATCAGTTCATCAGACCATATACCCAACCTAATACCCAACCTAATGTCTACCCCTAACATTTCACAGTGTCTTATTTTTGTGAAGAATTTCTATAATCTTTATACGGCCAGATCTCCTTGGCTGCTTCTCTGTTATTTTTCTCTTGATTTCTCCCTTCATGTGGATCTCTTTTTCCTATGTCTAAGCCTTTGATGGCTCTCCTCTTACCCTTCCTGTTTCCTGGACTGACTCTTTTTCATCCCTTCCTGCCTTCATGACTCTTCATGCCTTATAAATATTGTGTTATGATGCTCTGTATAATAATGAGTTTTTCCCTTAAAAAATTTAGTATGTAGTTTCTCTTGATATTGACTAAGGATCCAATTTGTATTTGAAGATTGTTGTTGACTATTTCTAATATTTTTATATGACTAGAAAACATTTTACATGGATTTTGAAATACTTGATTCAGGAAAAAACAGTATTTCAAAAATAATCTGAAAAACCTGACAAAAATGATTTTAAGCATTTTATTAGGAAGTGAATCTTTGGGTATTTGCCATTAGGCATTATTTAATCTAGCTAATGTACGGCTGTTAGCACAGCCAGGTGGAAGAGTGCTGGTGTGGATGAATGCTATCTTAGCACTGTACAGTTTGTGAGTTGTTTTTCAAATTAGTTTGTATATAAAACAGAGACAATATCACTCTATTTCTGAATACATATTACATGTCATTCTGGAAAATACAAATCCAGACAGAAACTGTGTGTTCCTCAATTGAGCCAGCAATCAATCTGTCCTTGCAGAATGTTTACTATGTAATACCCTAAGCAGTGTTTCCTCCTACAAAGATTTCTTTGAAGCCATGCACTGAAGAATCAACTCTCGTGTTTCATTACAGTTCTTCTTCTTTTTATTTATCTGAAGTTATAAGATCATTGTTTGTTGTTTTATTTTCAGTCACTGGGGAAGAAAGCTTGAGGTCAGTGGAGCATCCTTTCTTTATCACCAGCACATTCACTTTGGGTGACCAAGTTTGCTTTGCCATTTGCTTACAAAGTATTTCTGCTCGAGTTTTACCATCAACCACTGTTCACTAGTCTGTAGTTTTGAAATTTTTTTCCTGCTACCCTTTAAACATAGGGTTCAGATTTTTAGTACGTCTGCATTGCGCTGTTTTCTTGTTTCTCCTGACAACACAAATATTGCCCACCATGGCCGTATTTCTTAGCCAATTATTTCATTTCGCCTGGGATTGCTTTGTCAGGATTTATGGAAAACTGAAGTGAATTTCTAGACTTGCTTTTTCTATCTTACAGCCTCAATTGTGTCTTAATAATGTTCGTATTAGCAACTTCAGGGTTTATAATGGTTTTCCTGGGGAAAGAAATTAAAGCAACAGGATTCTAGTAGTTGTGACCTTTACATCTTTACTGACAAACATTCTTGTGTTTGTTGTTATATTTTGTATTCTGAAAAGACTAAAAAGTTCTGTTTTTTTTTTTTATCCAAAGTGAGGATTGTTGTGAGTAATAGTCATGATGATAATGAGGAAATTCTAATATTAGTTATAAGGCATATTGTAGTATGACACTACATTAGTCCTTAGGATGAGTGTGATAGTGAGGTAATTAATGTGACATCAACTGCACTGCACTTGTACATATAACATACACACACGCCACTCCCCCAATAATAACTTTTAATATGGATTGTGAAATATGCTATGTATACGTTCTCACTTAATTGCTACAAATGCTCACTGAGTACAAAGTAAGAACTTAGCTGATCAGATACTGAGTAAGAATCAATGAAGCTATTGATCCTGAAGTGCATTTATACTGCCATAATGAAATAGAAATAAGGTTTTATACTACTTAAAAATTATTATTTTATTTTATAGCTGTCCATTTAATTAATTATTTACTTACTTGTTTTTTTTTTTTTTGTGTGTGTGTGTATGTGTGTATATGCACTTGCCTTTAAATGTATGCATGCACAACAGTGTGTGTGGATATTGGAGGGTAACTTACAGTAATATTCTGTGTGAGCTATTCCTTAGGTCATCAGGTATGACAGAAGATTGCTTTGCCCACTAATCAATCTCATAGCTGCCTGTTATACTTTTAGCCAACACCTTTTCCCATTATTCTGATATTATCAATAAGGATGTGTTGCCGTTTGTGGTTATAAGATCATATTAAGTACTTAATTTCAATTTTGAGTATCAAGTTTTTATAAAACCCAATCTATACATGACAATATTTGATGTATCTATCACTCAGTAGCTTATGTGTGTGCATTGTGTGCATGCTAGTTCTTTTGTTTGTTTGTTTTGTTTTTTTTTGTTTTTTGTTTTGTTTTGTTTTTTCGAGACAGGGTTTCTCTGTGTAGCCCTGGCTATACCTGGAACTCACTCTGTAGACCAGGCTAGCTTCAAACTCAGAAATCCACCTGCTTCTGCCTCCAAAGTGCTGGGATTAAAGGCATGCGCCACTACTGCCCGGCAACATGCTAGTTCTTTATGTATACTTGAACTTCTTCCAGTAGATTACCTATTTCCACCCCTCTTATCTCCATTACCAGGATGATATATGTGTTTCAGCACTCATAGCTTTTCACATGTGTTCTGTGTAACAAAAGTAGGTCTTCAGGCTTGCAAGTCAGTGTTTTACAGATAGAACCATTTCCCCAGTCCTCATTAGATCTAACATAAAATAAATCTATAAAAGCTCTCTTTTAAATATTTCATCAAGCCACCTCTTTGCCTTATTTAAAGTCAGACTTCCTACACTTGGTTCCATATTTTAAGATAAGGGTCAAATATGTACAATACCACACGGATCACTCAGTATTGTTTAGTAAAGTTTATTTCACCCTCACCAGCAGAGTTTATGTTTCTCTTAAGTACTGTCTCTTTATTGCACGTGTTGGAATTCCTACATTCTTATCCATCATTTATCTCATTATAAAGCATCATAGCCTTTGAAAGAATATTACTCTTCTCATTCATTTTATATTTACCTAGCTTGACATTTTAATGATAGCTTAAATCCCATTGTATCTATTCTGCTTCTGTCTTATTCATGTATTTTGTCTACAGCAAACACACACTCAAGTCTCCACTAGGTTCTGTGGACACATAGAGGTAACCAAGGTAGATCAACTTACTGGCTAAGGTTTCACATTGTTACTGGAATGTCTGGAACTACTGGCACAAACATAATTAATTATTTAGAAATCGTTGAATGGGATGAGTGTTAGGAGAGAAACCATAAAACATCACGGGTACAAAATACAACCATTATTTTATCCTGCTTTTGGTGCTCTACAAATAATATAGAATGGAAGATTTGATTTTGGGTGTTCATTGTATGCCCCACATTTTGCATAGGCTTAGAGGAAGGATTCATTAATTTGATATCCACCTTATCTCTGTGTCTCATTTGTTTCAAGGGACATTGTTAACATTCACCTTCTATTTCTACAAATGTAAATAGTTATTGTAAATGTTAAAGAAGCTATCTATGAAAGTTTTTGCAAACAATACATTGGTTTTCAAATCATTAGTATTGCTATGCTTTTAATTAGACTTAATATACTATGTGAGTTTCAGTGTGTACAAAATTGGAGTATAAAAGTGATTCTGATTGCTTGTTACACTGAATGAAGGCATCAGTCCTGAATGAAGCCTCTTAGTGCCAGTGGTTAGTTCTTACACTCCGAGGTCCCATTAAAAAGAGCTCGCTTAGTAGCGTTAGCTACTTAGCTACTTAGCTAAGTAGCAATTGCTTCTGTCTGAGAATTTTGGTTTTGCTAGGACAGACAATGTAAAAATAGTGAATGATACTGAGAAACAAATAATAAAGGAGGGAAATTTTTGACAAGAAATATTGACATGACAATGAACATAAAATTTTATGTACATAAATTTAAAATGTTAGAATATGATATAAAATCTAAAATGATTGCTGGGAAGACCAGACCAATTATGTTGTAAGTGACTTGTGGATGGTAATTGATTACTGAGGTTCAAAGGAAGATGAAATGTTGCCCATGCTGTATATCTTCCATTTTGCCCATTTTATCTGCTTGAGTTCTGGTTATGATTTTGTTAAAGGAACAACACAGAATTGTGTGGCAAATTATATGAAATTTTCATCCTATATGATTATTGAAGTACCTTCCTATAAATTTGTACTTGCAAAGAATAGGCATGTTTCTTTAAGCCATGGATAAAATTTTGATGTAGATTTTGTTGTTCTTTGGAAACCTTAGTATACTTGAAATAAATTGCATATCGTTTATGTATATGCTTGCTTAAATCTAGCTTGAAAAACTTGTCTGACTTTTTCATTTTTGCATTATTTCAGGACAATATGCTTCTAAGATTTAGTAATTATTAATGTGATATGAGTTTTAGGATTATTTGCAGAAATGTTTCATTCTTTCCCAGAGTTTATTTTCAAAATATATTTATTTATTAATAAACTGTGACTTGGAAGCATCCAACTATATTGATGGTAACTCATTTCATTGTGCTTGTTTCAGTACTTAGAGGAAAAGGTCTCATTTTGTGCAATATTTTATAATTTTACTGGTCCTTATTTCCTTCTATAAGCATGAAAATTTGCAAATAACCTTTAAGCAGTATTCTTAATATTGTTGTTGCTTTTCTTCCACTTCTTGTTGTTTCCCACCTGATAAATATCCTTTTAAAAAGTTTACTTACAGTCATGTCTTTTCTTTTTGTATATAGATTATATTGGAGATTGGTTCTAATGCATTGTCTTAATTCTGCTCCCAGAATCACAAGGGAATCTGCACGTTCAGACTCTAAAGGAAGCCTGCCCCAGTTGGCTCTGATTGGGAAATAAAGTTGCCAATAACCATTGCGTGGGCAGGATGAAAGAGTAGGGACTCTTAGATTGCTTGGGCAGGGAACTGAGGGAAGAAAGGGAAAGAGGGAAAGAGGGAATAACCCTAAGAACTGCAGGAATAAAAGCAACCAGCCAAATAAGAATTCAGGAAAGTGGCCCTAGGGGCCACTCTCCCGATTGAGTGGGTGGTAGCAGAAATGAAATGGTGATCTACCAACTTGACTCACAGAAGTGAAGGGGAAAATGTATACTAGCGAGAAGAGGATTAGAAGAATCCAGACATTCAAGAATCTGGAGAGCTCTTGGGAGGGTGCAGCATGGTGTGCAAGACCTGCTGGGAGCCAAACTGGTTTAACTAATTTACTGCTGCAAGATTAAAGTACAGCTTGCAAGGGCTGAATCTTTTCTTCTATCTTGCATTGCTTGGGGATTGAACTCATTAAGCCTGGTGACCAACACCTTTGCTCACAGAATTTGCTGGCCTTAGTAGTATTTATTTCTATGATGTCAACAAGCATTTATTGTGTGTTCTCTATTAACTTGGTGTTGTGATTCAGCATTAGATATTTTAAGTAATGTAGACGAGGATCCTAGACTACCCAACAAATTTCAGTCTGCCTCAAGAAGATGGTACAATTCTACCTGTAGGAAAGTGAGGTTGAGGACCTGTGGAATACTGTGGGGGAACAGCAAAATCACAGTAACGGAGAAAAGAATAAGTCTAAGTCTTGCACAGTACTAGCAGAAGATTAAGGGACATGTTACTAACCTGTTTGGACTCTTTTAATGAGATCTATAATTGTAATACTTATCCCTCAAATATTATGACAATCAAATACTGACTTTTCTAATTAAAAATGTGATTATACTGGGGTGGATAACACTGTCTATAGGACTTCTTGTGTAAAAGGTATATAATATCCATAATCAAGTTTCATGTACAAAAATGTGGGAATGAGAGATAAATCTTATCCAGTTGTTCACACGCGTCTTATAAACTAGCATCCCTAATTATTTCCCAAATGTATGCTAATTTTTTTCAGTAGTTGCCTGATATTTGGGATGTTTAAGGATGACTGTATAAGTTTTCAAATAATATAATCACTTACTATAAAAAAATCCTAAAATGTGATGGTTGTCAGGAGTTCTGAAATAGCTCTTTCCACATAATTGCTAGTGATTCAGCATAATTGAGATCTGAATGATAAAGCTGTTTTTAAAATGGCAATATGCTCATTTTTTCTTGAGTTCCGACCTTCCATTAAAAAAAAAATCTAACAGCTGTTTACCTTTGGCAGGCATATTTCTCTTCCTGCTCTGTAAAGCTACTAAGTAAATGAAATAAATTCTAAGTGAAAGGGTACCAATAAGGACATTTTCAATATTTTTTAGGATACCTGAATGGGGACGTCAAGCAGATGAAAGGACAATGACATAAAAAGAGCCTTAACTAAAATTTCAAGGCTAGATCTTCTGTGATTATCCATCAACGTCCATATTGCCAAGTTGTTGAAATATAATTAATACCTTTATATTGGGTCATTTAAAAACTATGACATTAATCTTTGTGATGGTATAAAATCTCAAATTGCAGGGTTTTTTTTTTTTTTTTTTTTTTACAACACAGAGTGAAGCTCATAAAATAGCATATGTAAACAATTGGCTGTTATGGCTAACTAACATAATGTAGTTGTAGATGGTAGAGGATATGAAGGTGGAGTAAGGAATTTGTCTAGCCTATTAGTTTTGCCTAGAAATGGTATTCTATAAGTACTAGGAAGGAGAACTTGTGAATATTAGGGGGACCTTCCTTCCTTGTTTTCTTCCTTCCTTTCTTCTTTTTCATTATAATAATGGCAACATTTCTAGCTTTCCAGGGAGGGAAAAGTGACTGAAGTTACTTTACATAATGAGAAATTGTCACTAGAATAATACTAATACTCTCCTGTTTAAAAAAACAAAAACAAACAAACAAAAAACCCACCAATAGAGTCAGCTCTTACTTTACCAAGAACAAAGCATTTTGGGAAGTGCTCCTGTGGCAGGAGTGCAAACCGGTGCAGCCACTATAGACTTCCTTCTGAAGGTTCCTCAAAAAGCTGAAAATAGATCTACCATACAATCCAGCTAGAAAACCTATTCTTAGGTATATACCCAAAGCTTTACCTCATACTACAGAGAGTAGCTCATCCATGTTCACAGTTGATGAATAGAAATGGGGATTGGGGTGCCTTTACACAAGGAAATATTCAGCTTTTAAGAAAAATTAATTAATGAACTTTGCACATAAGCAGATGAATCTATAAACAGTCAACTTGAGTGAAGTATCCCAGACCTCAAAAGAAAAATATTGCAAGGTTTATCTGCGTATTTTGTATTTTGAGCTGTCTATATGTATATATTTTTCTCAGGAATCACAGAGAATGGGAAGCTAGTAAAACACAAGAGAGAAGAATGGGAAATGTCTGTGGAAGGGGAATTATAGAGCAGTGTTATAAAGAGATTTTTGAGAAACTGTAAGAGGAGGATAAGAGAGAGAAAGTATGGAAGAGCAGAGTAAAGGGGCGAACTTAGGGAGTGATAACTTCCATTAAAGGCTTTTGAAAGGTATATGGAAATGAACTGCATCAGATGCTTCCTAAAGTATACACATATAAAAATAAAATTTAGATGGAATCACCATATAGTGGGTGGTCCAACTAGATATCTTTTTCCAACAATGTCAGAAATGAATTTGAATAAGAAATCTTGTTGAATCATTGGCCATAAGGGTCCCGTAGATGCACCCAAATAACACAATCAATATTCATAAGGCGATTTATTGCTCTCTACAACCTAATAGCCTTGCTCTGTTGCTAAAGACACAATTTACTTACATTGAACATGGAGCAATCAACAGGTGCTCTACTAGAATCTTCACCCCTATATAATACCATTCATGGTGCTGGGAGGTAGACTGCGTGACACCAGATCGGAAAGTAATTACTAATGTCACAGAGCTACAAACCCTGGGACCTACAACGTGACTTGCCTTCAAGATATACTGGTAAAATGGTGGCATAAGTGTTATAAAGGTAATCAATCATTTTTAAAAATTATAACTAAGAGTTATTTATCATATGAAACCCATTGCTGATTCTGCTAAAGTTGCCAAGAACCAAAGACTAAATATGTCCTAAGCCTTAAGGAGAAGCCTATTATTATATTTCTGCAAAAGCAAACATAGCAATATCATATTGCTATATACACATAGATAAGAGCATTGTTCATCTCTCGTCTGAGAAGCTACATTTAATAAATGGTAGCTTAACACGATGACCTACAACTTGGCAATGTGCAGAGTGTAGGAGACTTTGAAAGACTCTTCTTTATGTGTAATGTCTTTATCAAACCCCTTTCATTAGGGCTCAGGGATCTATGCAAAAGAGAGACAGACAGTTTGTAAAAACAGAACTCACAGATGAATAAAAAACAAAACTGTTTTCTAGACACAATATCATTGATGCATATACATACTCAGACAGTAATAAAACATATAAGCCAGGCATAGATTCAAATCAGACAGAATTCCATCAATGAAGAGAGGATGTTGACAAAATATGTAACTTTCATCTAAAAACCTCTTTGCAATTTATACTTTTTTGTAGAGGTAAAATGAATTTTCTCCAATATCATTTCACTGGGTTCATCTACCTCACTTCAGGGTTGGTTACATGCCCAGGAATAATTCTCCAACAATAAATGGACTACATGTTTTTTTTTGAGAGATAAATAACATGAAATTGGGTAGAAAAAAAAAGTGGAGTGTTCTGGAAGGAGTTAGAGGAAGATAACGAGTATGATCAAAATATACTGTATAACTTTTTAAAAGAAGTACTACTGAACAGCCGACACATTTATTGCACACCCAGATCCCTACTGATTCCCGTGTCTTTTACACTATTTCTTTGTTCCCCTGATGTTGCAGAGGTTAGTGTGAATTTCCTGTCACCAGGAGAGTGCTGCCATGAACCTCTTCATGGGTTCTGAGGATGGAACACAAAACTGAAAATGCCATTTGACAGCTTTGGGTTCTTGCAAAAATTCTTTTTTCCAGATTGTAAAGGCTCATGTATCTGTGAAACAGCTGCAGAAAATATATTCAACCAACCAAAATGAAATGATTTAAAGGGAGCCTACAGAAGATATGGGCTATGTTGTACAGCCTTCTGTACTTCATCCAAGTTTGCAGAAAGGCTTCACACACGTTTTACTGGGTCAATCCATAAGAGCACATAATAATATATCTGTGATTTACCCTTTTAACGGTCTTTCTCTCAATGATGCAGCCCATGTTTGATTAATTTCTCCATTTTTAGTGTCTCATGTAGATTGCAACATTCATAGTAGATGAAGTATTTTTAATGTTAAGTGGAAAATACAGAAAGAACATGAAGTCAGAGACCTTGATGGAGGCTATATTTCTGCTAAATTGATAGCTTGATCTGGACTCAGTGTCTTTATCTGACAATTAGAAATTGTAAGTTCTACATCCGGTTGATCTGGGGACTGCGTTTGGGAACAGAAGGCTTAACTACATTACTTATTACATTACTGAACTCTCCTTTCATAACCTTAAAGGACTTGACTCTAAGCAAAGGATTTTGTTTGGATCAAACAGGGAGTAGCTAATCAAACTTATTTTCTTAAAGTTACTGAGCATCTGAGTATCTATCTTAGCATGTTTTTCCTCATAAATATCCCACATCAGAGATTCGTACTGAGAACACAGGCAGTCAAATATATATTTTGGATACTTAGGAGGTACTCAGCTCATAGTGATTTCTGATACTATTAAAATGTGAAAAATTTTTATTTACTGAAAATATTTTCATATGATATATTCTGACCATACTTTCCCATCCCCCATCTCTTCCCAGATCCTTCCTACCTCCTCAACCACCCAACTCCAAACCTGTTCTTTCTTTTCCTCTTTAGAAGACAGGCAAACAAAACAAAGCAGAAATACAATCACTAAAATGCAAAATATTTTAAAATGTAGAACATAGTCTTTTATTTCTCTTGCTTTGTTAGGTCTATCAATGATCTCCAGTAACGGGCACATATGTAATTTATTTGTTACATGCATATCATATTTGTAGGATAACAAGGGAAAGTTGTATCAATCATGCATTTTTGCATATTTTTGATTAGGTTTTGTCAGCACTAACTCTTAAAACGGTGTAGTTAAAAGTTGAATTCAGACATGCACACTGCAAAATATAGCCTTATGTTTAAAGGGGCAGGGTCTAATCAATGGTGATTAAATTAAGATAAAGTTACTTAGGAAAAGCTGTAATTCAGTAAATATCATGTCTCCTTAAAAAGAAAATTTGAATGCAGAAATGTAAGGACACAGACTGATGGAAGAATGAAAAGACAATGCCATCTTTAATCCAAAAATCAGATAGGTCTGGAACAAAGGCTTTCCTATTTCTCCAAAAGAACCAAACCCAACAAAACCTTGATATTAGACCCCAACATCAAGACTCTGTAATAATAAATTGCACTTAAAAAGCCATCTTATATACAATATGATATTTCAATAATAACAAACTTATACATATGGTTGGTATAGATTTTCATATTCCCCTGTCTTCTAGAAACTGCCTATAATTTCAACTGTGTTTTAAGTAATATGTCCGAGTCATTCATCTATATACTATTACACCCAAGACAGAGAAGACAAATGTGACTGAACATTGAGGTCAGTGTATCAAGATGTGAAAAAACAGAACTAAAATTGAATTTTTCAAAGAAAATTGCATCCTTTATGTTATACTTGTTTTAGAATATTATTCATGGGGACAGTGGCAAATGACAGTATAATATTTTGCAGAGTAGAGTATTGATTCTCACAATACATTTTCTCTAGCTATAAGGTATATGAATGTATGGAGATAGCCACATGTTGGCATTCCTGTTCAAGTCTTAAATTACTCCAAAGTTGCCAATTAGCTGAAAAGAATTTTTAAATGAAGTATTTATAATGCCTGAACACTTCAAAGAAACTAAATTTAAAATGCATACAGCCAAAAGGTTTATAACTGCAACTAGGTTGATCAGAGGCAACAAACTTGCTCATTCATGAAGATTCTGCTGTGCAAAGAGGCTCTCCCTGCATGGAGCCTCCAGGTGTGTTCTTTCTGATTAATGGATGCAAAAGGAACCACTGAATATGCTGAAGTTCTAAAATATGCTTGTTGTTTAATGAAAAATATTGTTGGCTGACAAGTCATTTTATCAAGCCGATTCTTAGAAAGTTTTAAGAATCAAATACAAACATAAATTGCAAGAATAAAGCTTATTTTTCTTTTTTTTTAAAAAAAATAAAATATAGCTATATGTTTTCCCTATTAAGCTTGTTACGTGCCTTCACACATGGCAGTGCATGAACACTTAAATTCAGATAACAATTCTTTTTTTTTTCATTTTTATTTTTTATTGGATATTTTATTTACACTTCAGATGCCATCCCCTTTACCCATCCCCTCCCCTTAGAAAACTCCTATCCCATGCCCCCTTTTTCTTTTTTGCATTTATACACTTTTTAAAAATGTTAATCAAAGGCTTTATAAGTTTGGTAATGCTCAATCAGAGGTGTAACCCACTACCCAACCTAGATGTATCAACTCAGATAACAATTCTTTTGACTAATATCTATATAGCAAACCTAAAAAATAAATGTGTAGCATGTTCATTTGTGTCTATATTTTCTTCAGTACAGTATGTCTCAAAATCACCCACATTTTAAATTTTGTTTCCTTGATTAGAATTGAGCTTTGGATTAGATTGACTGAGGTTCAAATATAGCTCTATTTCAAGCTATTAAAGCTCTTATTTTTGAACTTATGGTAGTCTCTGAAACATAATCACTGAGACAAGGCTGGCCCATTTCCTTAGTGAGTTCAGAATATTCTTCATAGTTTACTTATATATGGACCAATTAGTCTTTACCAGAATACTCTTTGGATGTAGTCCATATGTATGATTTCGTTTTTTGAAGTTTTATCTACCCACAGTTATCAACAGTCAGAAATTAAGAAAATTCAATAAATTAATAGTTTATTGTTTGGGGCTGTAATTTTAACTCGCATAAAGTTTATGGCATTCCATTATGCCTATCACTAATTATTTCCTTGTCTACTGTATATGTAGTTTTTATTTTTCTGGCCACTGTGTCCCTTAGTAATCCTCTGGCTTTTTAGTCCCATTAATTCAGTATTGCTATATTTGTGACTTAAGAACTTTTATTTTACTTAGTAATGTCAACACAGTAAAGTGGTTATACTTGCAGTTCATATTGGCCAAGAAGAAGCGATCAAGTGCATCCTTAAGGGGAGAAAGAAAACAAATAACAAAAAAAGAGATAAAGAGATGTGGCTTAGTCTACAGTAAAAACACATTGTTATTCCAAAAATTGTGAAGAGGAAGAAATAATATTTACTAGTCACACCTCACACTCCAAATCATATGGTTCAAATGCATAATAAATACATAGGTAGCATAAAGCACTATTTGTGGGTGAGAAACATGAATTTAAATATGTGTGGAATTGCAGTAACTTTTAAAACCATAAAGTAGTGTTTCCATGTGGCAACACTGAAAGGTATGAGAACAAACCCACACTTGTCCTCTCTGTCCTCAGAAAGGGTTGGTCTGGCCATGTTTTTTATGGAAGAGCCTAATCAATACTTCTTCCCAGAAAAGTAGGCATACTTAGAAGAAGAAGGAACAGAGTATATTTTTGTTCATAATATACAGTGTTTCTGGTCATTCTGAGTCTGCCTGCCATAGAAATGAAAAGTTATTATAACATATGATTAATCAAAACACATTGACTCAGCTTTTGACCCAGTTTACTCAGTTTGTGGTAGCCACATATAATTTTCTGCTGTATCTGATGTCATTTATTCAACAGTTGATGTAGACCTCAATCTGGAATAGTGGAAATGAAAGCTGTAATGAGTGAATGAAGACCAGGATCTGTAACTTCATACTATAGCTCTGATATGATGTTCTCAATGATTTTCAGAAATTTCTGGAGATTGATAGATAGGGTAGAAAAGCCATTCAGACAAAAAAAAAAAAAAAACATGTCGGTGAAGGTCGTGGTGACATGCTTTATGGACAAGAGCCAGGGCATATGTAAGGGTGCCGAGAAATGCTGAAGAAGAAGTAACTAGAATCATGTTCTGTTTTCTAAAAAAAAAAAAAAGAGTGAAAGATGAAAGAGAAGAAACTCAACTGGAGCCCACAGCATTGACATCACAGAAACTTGTCAGAGTGTTTCAAATTGAACCGATGTTGAACAATCTGATTCTTAACTGTTTCCATACTTTAGGTTGGGAATTCACTGAATACTCAAGCATTGAACACTCAGTCTACAGTCATCCACATCGTTGGAAGATAGTGGAACATTTGTGATGTGTAACATAGTAGCTCATTGGAGTATCCTCTTAAAGAGTATACTTTAAACATGAACTTCCAAACATTTTGTTTTTCTCTTTCTCTGTTTCTTTCCTGGCTTTCAGGACTGGCCCTCTTGTCTGTCACATGTTCTTACTGAGATATGCTGTGCTTCTTCAGGCTCCCTGAAAATGCTCATTTGATTATGGAGTGAATTGTGTGAAAGTTTGAGCCGTAAAAAGATAGCCTTCTATTTGCATTGCTCATTTCAAATATGTGAAGGTTAATAGAAACCTGTGTTAATGAAGTTTTGCAGGTGAAATGAGTACAATCAACTCACTGTCATAGTCACAGAAGAGTTATAAGGGCACTTTGGTGTGTTATAGGAAAATGCACAGAAACTTCTCAGGACAATGTTAACCCAAACATACAGGGCAGGAAATAAATAAAATTCTTCAAGTATTGCCAGTTATCAAAATGTTTGCTTCTGACATTCAACCAGATCACCTGAACCACATCAGTCAACTGATATTTCATGAGCTCTGTAGTCATGTCATGCTATCCACCTCATTTCAACTTATCACGGAAGCTTTGCATCATCTCACAGCTCTACCAGAGACACATTTCTGTGAATTTAATTGTGATTTCTTATTGAACTGTTCTAGTTTAGTTTTAGTGAATGTTTTTTTTTTAATGTGCCTAATTTATGGTTAAACTGTATAATGGAAATATGTGTAGTAAAAGAGACAGTTATATATAAGATTTTCATCCTTTGTGTTGGAGCTTATGTTTTAAGGACAATGACCTCAGAGGGATTGCTCTGGTAAATACACACACACACACACACACACACACACACACACACCACACACCACACGCACATGCATGTGCACACACACATATTTGGTGCTAAATGCAATTCTCACTGCATTTTACACAATAATAATAATCTTTCATTACTAGGTAGATTGTGTGTGTGCATGCATGCGTGTGTGCATGCATGTGTTTGTGTATGTATTTGAGCATATGCATGTGTGTGTCTGATTGTGTCTGTTTCTGATGTGTGTGTCTCTTTGTCTCTCTGTGTCTGTTTCTGTGTATGCACGTGTGTCATAAACCATACCGATTTAAAAGTGCTTTAAAGTACTAGTCTAAGATTAGATACAATGATGGGCACTTGCTATGCTTTTTGCCAATTAACTTGTCAGAATTTGACTGAGGGAAAGAGCTTTATCTAAAGGACAGAGTGGAAAGTGCTATAATTAGGAAAGAAGAAAAATACTGATTATTTATCAAATATAATAGAAAGAAAAATGAAGAATATGAGAAGAGTGTTGCAGAACTGTATTTTAGAATTGTATTTAATGGTATTACAAATGTAAGGGTTTTTCCTTTATGAATTGAGAAGGCTGTATACACAGTAATAGGTTTTTGCCCTAGATACTGTCTGTTCATGAAATTATACTTGACTCTGAAATAATGGTAAATCATTTTCCTAAGTATTTATTAGTACAAATAAAGAAAACAAATCAGTATTCATTCAAACCATGGTACATTGTAACTATATACAATTGATCATGGCAAAAGTTATTTTACTGGGCAGTGGAATGGTTGGCATCTCTAGGAAATGCCAGAGACATGGGATATGGAGGCCTCAGAGAGTCTGTGAGGATGACTATAACTAAGACTCCTATCAGTGGTGGATGTGGTGCATGAAGTGGCCACATCCTATAGCAGAGCAGGACACCAAACAACCCATAAACCTTTCACCCAAAATTTGCCCTACTTACCAGAATTTCAGGGACACAGATGGAACAGAGATTGAAGCAATGGCAAAGTGAGTGGCCCAACTTAAGACTATCCCATGGGCAAAATAACAATCTCTGATACTATTAATGAGACTCTATTAGGCCTCTAGAAGGAGCCTAACATAACTGTCCTCTGAGAAGCTCCACCCAGAATCTGACTGAAACAGAAGCAGAAACCCAGAGCCAAATATTAGTCAAGGCTCTGGGACTACTGTGAAAATGTTGGGGATCCTGTTTCCTTATCTGGACTGCCTTGCTTCGCCTCAGTGGGAAAGGATGCACTACTGGAACAGTGACTTCATGAGCCAGGGTGGGTTGGAACCCGGGTGTGGGTATCCCCTTATTCAGAGGAGAAGGGAAGGAGATGGCTGTAGGAGCTATGTGAGGGGAGTATTGGGAGTTGGGGCTGCAGTCAGGATATAAAATGAATAAAAATTATGTAAAAATATAAAAAGTTATTTTAATGACACTTTTAAGATCAAAAGTAAGGTTTAAATTAGAATTAGTATGTTTGATCAACATTGTGAGAAATGCATACAATATTTGAAGCATGTTTCCAGTAAAATGTCTATGAAATTTCTCAATTATTATAGAATGTAGTGTACTCCCTTGCTTTGACAAGTAAGATGAGTCATTGGATATCGCTTCCTGGGCTCAGTCTCCAGCTCAACAAAATAAAAGCAAATCAATAATAGAATGTAGAGTAAAAGATGCCTATTGGAGTGCATATTTGTATGAGATTCCACAAGGTAAGAATGAACCAATTTGTATATCGGAAGAACATATGACTTAAAGTAACCATGCCTGCCAAGTAAGAACAGCATGCTATCTTTGAGGTTCTTAGTAATGAATATTCTAATGGACAGTAGTTAAAAGGTCTGTCAACTGAGAAGCACAACAGAATTCATTAATACCACATGAAAAGTTTTTCTTCTTGTAGCTGTGTTTATAGTATGTTCATGTACATTTTTTTCTAATCTTTAATTTGTACTGTGGTTGACAAATTCCATCTCTTTGTCTCAGAAGTGTTGACTTTTTCCATCATAAGTTTTCATCTTTTTAGTTGGCTCCCTTCCTTGGTAGACATTGAAGGACACTTTCCTTTGGATTTTATTATAAACTGATTTAAGTCTTGCAACTATAAGGAGATGATATCCTCTGTTGACTGGCAACATTAATGCTCGGTTCATCAGGTTTCTCTAAAGTAGAAACAAATCAATAGATACTTAGTTTAATAGCCTATTAAGAGATTTTCAAAAATTGACCATAGAATCTGAAGATAAATATACTTTTATGAGAGAGAAGAAGAAGAAGTGTTCTAAGTGGCAAGGAATAGAACTGCTTTACATTCATTATTTTGAAATATTTTCAAAAATGTGAAGGGATCCCCTAGCTATTCCTTAGTGAGGGCAATATTTTGTGCAATTGAATATAGATAGTCAATGTACTTTCCTGCTAAACAATTACACTATAGTATAGAAAAGAGAATGAAGAGAAAACGTTTGTCCTTTTGTCTCTACAAGTGTCTCCTGAACTGTATATTTCCATGGATACCATTGTGGTCATGTTTCTTTCTTTCTTTATAGTGTATATTTTTTGGATGTACAGGTTTTCACTAAGGTTGGATAAACTGCATATTCTGATGTTTCTACCTTTACAGTAGTGCTAAGATGTTTATAGACAAGACAAGTATACAATATCTAATCTATTTGTTGAATTATGCTTTATTTGTCCTAGTTTTACTCACTGAATGAACCATTAGAGAATCTTTCTCAAGTTGAATAGTTTCTCTTCTTACTGACAGAGCCCTAATGGGTAAGATGGTGTCTTCAACAGAATCTGTGACTGAAAGACTGGGTCAAAAGACTGTGTAAACATAGCACCGTAATTTTTACTTCTCCCTAAAACAATCTTCAGTATAAGGTCTTATGTTTATGTAGCATTTAATAGAATCATTTTTCAATTGTTATCAAATTGTAAATTTTAGCAAATTTCCCTCCTAACCCTTATCCTCTCCCCTTCCTTCTTTCCATCCTTCTTCTTTTCTTTCCTCTCTCCCATCCTTTCTTTCTTTCTTTCTTTCTTTCTTTCTTTCTTTCTTTCTTTCTTTCTTTCTTTTTTTCTTTCTTTCTTTTCTTCATTTCTTCTTTCTTGTCTTTATTTTCTTGAATGCCATTGATTTTTTAAAAAGTACTATTGCTCTTTTATCCTTGGATAGTACATCAGTGCACAGTAAGACAAAATGTTACAAAAATACACACACCTAATTTTCACCAATAAGTACACATTATGACCCTCACATTTCTACTGATATTTTAATACACTTATAGGATTTCCCTCTAACTTTGATGCTGAGAACTTTTGCATTTCCACTGAGATTCCTGCATTTCCTAGATTCAATCTGTTCAGAAGATTGAATAAAATATCCAGATTGCTTAATTTACACTTTAAATAGATAGAAATGACTTATAATTCCCCGAAGATACTGATAGATTCAATAGACAGTTCAGCTTGTGTGCAGAGAGCTGAACAGAGGCTTCACTGTTATCTGTACTATAAAGTTGATGGGTGCAAAGGGCAGCAAAGAAGAAAAGATATAATCAGATTATAGTGATACGTTCTCTTTGTTCTCATTTAAACAGTTTTTTTAAACTTCCTGTATCCCTATAAATTTGGGAGTCATGGACTATTCATGCACAGCTTCATTTATTTTTTTTCTCACTAATTTCCTGTGCTTTAGAACAATGGTAAGGGAAACAATGTTACCCTATAGGGAGGAGAATGAAGGACTAGGCTCCAAGTGATTCTTTCAAATGAGAGAGAGACCTGAGGTTCTTTAACAGAAATTAGCATGCCTCCACTGTTTCACTGGATAACTTTGGTTACCTATTCATAGTTTCTAAAATTCAAAACTTATTTTAGCCTCTGATCTTAAGTGGTGCATTTTAATCACCTTGTTCTTGAAGGCAGGCGACAAAGGACATTTTATTAAGCAAGAAGAGGTAGGAGCTTAGAGAGCCTAGACAGAACAGTTGAAATTAGAGGTGTGTAGAAAGTCTTCTTGGGAAAGCAATCCTGGAATTGCAATCCAGCAGGCTCCAGGAGGTGGTTTTCCCATCATTGCACTGCTCACTAGCAGCCTGAACATTTGTTTGTAGGAAGTGTTTGCTTTTGGAGTATAGAAGTAAACATTCTGAACCAAATTGGGCTGCTATTAAAACACAAATTCTGCCTTTGCATGCATTCTGTTTATTTTTTTAATTACTTGAGATTATTAACAGTTACTTTAAATATTCTGAGTGCCTGTAACCCAAGCATATACAAATGGTAGCATCCTCTCACAGCCTGTGTTCCAGCCCTAGCCATTATTTACCTTGAATCACCTTTTCTGGGATAAAAAGATACAATGTGATCATGTTTGCGTAAGTGGCATGTGTGAGAGCTTGTTTATTTGGTTATCATCACAAATGTTCAATGTACGATTTTCACACTTACTGAATGCCTCACATGCATCATGAGTGAAAAGAACTTATGAATTAGCAGTCAAATTATAATAGTCAGTTACAAATTGAATTTAAATAAGATTAACTGTTAAATTAAGCCTGCAAGTATTAGATTCCTCCAAAGGTGTCCGTCTACCTAGAAAACTACAGTATTTATGATATACATGGAATATGCAAATAAGAGCAATGAAAATTATTAGCTATATTTTATTTATTGTTAGTATTAAATACAGAATATGTGCAAAATGCAGAATACATATGAGCACATATAATTGTCCATAATACTGTAAGATGGTGCTTTCCTTTTCATATGAAGATTTCTAAAATATAATTTCTGTTTATATTACTTCCTCTTTTTAAATGATGTATTTATTCATTTTATATATGTGAGTACACTTCACTGTTTTCAGACACACAAGAAGAGAGCATGAGATCCCATTACAGATGGTTGTGAGTCACCATGTGGTTGTTGGATATTGAACTCAGGACCTCTGGAAGAGCAGTCAGTGCTTTGAGCCACTGAATAATCTCTCCAGCCCCTGTTTATATTTCTTACGTATAAAAGGTGGGCCTTTTAAATTGGTGAGGCTTCTAAAGATTTCTTCACATGTTAGTTGATTGAATCTTTGATACTTAAATATTTTTCCATCATTAATTTATTAATTTATATGTATGGTTATTTTCCCTGAATATGTGTATGTGCACCACATGCATGCTATGGAGCACATGGAAAACAGACAGAAGGGGACATTAAATCTCCTGGAACTGCAGTTACAGTTGTGAGCCACCATGTGGGGGTGTTGGAAGTTGGACTTGGTTTCTTTGGAAGAGGAACCAGTACTCTCAACTTACTCTTAACTTCTGGACATCTCTTTATCCCTTCAGTTTAGATTTAAATAAATCTCTATGAACTAATTTACTGGAGACAATAAAACAGCTTTAAATACAACCCTATTAAGTATTTGACTATACACTGACAAAAGGATACAAGAGTGACATTTATAATATTTAACAACTTGAATATTTTAATTTTAAATAATAGAAGCTGAGCATAAACATTAGAGCACAAATAGTAGTAATTACGTAAGAAGTATAAAGTAAACGGAATTTGTTAGATTAGTAATGACTCTACAGTTATTTATTCTGAAAAAATAACAGATTAGGCTTAGAATAAGTGTATAATCATATTTAGGTTTACAACCTTAAAGAAACTTCCAGCAAAGAAAATCATAATCATAAAATATTTATTGCTGCTAGGTGTGTGTGTGTGTGTGTGCATGCGCACATGCCCGTGTGCTTGTGCATGCATGCCCACATGTGTGTATGGGTGGACGTGCATGTGTGCAGGCACACTAGTGTGCATGCATGCACATGTGTGTGAGAGAGACAGAAAGACAAAGAGAGGTAGAGACAGAGGATTAAGTCATATGGATTTCTTCTTGGGAACAACAGAAAATTTTGTAAGAATTTTCTTTAGAAGTAAGGTCAGTATTTCTATTTTGGTCAAGCTTCAAAAATGGCACATATAGTTGGACCATGCTAGCCCTTTTTGTCCAGGGAATACTTTTATTCCTGCCCATCAAGTTAAAGATTGTCTTTAACAATATCAACATGTTGGCAGCCAGAGTACATGGCTTGAACCTGAAAATGGACCCCCAGAAAGAGCTATTAATTTAACATGCTGGCAAGTCAAGATTGGGTAAGATTCTGCACAGAGCCTTACCAACCCAAGACAGAAATGCATTGCTTTTGATAATGTATACTCCATTACAAGTAGGGAAGGCATTCTTCTCAGAATGACCTAAGACAGGTTCAGTCTTGTTAATGAAATAAAAAAAGGGGAAGAGGCAGAGAGCCTTTAGGGGTGCTTGGCAAGACTCTGACATAGGCCAAGGACAAGAAAATGGGCTGCTTGACAGGAATATAACATTAGCCAAGGACGAGGAAGTAGGTTTCAGCCAGGATTTGACATTAGGCTAGATAGAACAAAGAAGTAATTTCAGGTAGGAATCTAAATATTAGGCTAGAACAAAGAAGTAATTTAAGACGGGAATCTAAATTTTTAGGCTAGAACAAGGGAGTAGGCATCAGACATGAAAAAATCTTTGGGCTAGGACAGGGAAGTAGGCTCAGATACTTTGGTCATTCTGATAAGCCCTTAGAAACAGTGATCACAGGAGTGTTCAAGTAATTGGGCTTAATGTCTTGCTTGTTCTTTGACTGTTTGTGTTTATTGTCTTGCTTGTTCCTTGACTATTTGCATCTATTGTATTGCTAGACCATCAACCTAGAACTGACCTTAATATATGCATGTAATTAAAATGGTATGAAAGCAAAAAGAAGGAGGGGATGGGATAGGGGGTTCTAGTGAGGGGAAATGGGGAAAAAGGATGACATCTGAAATGTAAATAAACAAAATATCCAATAAAAAATAAAAAAAATAAACTTTCTCTGTATCTTTTTGGAGTCTAACTTGGTTCTTCATTACATTAAAATACTCAGATACATATAGGTGTGAAGAGTAGATGGAGACTATAAGCTTGCCATGGTTGTATAGTTTGAAACCCTGGCCACAAGTCTGATTTTCTCCAGGTATGATTTTGCTCATGAAATGTGAGAAATAAAAAAGGGTTCAAGGCCTCAGAATGTTGATTAATCTCCAATAACAAAACTGGAAGCAAGTATACAGTGCAGCTCTTGTTGTAATATGTATTCAAACCCTCTGTATTTATTCAAATATGTCCTCACTTGTCATATTTTATTCAAATTTAATTAATAAAAATTTTCTTAGTTAAAATGTAGTTATTTCCATATACCTAACAGAAAATACATGTTCAAAATGTATTCGACAGGACTGGGGAAATTTCTTAGTTGTTCTGACCACCGATGCCTACATAAAAATATAGGTGCAGAGACCTATAACCTCAGCTGTATAGATAAGGCAAAGCAGAGCTCACTGGCCATTTAGTGAGGCCTAAATAATGAGATACTGCCCCAAAGGTTAGAGATGGTGAGTGCTGGAAAAGATACCCAAAGTTGACTTTTGTCTTTTTATATACTCATATACCCACACATAAGCACATATACAAACAAGAACATGCATGCACCAATAATACTTCCTCAACAGTCACTCCTGAAGCTATCACAAATCATTCACAACTGGTGTATTTGAGGAAAGCAATTCCTGTGCTAGGAAATTTTTTCTATGGATCAATTACTGTTAAATTTGGGATGACTTGCCAAGTTATTTTAATGTATTTTAAAAGCCAAATTAATAACAATTATTCTGTTTTTTTTAAAAAAAGATTCCTCTACTTAGAGAACAAAACAAGATACACTACAAAATTTTGCCATCTTTATAATTTTTCTACACATAAACTATTATTTGACATAAAATATCCTGGTAAACATCACACTTGTTTATCAATCAAGATCCACTCACGTTTGCATCTTAAATTATTTATCTTATGTCATTGTGGATGGATAGTTGAACTCTGTAGAACAGTGTCATCAGCTGTAGAAGAAAATCTTTTGAGCTTGTATAGTTAATATATAAACCAGCTTTTACACACTAGTTTGTATAATGACCATAAGCAATTCTTTTAAGAATATTGAATAAAGCTAGAGAAATGACTCAGTGGTTAGCAGTGTTGGCTGCTCTTCCAGAGGACCTGAGTTCAAATTCTAACATAGAAGTCTAGTCTATAACGTATCCAGTTTCAGAGGACCAGGTACACTCTTCTGCCTTCCCGACACCAGACACTTGTGGTACACAGACGTACATGCAAGTTAAACATACAGAAGCATATGATTAAGAAAAAAACCCCAAATTTTAAAAAGAATATGGAATAAACATCATTGGTATGATTTTTCACAAAAAAATGCTATTAAAATAAAAGTATAAGTATGACCAAACAAACAAAATTTTCTAATTTTATGCTGCAACAGAATTATACCAGTCACTGAGAAATGATCCCCACACCTCTTCCTAAGCATTGTAGAGCACACATGGCTCTCTGTGACTGCATTCAGAAGGTTTTTCTTCAGGGTTCATTGTTATCAGAGGAACAGCAGGGTCGTTACAGTGTAGCAATACAAGGAAGCTTACATTGAGTCAAAAAATAGGAGTGTCATTGCCATATGATTCCTATGTCATTGTCTTGCTTTCATTTGTGGACAGGGTAATGTTTGAAAGAAACTATTTTCTGCATCTCTGTGAATTTACAGACAGGCTTGATATCAGAGTTGATGTGAGTTTGAAGTTGGTTACACAATGTGAAAGGTCTGTTTATGTATCTGATTTCAAACAGTGCTCTAATAATGGAGCTAAAATAATGAGAGCTAAACATAGCTGTTGCCAAGAGTCAGCTTTATTCCAAAGAATATTATTTATAGTTGAATTTAAAACATTGAATGTTTTCTCTTTGTAGGTGTTTGTTTTTTATTTTCAATTAAACAATGTTTTATATTAGTAGTTATTGAGGACCAGGTCTGAAACTTTCTAGACAATCACCCTGTTTTTGAGCTAGCTCCCTATCCCTACTGAGGAGTTTTGAACAGGTTTAGATTTCTATAACCTTTAAACAATCTAACAATATTCAAGGGAAATAAAAGTGCATTAGGGAAACTACAAGCTTCATGTTCCTGTTTAATATTTTATTTTTATCTTTTACTCTTGACTCTCAAATGTAATTTGCACTTTGTGAGCACAATTAAAAAAAAGAAACACTTAATAAGGCAAATATTTTGTATACTCACATCCTGGAATGATTGCCACATTTTGGTTTTAGTTTAGAGGGAGGCTCAATAATTCATCCAGTTTCTATAAACTTCCTTTCACTTGTCAAGTAACTGCTTTGCTTTGAGAATAAAAGATGCTTAACTCAAGCTTGCACCCTGAGGCACAGATATGTATGCAGGGAGGTATTTGAGAAGGGAGAGATTTTCAATATAGTAGTATGCCTAGCTTCTCACTATCCTAATATGATCTTAGAGGTCCTGAAACCTTTGCAGTATGATAGTCAGTATGAAACCTTTGCAGTATGATATGGCTGCTATGCAGGGAGGGCTTTTAGTCCTAACCAACAACAATATCTTTTCACTACCCAACTGAATGTTGGCAGGGCTGGCTCAATGACTTACATTATAGTTCCTGTGGATGTGAATCTTCTATGGGTATAAGTACATTAAAGTTGGGGTGAGATAAAGAACAGTTCTTGAATTCTAAATGTCTTGAGACCAAGACTGGAGGCACATCAGGTTCCTACACATTGCAAGATCTAATTTTAAAAATCAAACAAAGCCTTTGGTTATAAAACCACATATTGAGATCATTTGACGTTGAAGATTGTTATCTAAATCTCATTTTTTAAAATTCAATCTCGAACTTGACAGCAGAAGCACATTAGTTGGTTTATCCATTCCATTAAAAGAAATGGTTTCTGATTAGACAAAAAAAAACATGAATTAAAAATACTTTTAACAAATGCAAGCATAATATTTTTATTCATCTTTGTTTTGATGAATAGAATAATGGAAAAAAAATCTTTATGTATAGTTTAAACGTGGTTTAAGGAGCCAAGGAGATGCTCAGTAGTTAAGATCACTTATTGCTCTATTTTTAGCACTTATATCGAGGTTTACAACACTCAAAACTCCATCTCTAGGGGAATTAATGCATCTAGGCTCTATGGGAACATACATTTGTATATTCATGTGAATGCAAAAACACACAAGATAATAAAAATAATACAAATAAATCTTTAAAATATTTCAACCGTACTGAGTATATACCCGATTTAGAATGTGATCAACTATGAATGGCAGAGGTAGTGAAGGAAAATTTAAAAACGTAAGAGTGCTGCCCAGAAAAACAGATCAGGAGCTGAAACCAGAAGATGGGATGAGATGGGCTGCTTTAATGAGATCTGGGACAGCAGGTGCAGAGACATTCCGGAGATAAGCTGGGACAACCTTGAGGTGCAACAAAGAATTACGATAAGAGTGACCTCTGGATAAATGAAAAGATAGAGCAGGAGGAAATGAATCCAGCATCTTCAGCAAGCATCTCTGAAGCCATGACTGCAGAAATTGAGATCTAAATGATTGGGTTCCACCCCTGTCAGACAAGGACACATCAAGGTACATGCTTTACTGCTGAGAAATTAGACTTTTGCTGTCCATTACTGTTTAATGACTGTGAAATTTGGGCTGTTTTTGCACTTAGAAAGATTCTAACAATTAAGACTTCTCTTTCTGCCAGTCTGAGGTAAAACTTATAGTGTTTTAGTCTGATATATCTATGAAAACTTTTAGTACTTAAATATGACTATGAATTATAGAGAGAACTCAACCATCTTGCAAGAAAGCTGTGCATTTAGAATCAATCATTCTGTAAATGTCCAAAATTTTCCTCCATTTGTGATCTGAACAGATCATTCATATGAAAGAAACTCCATTTTCTGTGTATGGGGACCATTCCTGTTTTTTAATTCAACATTTTATTTTAGGAACAATCAATCAAGCTAAAGTGATGTCTCCTCAGTCAGATGTTCAGTGCTTGCCACACAGGAAGAATTGGGTTTTTATTCCCAAATGTTAGATGTTTACTGTAGACAAGTGTTTAATGACTGTAGAATTCCGGTGTTTTTTATTTTATTATTTTTATAATTTATTTTTATAATTTAGTTTTATTATTTTTCGCATTTAGAAAAATCCTAACAATTAAGACTTATCTTTTTGCCATGCCATGGTGGCACACACCTTTAATCCCAGCACTTGGGAGGCAGAAGCAGGCAGATTTCTGAGTTCGAGGCCAGCCTGGTCTACAGAGTGAGTTGTGAGTTCCAGGACAGCCAGCGCTACACAGAGAAACCCTGTCTCAAAACAAACAAACAAACAAACAAACAAACAAACAACAAAAAAGACTTATCTTTCTGTCAATCTGATAGCAATACCCATAATGTTTTAATGCCAATACATGTATTCAAACTGTATTTACTACTTATATATGACTGAAATATACAAAGAACTCAACCATCTTGAAAGAAAGTTGTGCTCTTAGAATCAAGTCTGTAACTGTTCAGATTGTGTAATGTCCAAACCTGGTGTCAATTGAGTTGCATAAAGGGAATCTGAGTTTAGTGAGAAGCCCTGTCTCACCTGATATCCATCCCCTATCCACCATATGCACATGTACATACTTGTATGTGCACCCCCACAATGCACAAATACAGAAATATGTAAACACACACATAGAAATAAAATACCCACATTGATGCAGTATCGTTACTTGCATAATTTGTTTAGATATTATTCATTTTTATTTAATTTCATTTTCCTCATCTAGGATCTGCTCCTGAGTAATATATCAAGCTTCTCAAGGCAATGATACTTTTCTTAAGTCTTACATGTGTTTTAACATCTCAGCAAGCTTGAAGATTATTGGTCATGTATTGTTCTAAGATATCTCTGTAGAGGTTTGTTGACTTTTTTTCTAATTAGGCCAAGATTATATATTTTTGTGTATATATATGATATATATGATATATATATATATAATATATACATATATATGTATATATGTACATATACACATATATGTATATATTGATGAAGCAGAAAGTATCCTATCACACCACATCAGTTGCATGCATTGTCATGCTGAGTTAACATGGTGTGTTTACCTTGAACAATGGCAGAGTCAGTGATGTCTTTCAGGCTTGTCCTTGTAAGATTACCTTCTTTTTTCTTTCCTACTATAGCATAATCTTTGGGATGGAAGCCACGGTAAATAATCAAATTGAAAGTATAGTAAGTTATATACTGTCTACAAAACTATACCTAGTTCATGAGGTTGTGGGCTTATGCATATTTTATGCATATAAAATACTCGATACAGTGCTGTATAAACGTTGTCAATGCTAATAATAGTAATATCATGTACATTCTGGGAATTCTATTTAATCAAGAGCTCTTCAAAAATATCTGACAGCTATTTTATAAATTTGAAAAAGTAGATGAGGTGAATGGAATGGGATTTTAAGGAAAGGAAAAGCAATTTCCCTAGAGAACAGCCCTATCAGTGTCATCTTTCCCACTGCCTTAGCATGCATCTTAATTAATTCACAAGATCACTGATTGTTCAAATCTACATGCTCCCTTGTTACCAGTTCTTTTTCCAAATCTATTTTGAATGAGTCAAATAAGTCAAGTTATGCAATTTGCATTGCAATTTTATTCAATTCTTACCCTATTGGTGCGGAGTTATAGCTGAAGTATAAAAGCTAGGCATTTTCAGGACAATTGTCAGTTCCTTTAATTTTTATAATGTATATTTTTATTATGCACTTAGCTATATTGGAAGTATCAGTCAAATTTTTACAGCTTTTTTATAGTTGTTTTCCTGTGTTTCTTTTCATTTATTCTTCTCTTATACAATACACCTAGATCAGAAGCTCCCGTCCCTCCATTCTCTCCCAGTCCCATCCCTCATCTTCCCTCACCCTGGATCCACTGTGCCTCCATTTTCCTTTAGAAAAGCTCAGGTCTCCCAGGAAAATCGACTGAACAGGGAATGATAAGATGCAATAAGGCTTGACACAATCCCTCTTATCACGATGGAGGAGACAACCCAGGAGGATGAAAAGGATCCCAATAGCAGGCAAAGAAGTCAGAGACACTTCCACTTCTACTCTTAGAATCTGACAAAAAACCTCAAGCTAACCAACTACAGTATGTCTGCAGAGGACAAGCACAGACCTATGCCAGCTCTGGAATTGTCATTTCAGTCTTTGTGAGCCTTTATAAGGCCTGATTCTGAGGGCTGTGTTCTCCTGGTATCCTGGAACCCCTGATTCCTACAATCGTTCCTCCTCCTCTTCCACGGGATTCCCTGAGCTCTACCTAGTGATTGCTTGTAGTTCTCTGCATCTACTCCCATCAGATGCAAAAGCACACCTTTTGATGACAATTCAGCTTAGGCCCCAATATCTGAGTATAGCAGACTATCATTAGAAACCATTTCATTAACTCTGCGTTCTTCAGTTGTAAATGCCATCTGAAATCTCTTTCTGTTAAACTTCAGTTATGTGTTTATCGTGCTGTTAAACAGAAATAGATTTTGGGGGGATATTTTATTTTAAATGTTAGCTAAACTTTTATCTGAATCTTTATTTTTGTTTTGGAAATATATGTATATGTACGTACGTACGTACGTATGTATGTATGTATATTTATTTATTTCTATTTGGCATGGAATATTTTTATAAAGCCTGGAAATCATTTACAATAATGAGTAAAATGTGTTTGTATTTGAACGTTGAAGCTATAGGTGATAATGAAAATCTGATGATTAACTGTAGGGATTTAGAAATCAGGGAAGACCTCTCATTGTTTTCTGGGATAATGGGCACCATGAACTAGAAACTGTGAGTGTGGAAGAAGGATTAGCAGGAAAGGAAGTCACATGAGCTGACTACTGCTTAAACTTACAACTTAAAAGAGATTAACAACAATAAGTAGAATATGAAAATTGACCAAAGAATTACAATTGCTGGGGCCTGCTTCTTTTAGTTGTGTTTAATACAAATATTGAGATGAAATATTTTAGAATTTATCAGTAGGGTTTTTTTCATATTTTATGTAGGATATTTATTGGTGATTATAAAGCCATTGATTTAGCAGTTGGAATTCTTTTTTCTTTTCATAAGGTAAAATTAACTGTATTTCATCAAGTTTATAAGATGGCAATTAATAATCATCTCACATTTACATGCTAACATGATTTACTTAAAGGTATGAACATTCTTGAATGGTTAATATTCTTAATATTAGTACTTCAAGGGAAAAGAGATTTATAGTCTCAAGTACTTAGATTTGAAATGAAAGACATGATACTTATGTCCAGGCAAGTTTTGAAAATGATTATCATCTAGCATGATTGTTCAAGCTGCATAAAGTTCTTATGGTTTCTAATTAGAGACCTACTAAGCTTTGATTATTTCTGAAAGTTGGGAGTTGGTTGCTGGAATTGGAATAGAACTTTGTAAGTCAGAAAGTATAGTAGACATTTAAAATATACATATATAAGGTACATGCTAAGACCCAATACCATTTGGACATGATGTGGATTTTGCCACCAGTTAGAACATATTTGAATGATATGAAAATAGCAAAGGTTGTGGATACACATACAGATAGACTGACTCCAGAGAAGTTGTGTTGCCTCTTGAATTTTACTCTTTGTGCTCAAAATATTTCTGATGAAACATAAAAAAATGGAGCCATCACACAAAATTCATGTTGGAATGGAAAAATTTCTTCACAAATTGAACTGTAAAGCTGATTTTCTAGCTGAGCTATCTTGTACCTCTCAGTCATCCTGCCATGCTGCGATACAGCTTCATCTGTCTGTCAACTCTTTCACCACTGTTTTCTCAGAGACCTTGCTTTTGTGGGCAACCTTGACTTCATGCTGCTGCTTTCTGCTTGCCCTCTCCCCAGAGCCACTTACTACAGAAATAGTTAGCCTGGGAAGACATGGTACATCTAAAATCTATTTGCTTAGCCAAGGAGAAGGCCTTTTTTATCTTTAATTCATTACATGTGGCTTCTGTTCCAGTATTCTTCCAGATGGAAATCCTTCCTAATGAAGGATGCTAAAATAAGAATATTATTCCAGGAGTCAAAAAGAACAATAAATCTAAATATTAGAAGATGCCTTAGTTCTGTGGGCTTGGAGATTGAACATATCCAGGTTACCACACAGATACTCAACAGTTACTGACCTTACACCTGCTCTCCTCTGCTTTACTTAACTTTCATGAAGCCTTTTTGGACCTAGAGCTGAAGAGTTATACAGAACAGCTAATGTTATAGGCAATTATTCTGCATCCCAGGAGAGGGACTTTTTAGAGAAACCAAATTTATTAGAGGCATATTTGCCTTTTTGGCCCTTGTCTTTTAGACGTTTCCTTAGACTTTGCAGTATCCATCAATTATGATTCTTTTCTGCTCATTCTTACTTCCCCTTGCTGAGAAGGCATACTGAATGACATTTTACATTCACTGTAACACATCTGCTGGCTTGATACACTTTTGTCCTTGATGACTAATTTCAATTTCAGGCATGTTTCTTCATAAGTGAAATTTTGATACATATCTAACTGGTTAATTTAAATAGTTCTGTTAGTACAAAGCCTTTTTTTTTTTTTTGCTTTAATGATTAATTTTACTCCAGTTAAATAAAAGATGTTTAGTGAGACACAAAGAGTTGTTGAATAAATTTATCATGATTGATACTTCAATTTTGATATTTACTGTAGTATTACAAACTATATTGTAGGTACAAAATATGTTAATGTTTAACTCTGCCCATTATAGCACCATGTTAACAACGATGTCATATCAACTTCTACCCAGAGAATGTTTCCATTTCCTAATGCACACATTATGCAAATACTTAATGAATTCAAATTAATTCTCATTGTTGATTGTCCAATTCATTCCTTATTATAAACTAATACGTTGTTTCCTCTGTCCATTTCTTATTTCTAACATTCTTCCATGAATCCTGGAACACATACTTATAATCTGTGCAATTTGGTACTGTATGCACAAGGAGAAGTTTGTATCATTACCTGTGATTTAGCAGGTATAAGGCCATTCTGGGCTAGAAGGCACTATTTATCAAAAATAAAAAAAAATCAAAAAGTTTAATATACTCATTGTTTCCATGCATGTGATTGATGCCAATATATATGTATATGTACATGTATACATGTATGTATATATATGTGTATGTATATAAAACAATGTATGTATAACTTATAAATTGTTTCTATATTACTTTTTTGATGTTTAAAATAATTATTTTATTTATTTGTTCTTAGGCTCATTATTTTTGTATTGTATGGTATAGATGATTTATTAACTCATGTTTTTTATAGAGGTTATAGAGATTGATAGACCTGTCATGGATATCTGCTAATGTAGCCTCAACCTTAACTTGTGAAGCATTTTGGTCATTTCACTTCCATCCCCTCCCTCTCTCCCTTTTTTCCCCTCTTTCTTTCTATATTTGCCTCTGACTCTGTACCTATTTGCTTTTATCACTTGGTGTATGTGTTTGTGTGTATGTGTGTGTGTGTGTGTGTGTGTGTGTGTGTGTGTGTGTGTGTATGTGTGTGTGTCTGTGTGTCTGTGTGTGTTTGACAATGAACAAACCCAGTTATAGGCTTGGTATCATGGTGGTAACAGGATAAGAACTTTATAGAGTTCCTGGGCCTCAGTAATAGGTGTACTGGACATTTTACACTGCTAGCAACAATTTAAATTGAGTTCTTGTGTGAGACACAAGCTTTAGTACTTTTCCAAGTTGATTTACTTATTTCAATGCATATTTGTTTTTGAGAATTTTGGAAGCTTAACCATTGTAGGAGGAGGGAGCATAGCTGTTCAGGCAAAGCCAAACATCCATTTTATTCTTACATGTTTCCATAACTGATTATTGCAGATAGATTGATAAATATCTACCTGTAACAGGGACACCTATGTAAACTTTGTCATATATATCTGTGTCTTGAACTAGTCTCTTCTCTAGACTATTCCAACTATATTTTGGTATAGGGACACCTCCTTTTTTTATCAGTGTTACCAGTCCCTGGGTATTTTTATGCTTTACCTATTGGAGCCTGGAAAATGGTCTCACTAATATCTACAATTGCTTATTTTCTATCCAGTTGACTGACTTTTCTGCCCATTTTCTCATTTGTTAGAGTATCTCTAATGAGAAAAAAGAGAATGCCCAAGACCAGTTCATGTGATATGATGGCTGATAGCTGTGACTTTCATTTATCTCATGTGACTGTGCCTTATCTCCTGTTTCTGAAATCCATATAATGACAATTAATGTTATTTAAAGACAGATGGAATTCTTCAAACAACATGAATAAAAGTGCCTGATAGTATGAAACATTCTTATGGAATATTCATTCTTCAGTTATCACCATAAAATTCGGTTAAAAAATCTTATAATGTGTTAAGAAAGTTTTTTCCACTGAATGAAGCACAGTGTTCTGCATCTATTTTGTGGAACTTTCAGAGATGCAAGGTAGTAAGATGAAGATGATTGATTGTTCCCTGAACTGAACTGTCTTGCTATGGCTTTGGGCTTCTTGGAGCTGTTTAACATTTTTATTTTCCATTAGTTGATTACTGCTATTCTTTCTGGCCAGAAAAATAGCTTCCTTTGATTCTCTATTTGATCCTGGGATAGCTTCAGTAATAGAGGTACCTATTAAAGAACAAAACACATTCAGATTGAGACTTAATTTGATGAACAAAATTCAATGAATTTTATTTTTTATAGTTTCCAAGAATAAATATTTTCCATGCTAATATTTTAGGTAGAACTGAACCATTGAGTTTTCTGGATTTAATTGACTTGTGGGTAAGAGAAATGCTACTCTGATTAAGCTTTATCAGGTGTCTCTTAACAAAATTTTTTTTTGACTAATGAAGAATGTAAGTTTTTCCTTTCCTTCTTTACTATGGAAAAAAAGACCTCTGGTTTTAGTCTGCAGTATATGCTTAATTCATTGAAAGATATTATTCTGGGTTCATGAAACCTTCTTTAACTTTTATTATTTATCTATGTTAGAGCTGGCCTAGGCAGTATTTCTGTTCCAGTAGACTCTTGCAGGAATTGATTTATGCAAAAATAGTGTCCAAGTAAACTAATAAATTTGTTTTAAAACATTTTTCTAGTGGATTTGAGGTTTTGAGGAAGAACCCTTTAACCAACCAGAAGGGCAACTGTACTGTATTGGTTAACCTTTCTTGTCAACTTGATGAAATTTGAGAAATAGTTCTCTGATCAAGCTGATAGGGTAATTATATTGATTAAGACAATTGAAGTAAGACCTGGCTACTCTCAACTGTGGCATTGTTCCCTAGACTTAGTTTTTGCATCATATAGGGAGAAGAATCTAAGCTGTAACCAAACAGTTGTTATTTCCTACTTCTTATTTGTGGATACAATATGATTAAGTCCTTCAAGCTCCTGACCCATGGCTTCCTTGCCATGATAGAACCTAATGTTTATCCTTGAGTTAAAAAATGAATCCTTTGTTCCTTATGTGGCTTTTATCAGGGTATTTCCACAATTACTGGAAGTAAAACTGAGACTCTGCCAATCATTTTGGTGTCAGACAGAGGTAACAAATATCCCATTAAGTTTGTAGAGTCTTCCAGCCTCCAATGATATACATCCATGATCAGTTGATATTCATAGCTAAAATTAGTGGCTCACAAAACAAAATAAATGACATGGAGTTTGGAAAAAGGCCTCATGGGGAGGACAGGAATTCACTAGGTTGGGACAGATTTGAAGGGTACTAATGAGAGTACTTTAGACTAAGTTATGTACATATAAAAAATTGTAAAAGAATAAATTTTATTAGTAAAAATGTGCAAGATACAACATAAATCCCTCTTTAGTCTTTATAACCCCTTTTAGTCTATAGATGTTGCATAAAAACATAAATAAATTTTGGTTTTAGATTTCTGTCCCATTCTTGAAGAACAATCTCTAACACTTTTGGTACGTAACAGTTTTGAGAAGGAATACTCAACCTATCCTAATAGAAATTCACACAGTTATATATAAGTAGTTGTTAAAGTTCTAAACTTTAAAGTATTGTACTTTTATGCATTTCTATTCTTAAAATGAACTAAAAATATAACACCTCTAAAATGTGTAGATACGTATACTTAATTAAAACTGAACTTATGTGATGAATTCATTTTTTTCACTAGACCTAGTGGCTTAAAAAATAAAACTTATGTATCATAGGAAACCCCACCCCCAACACACAAACACAGTAAAGGTTTCATTAACACACCCATAGGAAGAAAAAAAAGTTGGTTGATAAATTGACAATTCATCTTAATGAATTAATTATATGAGAAAACCAAAATACATTATTTTCCATAGGATATCTGTGATGGCTAATCTTCGTTGTCAGCC
The DNA here is from genome assembly GCF_011762505.2 of Arvicanthis niloticus. NCBI lineage: Eukaryota > Metazoa > Chordata > Mammalia > Rodentia > Muridae > Arvicanthis > Arvicanthis niloticus. The sequence goes on along the minus strand of NC_133433.1, from coordinate 14,762,803 downwards.
TGAGAATCCTGGAGAGTAGAACCTGATTTGTTTAAGCACCTGCATCAGAATAGCCTTTGGGTCATTTTTAAAATTATTAATTGATGTAGGAATGCCCATCACACTGTGAACGGTACCGTGTATGGGCAATGTAAGAAAGCAAATTGAACAAGCCACAAAGAACAAGCCAGTCAGTGATGTTTCTCCATTGCCTCTGCTTCTATTCCTGTTCACAATTAGAAAGTGTACAGTCAATGCAACTTGCATTCAATACTGTAGAGAAAGGAAAAGAAATTTTAACATGACAATTAAAAGAGCTGTAACACATCCACTAACATTTATTTCCTATCCAGATCCTGTCCCAACTTTATCTCTTGCTAACATAACATCATAGAGAATTGCAGCTTACTTCCAAATATGCCTCTGAAAATGTCTATAAACAACCCTCCAAATGAAGACTGTTATTACTAAGTATTATGATCACTTAAGAGAAAAGATAGATATACCATTATATACAAAATCCTCATACTTTATGTATAATAAGCATGGAATTTCCATTCTCTAATTGCTCTAAGTTTTAAAAAAGTACTTGTGTGGAGGTGACTGTAAGTGGTGTGTGTGTGTGTGTGTGTGTGTGTGTATGCATGTTTTTGTTTGTGCCACATTTTATATATATATATATATATATATATATATATATATATATATATATATGGCAGAGACAATTGGAAGTAGTTGATTTTGTTGTCTAGCATTTGAATTCTGGGATCAAAGATCCCAGAGGAATGTATGAGGATTGTAAAGTAAGATCTTTTACTCATTGACCGATCTTACAACTCTGTTTACCAAAAATGGCACATCACATATCAACACTATTTCACCATTTATTTAAACAGACTGCTTTCCTTTAAAGGCAATTTGACTCAATACCTTTACTTTTAATATGAATTAATGGGTGAGACAATAGGACAGAGGAGAATAAGAGTGGTGGCATAAAGTACTTCAGGCCATATGTCTCTCACTTTTTTCACTAAATGCATAGACATTTATTTGAATATATATGAAAATATTACATTAATTTTAGTGATGTATTTATCACAGTTTTAAAGGCTTGGGAAGTGCAAGATCAAGGAAGCTTTCAGCACTCCAATAGTCTGGTGAGAGGCCTTTTCCTCATTCATAATTGCTACCCCTCACTATTTTTTCCCACATGAATGATGGAGCTAGGGTGGCTTAGATACCTCTTTTAGGGTACCAAACCCATTCATGAGGTCTCTGACTCAAGTCATCCAAGTCTGTATCTTCTAGTATCATCATACTAATGATGAGCTTCCAACTCCTGACCCAGGAAAGAACAAAAGTTTTCACATCATCACATAGAGCTCAAGTGGTCAACTTTGTATCAAACCAGGCTCCAAGTCATCAACACTGTCATCACTGTAGTGTGACTTGAAGTGAAGCTACTGCCTGTTTTATTTTATCTTCTGGTTTGCAGACACAAGATGCGGTTTGGGAAATTTTAGCCTAACCTGTTTTCTTTTGTACAATAACAGCCTGGACTGTTCTTCAGCCTTGGTTTATAAAGGGATATGCTAAGAAATCGTTCTTTTCTTTTTTAATTCTTCAATTAGAAAAGAAAAATGATGTTGAAATTTAACTTATAAGTAATCCTATAATTTTCCTTAAACAAGTTATGTGAAAACTTGTTATGGAAAGTTTAATAATGATAACATTTGGAGATTTTTGATAAATTTGATTTCCTTCCTATTGTGGTCTCCACTGGTGTACTTTGGCAATGCAAATTATTACTTCCCAAATGATAGCTTGTTAGTACTCTACTGCCTTCATCTTCCAGTTCCCACCATCTGACATCATCAAATCCACTTCTGCCAAACACAAATTTACAGCCACTTAGGCCAACAATAATGTGTATACAACAGTTCTGTGGATCTAGTGAGAGGAGTATGTTACTTGATACTGTGGAGAATACTTCAAATTCTCCTTCAATTCACAGTATCTTATAATTCATATGCGGTAACTGATATTGAGAAATCTGAGCCTATGCTTGCTTTTCTGTCTTCCCATGAAGCAGTTCCAATAGTAAAGCTTTTCTCTCCTCCCTTACAGAACAGGCTGCCTGAGAAAGGCAAGCTCATCTTTCAAATCACTGTAGTTCTGATATTTATATGCATGTTACATAGTGAATCCATGTATTTACATGGGGTGTCTCACACATCAAGAACTCTGGGGTCATCATTTATGACTGTAAAAATCCACAAGATATTAATAATGATGAATACCCCATACAGCTGTAGGCCTTTGAATAAGTACAAACGTGTTTGGTAAAAAGCTAATATAAGAACAAACACAGAGTTAAGTGTTATTTCATTGACTCTGAAGATAAATACATTATTGGTGTTCATGGAAGTTTTATTTATTATGTATTGAGGAGCTAACTAAATAATACCTACCAAAGCTTGAAAAAATATTGATTAATAATATTAATGTTTGTTCAAAAGTCTCCACTTATATAATTTTCTCATATTTATAAAAGCTATAAAGGTAAAAATAATTATAAAAAGAACTTTATGAAAAGCAGCAAGTCAATATTGCTTTTTGACAAGTCACCTGTTCTGTCTTGGTTTTCATATACTTGACTGTATAGGGCTTTGGTTAGATCCAATTCAGTTAGAGAATACAAACTTCTTAAAATAGTGCATGATTTACTAAAAAGAGTTCCAGACAAATTAACCAGTAAACAAACAAACAAACAAATAAAAGATTATTATAGCAATTGGTATAATAACTTTATTTTCTTTTGTTCTTATGAAGAAAAGGAAATGGTTACTCTGGCACAAAGAAACATGGAACTGATGTCTCCATTTGGCACTAATTTTTCATCTTCCACTTGATTTTGGGCCATAAGCCTTCAGAGCTGGATGTGACTTATATATTGAGATGTCCTGCTGCATTCCTATTTAAACTAAGACTTCACAAGTAAAACAGTGGTGAAATTAAGATTTTCATCTAACCTAAGTTTTATATTTTTATGCAGCAGAAGCCCAGGCTCTTCTTCATACTTGTTTTGTAAAAGGGTATGGTAGCAAATCATTCTTTTATTGCATCTTAATTTTAAAATTAAATAAAATTACACTTATTTTAAAATTTTATATTCAATAATAATATTATATTTATATATTTTTATGATAAAATTCACTGGAGGAAGGATGGGAGGTATTCCTCTCAGACAGGAGACTCAGCTGCTTAGAAGTCTGCTTCTTTTTTAATAAAGAAAAAATGTATTTAATCTTTTTTAACAGTCCAGAGTTTATCCCCCTCCTGGTCTACCCTCTGACAGTTCCACTTAGTATACCTCCTCCCTGCCTCCTCCACATCTCTATGAGAATGTACCCACACCAGCTCTCCTCACCCCGCCCCCAGACCTCCCCACTCCCGAGGGCTATAGTTGAAATTTCATGCATTCTGGCTTCAGAACAGAAAGTATGTTGTGGTTAAGTGGTAATCACTGCTGTTGTGAGGTAAAGACATATATCCCACACGATGCTAAATGCTGTGTACTAGTTCTTTTTGGAAAGTTAAAAAAATACTATTTTTAGTGTTGATAAAAGAAAGTTGGTGATTCTTTTATTTTTGTGAAACAATAAATAGCATCTGTATCATGATATCATGATACATTTACACTTTGCCTTGAGGTAACACTGGTTCAAATAAATGACTATAAGAAGGGGAAAATCTGGCAATCCACAATACTGCATTCCACTTTACTTTCAACGTGTGTGGTTGCTACTTAGAAAGTAGTTCCTTTTTCATCTCTTTTGTGGAGTTGTCCAAATCAAGCAAAGATGCCATACATTACTTTAATAAGCAACACAGACACACACACACACACACACACACACACACAATTCCTGTTTACTAAGTGATTCTACTTTCTGCTGAAGCATCCAGGCCTTGTTCCAAATATTAACATAAAATATCCTGCATCAGCAGAAAGCAAGCAAGTATTTAATGCATCTCCACAACAGATATAAGGATTTTTGATCCAAATATAATATTATGCTTTTGCTATCTGTTTTTTTACTTCCTCCCCTATTCTAATGCTGTATTTCCAAGAGTCAGGCTGATGAGAACAATTAAGAGAAAATATATAACAGGAATTAAGTGTCTTCAGTGTTAAGAGTCACCAGAGCTTCTAGCATAACAAGTGCTAATAGAGCTTTGGAGGGGTGCATTGAGGAATTAAAAGGTATTTCTGTCAGCCTAGTGCAGCCATAATTTTCAGAAAAAATCAGTTTTCTGCTAGTTACTGACAAGACTGGAGGTTTCAATCAAACATATCTATCTCATAGAATGCTCCCCTATTCTGGTTTTTATTCCATTTAATCTAAACCCAAATTCTCAAGAAGCATATATGATGTTGAGGAAATTTCATCTTTCTAGACTACAATTTACTGACACCATAATTTTATTCTGTGTTATTTTCTATAAACTTAATGTCAAGGTTGAGGGTCAGATAAATGACTTTTTGAAAACATTAAGTTGTTCTTATTCTCCAGAACATAGCATCCTAAAAGTCATGTGTGTCAGTCTACCGAAACCAGACTTTTGGGATGAAGGAACATTTATTTTTAAATGGCCTCAAGGTATGTAGTTTTGCTATTACAGATGCCTATGTAGTCAAAGCAAAGCTACAATTAACAAGATAATAAACAATGTGAACAAATACCAGTCATTTGCAGCTCATTTTATTTTCTCTGATGTATCCTTGTTAGGTTTAACTGTTCCCTACAAGAAAACTTGAGGCAAACTACATTAAAATTTTTTCAGACATATTCTTAAACTTTTCATAATCCTATATTACTGGGATACTCAGCGTATAAGATGGAATTGTACACTTAAATTATATGAGTACTATTTTAGTTAAGAGTGGACTCAAACCATCAGTTTGTGCTGCCATGTGACATTCAAATGCCTGCGTGGAAGTTACATAGAGTGTAATCATAGTTTACTTCTGTGGTCTTTTCTCCTCATCAATTTATGAATTCTTGTTTTAAATTTCTCTGACCAGTGAGCTGTACCATAGTTATTAGTGTTGCTCTGTCCACATAAGGAAAACATACAGAACTTTGTGGTAAATATCAATTTGCTTAAAATACCTACAGAGTATATTGTTGATAACTCTTTGATAACCAATTTAGAGAAGTTATCCAAAATTCTACCTCTAAAATAAATTACAGTGTTTAAGCAATAATATTTACATCTATGATAGTATATTTGATCTTATATTTTAGATTTGAATTAGAATGGTGTAGATTTTATATCTTAATGTAGTTGCATACAATTATCTATTCTTTTGTCACTATTCATTAGAAAAATATTTTAAAAATCTAATGCACAACATCATTACAAGTCCTTATGAGCTAATTGGTATATCTTTCTATTTTATAAATGTGAAAAGATTACATATATTGCCTCATGGATTAAATTAACATCATACAGTTCCTAATGCCATTTAATTTAAAATGTTCACATATTTGCACTTATTTCAGTAAAAGTTAAATTGAGTTTCAATTTCTTTTGAACGTTTAGCAATAAATGTTTAAGTTTTCTAGGAAGAGGCAACTTTTTGCTACTACAATGACTAACAGAGAAGTGAGAAGTGTATATTATATTAAAATAAAAAAAATAAACAACAGAAACAGAACCAAAAATCTTCTACATGACACTTTTGTTCAGTATTAGAAAATATGCTACTGTTTTCAAAAATTGGTCAGTATTCTACCATATTTGTTAGTATTGCCTTCTTTTCATAAAATTGATTTTATCTGGTACTAGCATGCTTTTTTATAGCAGTTAAATATTAGAATTAAGTCTTCTTTTGATGTTTTCATTTAGAATGTAAATAAAACTCATCCTTTTACTCATTAAGACATGTGTTGAGCACATAAAATTTGGGGGGCCATAAAAAATCAAGAATATTCAAGCATTCAGAAAATACTTGTACTGTAGAAAGAGGAAATGGAGAACAAAGAAATATATATATAATATATATATATATATATATATATATATATATATACAGTCAGTTGATATTCAGCAAAGATGCTTAAAAGACATAATGAGGAAAGTGCATTTTCTTTAATAAATGGTACTAGAAAACGTGGCATCTAAGTGCATAAAAATGAAAGTAGATCTTTGACATCATAGAAATAACTCAACTCAAAATTGATAAAGACCTTAAACACAATGTGTGAAATTATGAAAGAACAATAGAAAACATAAGAGAAAAATCTCCATAACATTGATCTAAGTAAAGAGCTTTGATCTGTGACCTCCGTAGCACAGCAACCAAGAATGAAAACTCAAGAGATATTATATCAAACTAAGTGCTGCCTAAATTGGAGAAACAACCAATAGAATGTGGACACAACCCACAGATGCATAAAATTTTTGCAAAGCAGATATTCTATAATAACTTAGTCTCTATGATATATGGGGAAATCAAGCAACTATTTAACAAGAAAAAAATCTTAGTTTACTAATAGGAGAGAAATAATTGGGTAACTCATTGGTAGATTTTTGTCTAGCATGCTAAATTTCTTGTGTTCAGTCTCTAGCATCCCTTTGTCCAAAATAGTATTAGGTATAGACATTTCTTAAGAGACATCATTTATGTGATCAACAGATACATGAAAATAAACAAACAAAAAATCTGAAAATCCTCAGTTGCCATGGAACCACAAATAAAGATCAAATGGCACACTTTAAGGCTATAAGGAATAAAAGTTGAGATGCCAAGTGTTAGTGAATCTGTACATAAAACCATCCATTGCTTACTGTTAGGAACTTAATTACTTCAATAATTGTGGAAAACAATATGCAATATCTTAGGAAAATCACATCTAAGAATGATGTATAATATAGAAATCTAAGTTTTTGTTATTGTTCCAAATAGAGTGAAGTTAAACTGTTGAAGATGTCTGCACTTCCATGTGCATTACAGAACAATTTAAAGTAGTCAAAATATAGAATCAATTAATGTACACGCTAATTAATGAATAGGTAAAAGAAAAACTTGTTGTATATGCATAACTAAAAACTTATCAGCCTTATAAGTAAAGAAGAAATCTATTATTTGAAACAACATGAAGTAAGATAGATGACATGATGTTTGATGAAATTAACCATACACAGAAAGACAAATACAAAGTCACCATGTGCAGTGACAAGTGACATGGCATGACATTGAAAGAGACTAAAACATTACTACAAGTGGTCTGTTGTATATCAAGGATGTTAGAGTTAATAACTGTATGTGGTATTTAAAAGTTTTCTAAAAGAGTAGATTTTGAGTCATTACCACTAAACTACCTCTCAGTATGTGAGCTAGAACACATATCAAGTAGCGTGTTTTATTTATTCCACAATGTACAGAAGATGTTCTACAACACAGAGATTTTTTTCTTTTCCTTTAAATATAATTACAGTAAGAAACGAGGATCTTTTTCATTGTGATTTTGTCATGTTAAGTGCTGTCTAGGTAATTTCAATCCTTTCCAAATGAATTACAGACAGTTTCATAGATATGTAGGAAGTTATCAGTAAGTCACTGTTGTTAGACATCAAAGTTACTATGAATACTGTATGAAGATACTTTTATGCAGAAACAATTTTTCCAGCACTGTATTAATTTAGAATAAAACTATGGAAACAAAAATTATTGAAAATTTATTTTAAAGATTAGTTACAATTTATTCTTATTTTCCGTTATTTTCAATTTTTAATATATAACTTAAGTACAATGTTTATTCCTCCCCATCTCCCTCTGAATCCTGTCACATATCCCTCTCTACTTTTGTTCAAACTCATTATCTCTTTTTACATTGTTATTATGTACGTATCTGTATTTGTATGTACATATGTAGTCCCAAATACTTCTTTGTTAATATTACTTACAGAACAATTCACCAAAAAATTATGAAAGTGTTTGAAAACTAGGTCACTGAATATCAGAGCATATGAGGCACATAAGATAGTATTTTGTTATTTTGATTCATCAAGGTTAGTAAAGATCTGTAAAAAAAGTTTATATCATAGTTATAAACATACACACACACACACACACACACACACACACACACACACACCCCACATATCGTTTTAGTCTGATTCAATGACATTGTATCATATGTCACTGTGTATGGTGAGGTTGTTTGTATTTGTCTTTCTGGGTGTCTTAATTCAGGTTTTATGCCTGGTGAAGATGACATGACGAAAGCAACTCTTATATTGGGAAATATTTAATTGGAGTTGCCTTACTTCAGAGTTTTAGTCTGTTGTAATCCTCATAGTAAGCCTGGCAGTATGCAGGCAGACATATTGCTGAAAGAGCTGAGGGTTGTTGATCTTGATTGAAAGTAGCTATGAGGATGCTGCCCTCAGCACTGGGTAGAAATTGAGCACTAGGAGATTTCAACCCCATCTACATAGTGACATATTTTCTCCAACAACTAGCCCACACCTCCTAATAATTGCATTTCCCATCTTCCAAGCATACTGAAACCACACATTGTATCTGGATAAATCCATATAATATCTTGTTCTCTAGAATCTAAGAATGAAATCTAAGAATGCCTTAAGTTTCATAAGGAAGATTCCTCATTCTACTGTGCATTTCCTGCACTCTCTACCTTCAGACTCATTGAAGAAGATCTAATGCATAGTCAGAAAAGGTCTTACACAATCCTGAAGGTACGGACAGAGAACGTTTTACACTGCCCTTATTACGCCTTATGTTTTATTTTAAAATAATGTAGGAGAAAAACTCATGGAAGAGAAAATATTGGGTGGAACTCATGCTTTAATTATATCTTATAATGGTGTGATTTTAGAAAATAGTTAACCTTCAATCCTTGTTTTTAACTATATAGTATTTGAAAGACGAAAACCACAACAACTTGGAAGTTTCTCATAACATACCAACTGTTCCAATGATTTGTCTCCATCCCCTTCCTATTAGAGCTTCAGTGTTTCTATTGCTATAAAATTTATCCATCACTTGCAATTTCCACTTTGACAATTCAACTTAATTTCTTCAAACATTTTCAGCTTCCAAATTTTCTTGTTTTTTGTCAGCACCATGAAGCTCTAATGTATTTTTCCATACCTTGGACTATTAACGTTGAGTTTATGGGGTGAGCTTCTGTGGCTTCAGAGACACTTTGTGGAAGCAGGAAGCTTTTTAACAGTCTTCTGATAGCAGAGTCATTTGGTATTTTGTAGGAAAGGCAGGCAGGGAAGTTGGTATCTGAATTAATTTTTTTTTTTAAGAAGAGGCTTATAAAAACCTCAAATATTTTAATCCATTTTATAAGAAAGACATGGAATTATAAACTTTTTGTTGTTATTCATACTTAAATTTGGGGGAAATGGAAATTATAACCCTCCACTTAATGTTATTTTGTTTTTTTTTTAAATTTTTATCTCTACAAAAGAAAATAGTGCTGTCATAGCTGTGCGAATCATTATGGTCTAAATATTTTAATTAAGGTCTTGAGCAATTTATCATCTAACATGTCATTCACATCATAAGGACTATGTTTTATTTGTGTTTTTTAAAATTTTTCTTTATAATCTTTTGCCATTTCAGAAATGTAAAGAAGCTATTTCAGGGATGCAGACTAAACGTAATTTATATTTACTTGGCTAAAAGTACTCTGCAGTGGTGAAAGATTTTATGTTGACCACTTAAAATCGTAGAATATGCTAAATTTACAAAAATCATTTAAACTTATTTTCAGTTTTCCATTTTATCACAGTATTCTCTTACTCAGTCTCACAAACACTAACATCTTAAGGATCTAAAATATAAGTGAGCCTCAGAGTCACACATATATGGTTACTGCTCATTTTATGGGAAACGCTTTTCTATCATGATTCTTTCCTGAGAAGCTAATGGCCTCAGCATTTATTGGTTAATGAGTAGTCACTGTGTGTCAGGCAACAAGCCACACACAAACACACAAGTACATACACAGACACACACATACACACACAGAGGCACATATAACGGACACACACAGGACTGCATGCAAGCACACAGGTGCATGTGTACACACATTCAGACACCTATGAACATTCATAAATACCACTAGATCTCCAAGACCACAAAACGAAATTGTAAGTGGTGGATTCTCATCTTTGGATTCTGTAGTATATGTTTTCAACTCCTCTTCCATACTGCCTACTAGGCATGCTGTTCTGCTTCCTCTGCTTTGTCTGTTCTTGTGTAATTACCACCTCCAGTTTCCATCTCTATGTGCAACTTTTTATCTTGCAAAACTACTTTTATCTTCATTACGTCTCGCTCAAGATTACAAGCTGTTGCCTTAGTTAAAAGCTATTTCATTTGGCCCAAGAAGTCAAATATTTTTTACAGAAACACTATGCTTTCAAGTATTTGGAGATACGTTCACAAAAGGTTCCTTGATATTGAAAAACTGTAAATGCTTATATTTTTATTTGGGAGTAAATTAATTTGTATTTTATTGTATTTCTCTTTATTCTATGTGCCAAATGATTCTTGATATTTCTACTTTAGAAGAATCGATAAACCTTTAAAAAGTAAAAGCTAATTTAATATAAGCCTAATTTTCCCATGATTCATGGGAGATAGATGTCTTGAGGCTCTTGTTTGAGTCTAGTTTAAGCTCATCTGATTCATTATTTGAGCCTTATTTACTGATACATAACTTCAATAATGATATAAATTTACTATTACAGTGCTTTCAGAAAAACATTTAAACAACAAATTAATAATAATTCAGGACAATATATTCTGGGACTTGGAAAGGCCTCCTAAGCAGTTTTTATCTATTAGACTCTGACCTTTCCTTCCTGTCCTTCTTTACAACTGGTACCTTTATTGTGTCACTGTAGCTGAAAGGACCAGCTCTAATTGTGTGTGTAAGAAAAGGTTAGAGTCTAACCCTGAATTTCCTATATCTGTCCTTGTATCTCTTGAAGGAAACAAAAGATCTGCTGTGCTTAAAAAGGGTCAAGGCAGAAAAGTTAGTTAAGTGATTAAATTAAAAGCAGCCATTATTTAAAAATAGTAATTGCTAGGCAGACACTTGACACACTGATTCATTGTGCAGGAAGAGCTTGACTGCATCATTCCTCGGGCCACATCTCTTCCTGGAATTATGGCTCAGAAAAGTTCATGTGTTTTCCTGACTGATAGGTCCTATTCCAGCCAGGATTCTTTAACTTTTATTAAGTTCCCAAGAAAATAGGAGTTCCACATTTTAGATCTTTGGAACATTCAAACTGTGTCTTTTATTTCATGTAAAATTTAAGGCTATGAGATTATAGCATAATCTAAAAAATAAAATAAAATAAAACAAAATAAATGCATTTCTATATTCATATCTAGTTAAATGAGCATAATTTTGTTTCTTTCTTGTAGAGAATATAGGCTTTAGGAATGTGTTTAATCTTGAATGACAAAGTGTAATTCTCTTTTTGAAAGAATGTATTCGCTACTTAATGAAATGGTGAGTATCTTCCATTGATAGCTTCTTTTTCTATGTTTTCTTTTTAAACATGAATCATATTATTTTCAAGAGGTTAGTTCCAGGTTCTTGAAGTTGTGGATAATGTATGCCAAGTAATTACATGTTTGGATATGTAATAGGAGTAACTAGATTTTGATGCCAACTATAGCAGGATGGCCAGTATAACTCTGTAGAAGAGAGAGAAAAAGAGATAGGGAGAGAGATGGACAGAGAAACACACAAAGACAAAGAGACAGAGACATGGGCTGTTGAAACCTCAAAACTAACTCCCAGTGAAACACCTCTGACACCAATCCCCCTAGTCCTTCCTGCACTGCCCATTTCTGACCTAGGTGTTCACATGTATGAGCCCTTTTCATTCAAAGCATCATAGGAAGCAATAACTTTAAATAGTGTTCTATATGCTTAACAATGAAACAAATGCCAACTCATACTGTTATGAGAGCCTGTCTCATCCAAGTTAGAATGTTCATGATCAAGAAAATAAAACAAAATGCTGCTGAGTATGTGGAGGAAGAGGAATACACTTTATAGAGTATCAACAGGTATAGTCACTTCTGAAACCAACTGGGGCAGGTGTCTGACAGAAAAACTGGCATGTTTATAAGATCAAATTATAATACTCTTGGGAGATACTTGAGGAATTTAAGTCAGCACAACACAAACAGACTCCAGAGGAGTAGAAGGCAGGAAATAGTTAAATTCAGGGCTGAAATCAACTAGTTAGAAAAAAAGAGAACAATAAAAAGAATCAACAAAACCAAGAGCTATTTCTTTGAGAAAATTCACAAGATAGATAAACCCTTAGGGTGCAGAGACAGTATCCAAATTTAAAAAATCAGAAATCAAAAGGGAGACACAACAACAGAAAGTGAGGAAATTCCAAAAAGTCATCAACCTACTACAAAAGCCTGTAGTACTCTACATAGTTGGAAAATCTAGATGAAATGGATAATTTTCTAGAGAGATACAATGTGCTAAATTAAATCAAGATCAGGTAAACTACCTAAACAGTTCCATAATTCCTAAGGAAAATTAAATAGTCATCAAAAACCTCCTAACCAAAACAAACAAACAAAAACAAACAAACAAACAAAACCAACCAAACAAACAAACAAAAACAGGACCAGATGGTTTTAGTGCTAAATTCTACCAGACCTTCAAAGAAGAGCTAATACCAATACTTTTCAAACTATTCCAAAAAATATAGGAACACTATATTCTGAAAAAAATGAATACTGTCTGATTCATTCTATTAAGCCACAGTTATCCTGATACTTAAAGCACACAAAGTTCTTATTCCCAACATGGAAAAAGAACTTTAGGCCAATCGCTTTTGTTGCTGAGGCAGAGTTTAAACCATGGAACAAAAATGAAATTTTACTTTAGATTTCAGACTTTAGATTTCTTAGGGCAATTGTAGAATATCTTCTAAGGTGATGTGTTAGAACAGAGGGTAGAGAGTTTGGTTAAAATGTACTAGAGCTGTACTGGCATAGGGATCTCCTGGGAAGCTGTTTGGGTGATTCATCCCATGGGATTTTATTCTGATCTTACTATGCAGAGAGGATGAAATATGGCACCAACCTAATAAAAACAGGTGGTTCTTTCTCTCCTGTTCATAACAAGACAAATTTATGGAAGTACATTACCTTTGTAATTTTTCAAAACTTGAAATTGGGGAGTTTCAATTTTGATTAAAAACTATTTTTTTTTCAAGATCCTTCTGTTGTGAATTCACTGTTTAGCTTTGTACCTTGTTTTTCAATTGAAGTTATTCAGAGTTTTGGAGGTTAACTTTTTGAGTGCTTTATATATTTTGATATTAGCCCTCTATCAGATGTAGAGTTAATGAAGACTTTTGTTCAATCTGTAGATTGCCGATTTGTCTTATTGATAGTTTCTTGCCTTACAGAAGCTTTTCTGTTTCATGAGGTCCCATTCGTCAATTCTTGATCTTAGAGCCTGAAACATTGGTGTTGTGTTCAGGAAATTTCCCCCTGTGTGAATGAGTTTGAAGCTCTTTTCTGCTTTCTCTTCTGTTAGATTCAGTGTATCTGGTTTTATGTTGAGGTCCTTGATCCACTTGGACTTGAGCTTTGTGCAAGGTAATAAATATGGATCTATTATCATTCTTTTATATACAGATTTCCAGTTAGACAAACACCATTCATTGAAGATGATTTCTTTTTTCCCACTGTATGTTTTTGGCTTCTTTGTCAAAGATCAAGTGTTTATAGGCATATTGGTTTATTTCTGGGTCTTTATTCTATTGCATTTATTGACCTGTCTGTCTTTGTACTTATACCATGTGGTGTTTATCACTATTGCTTTGTAGTGCAGCATGAGAACCCAGGGAAGAGGGAGGCCTGGTCAGTGACAGGGGTACCCTCAAAGAGGCAAGGGAGAGGAATAATGCGATGAGGAACTGTGGGAAAGGGGACTGGGTGGGGTCAATGGCAGGAATATAAATAAATAAAAATGCCATTCTATAATTTAAGGATTGATGTGTTAATACTTCAAATTAAGTTTAGTAACATATTTCATTACAGGTCAGAGTAGTAGATATTTGTTTGCACTAGTCTCACCTGGTCAATTGTTTTGAAAGTCATGGAGATAAAACATAAATTATGCAGTCCATAATAGTTTTCCATGAGTGCATTAATGTATATGTAAGCATTGGATATAAAAATATCACATAGGATATTTTATGTAAACATTTTTATGTAAACATCTAAAACATTCTTTCTTGGATATTGAATCTGAATATTGGAAAAGCTACCTGTATTGGGAGGAAAATGAACCCTAAGCATTTGTTTACAGGTTCAATAGCAATTTTATTGATGTGCAGAGTCCGGTGGATGAAATACTACATCTCATAACCAGATATCTAGTTCATGTCATGCATTGACCAGAGCAGTACATTCACTTCTACAAGAGGATCTGAAGGTATTAATGAGACTCAGTGTGTTTATAGCATAATGTTGAGGCCCCTTTATATTGAAACCTCTCACCAGGTATACACACTAAACATCAACATGTTTACACTTAGAAGATGTTTAGAATCCTTTGGTTGTTAGATGTCCACTTTCAGTTAAGCAGACACCATTTACATTCAGGCCATTTTTCCCATGATGCAAATACATGGATTCACATTTAACCTGCCTTTTTATTAGCTCATTCTGAGTGTGTTAGAGTGTATGTACAGAACATTATTATTGTGTTCAGGCATCTGATTATACAGTGAGACACCAGAAACCTTTGCTTCTAATTATGTTAGTGCCCATCAATGAGTGATTTTCTATTATTTCCTTCATCTTTTTCTCCTCAGCCCCTTGTAACTAATAATTACTACAGGATCAGTATTTTTCAATCCCACCAATGAATGGAGTCATATTTGATATACTTACCTGGCCCCACTTAGTATAGAGCCCTCCATTTAACCTTATCTAAGGAAGTGACGAGATTACATTCATTTGTAAGGTTGCATGGTATCCCACTATGTACATGTACCACCATTCTGGAAGACAGATTGCTTCTTCGTCTTGACTGGAGTAAATGGTTCTGCAGTAAACAAAAAGATGCTGGTGTCCCTTCAACATACTAATTTTTATTATATATATATATATATATATATATATATATATATATATATATTTGTGAAAACATGAATTGTTGAATACTTGAATTATTTTGTTAAGACTAAGTTATTGGTCTGTGGTAGCATATGCCTTTAATACCAGCAGGTAGATCTCTGTGATTTTAAAGATAGATTAAGTGAAAAATTGAAAAAATCAAAACAGAACAAAAACCAACAACAACAACAAAAAACCCTCAGTGTCTGTTCACATGCAAATTTAATTCATGGTCCTGTATTTTGTTCCTTGATCTATATATTTATTTTTATTACTCTAGCTTTTTGATATGTTCTCATGTCAGTCTGTTAAATGCTTAAGACTATGCCATTTTTGTTCAAGATCATTTTGACTAGTGTTTTTATGAGTTCATTCATATTTGGGATCATTCTTTGCATTTATTTTAAACAGTGTAAGTGTTATATTGATAAAGATGCACTGAATCTGCAGGTTGGGGTGTAATATATGTAGTATTTTCTCTTTTTTGGATATCTTATTTATTTAAATTACAGATGTCATTTCCTTTCCAGATTTCCCCTCCCTAGAACCACCTATCCTATATCCTCTTCCTTTATGCTTTTATACCATTTGATTACATTCATGTATGGTCAGTTCTAGATTGAGGGTCTAGCAATACAATAGGTGCAAATAGTCAAGGAACAAGCAATATAATAAGCACAAATACTTAAAGAAAAAGCAAAGCATTAAGACCAAATTAGTGAACACTCCCATGATCACTGTTTCTAAAGGCTTATCAGGATGACCAAGGTATCTGAGCCTCCTTTCCTGTCCTAGTCCAAGGTCGTTTTCATGTCTAAAGCCTAGTTCCTTGATCTAGCCTAAAATTTAGGTTCCTATCTGAAATTACTTCTTTGTTCTAGCCTAATATTTAGATTCCTACCTGAGATTACTTCTTTGTTGTAGCCTAAGATTTATATTCCTATCTGAAATTACTTCTTTGTTCTAGCCTAATATCAGATTCCTGTCTGAAGCCTACATCCTTGTCCTAGGCCAATATCATATTCCTGTCAAGCACCCTATTTTCTTGTCATTGGCCCATGTCAGCTTCTTGCCAAGTAGCCCCAAAGGCTCTTCAACTCTCCCCCTCTTTTTCATTTAATTAACAAGACTGAGTCTGTGTTAGGTCATTCTGACAAGAATGGCTTCCTTACCCATCATGGAATATGCACTATCAAAACAATGCACTTATGTCTTAGGATGATAAGGCTCTGTGAAGAATCTTACCCATCCTTGGCTTGCCAGCCTGTTAAATTAATAACTCTGTATGGGGTCCATCATCAGTTTCAAGCCATGTACTTTGGCTGCCAACCTGCTGACACAGTTAGAGACAAGCTTTATCATGATGGGCAGGAATAAAAGTATTCCCAGGACAAAAAGGGCTAGCATGATGAAGCTATATATACCATTCCTGAGGTTTGACCAAAATAGAAATACTGACCTCAAGCCATGGATAATTTTATTGGCATTATCTGCAGCATCAAAGGTCAACAGAGCAGCATTCTTTAAGTTCATAATCTCACTATGCAAAGTTAACACACCCAGAGAAGTGTTAGGATTATGCCAAATATCATACAAGTATCTTTAAACATTTTTCTAATTATAATGGCAATCATTGTGAATTTTAGAAGTAACACTACTCCAATGATATTTGTCATGACACTTGGGATGGCTCTTAACTCTTGAACCCTGAACCTCCTTCAGATAATTTGAATGGGTTATAGAGCATTATCCGTTGTTCCAGATAACTATATAAATCCTTTTGTATACTCAGTGAACTAGTAACATTTTTTTGCTAGATGGTTAACAAAAATAGTTGTCTTCACTCCTTGTGTCAATGCTATTGCAGAAACAGTGGTGCTAGCAATTAATGAAATTAAAGCTGTTATACCAGCAATAATCAAGCCTACTACTGTCTTGTTTACGCATAAACCCTAACTCACTTCTTTCAGCACTTTCAAGCTTTTTTCAGCGAATCAAGGTTTTCTAATACTCAGGACAGTAAGACAAAAGCTTGTTGAGAGACCCCCCATAATAGACATGCAAGGTTTCAACACACTAACACAATTGGACATTATACAGTAAATGCAACTTACAATAAATAAAATACAAAAGACAAAACCAATTTTAGCCTGACCATTAAAAGAACCTTAAAATATGCACTAACCCTTGTTTGAAATCCACATCCTATTCCAACTTTATCTCTTGCTATCGTAACATCATAGTGAGCTACAGCAAACTTCCAAATATGTCTCTGACAATGTCCAGATCCAGTCTTCCAAAGTAGACTGTTATTTTCAATATTGGATTTATTTCTAGACCAGTACATGATTGATTCTTAATAGCTGGTCACTATTAAGAAGAATATAAAAGACATTATAATTTCTCTTTTTGATTTTCTATGCCACAAGGTCTAAAACCTTGAGGCAAGGCAGCTTGTTTCATCTGGCATGTATTCAAGCAAAGGTGGGTCAGGAACATATGTCCAATACAGCTCCCCAGTCACCCTTGTCAGGGTACTCAGCAAGCTCACAGGTCAGCATCATTTTTTGTCTCAGCAACAGTATGTCTCACCAATCTTTTAAAAGTTCCATGGGCCTCTTCAACAATACCTTGTCCTTAAGAATTGCACTAAATCCCTATAATAAATTGTTGACAAAAGTCTCTACTGCTTGACTACAATTGACAGACTTTTTTGATATTTTATTTATTTACCTTTCAATGTTATTCCTTCTCCCCTTCCCTCCCATAACCTCTTAGACTATCCCCCCCTCCTCCTACTTCTATGAGTGTGTGCCCCCAAAATCCACCCATTCTCGTCTCCCTGCTAATGATTTCCCCAATATTAGAGACTCAAAATTATCATAGAACAAGGGTCTCCTCTTCTACTGATGCCTGAGAAGGCCATCCTCAAATACCTATACAGGTGGAGCCATGAGTTCCTCCCTTTGTGTTTCCAGGTTTGAAGTTTAGACCTTGGGAATTCTGGTTGAGTATTTTGGTACTCCTTCTAAGAAGGACCAAAGCACCCACACTTTGGTCTTCCTTCTTCTTCTTGAGTTACATGTGGTGTATGTATAGTGTCTTAGGTATTGTGAGCTTTTTGGCTAATATAGACTCATTAGTGAGTGCATACCATGTGTGTTCATTTGTAATTGGGTTACCTCACTCAGGATGATATTTTCCAGTTTCATTCATTTGCCTAAGAATTTCATGAACTTGTTGTTTTTAATAGCTGAGTAGTACTCCATTGTGTATATGTACCACATTTTCTGGATCCATTCCTCTGTCGAAAGACAACTGGGTTCTTTCCAGCTTCTGACTATTATAAATAAGGCTTCTATGAATATAGTGGAGCATGTGTTCCTGTTGTATGTTGAAACATCTTTTGGGTATATGCCCAGGAGTGGTATAGCTGGGTGTTCAGGTAATACTATGTTCAATTTTCTAAGTAACCGACAGACTGCTTTCCCATAGTCTTTGTATCAGCTTACAATCCCACCAACAATGGAGGAGTATTCCTCTTTTTCCACATCTTGGCCAGCATCTACTGTTACCTGAGTTTTTGATCTTAGACATTCTGACTGGTGTGAGGTGGAATCTCAGGGTTGTTTTGATTTGCATCCTGATGACTAAGGATATTGAACACTTCTTTAGATGCTTCTCAATCATTCAAGTTTCCTCAGTTGAGAATTCTTTGTTTAACTCTGTACCCCATTTTTAATAGGGTTATTTGATTTTTGAATATGCAGTCTTTTTTCCACTAGATGGTTTTAGCTCCTTTGTCAAAGAGCAAGTGACTATAGGTATGGGGGATCATATCTGTGTCTTCTATTCTATTCCATTGATCCTCCTGCCTGTATCTGTACCGATACCATGCATTTTTATCACTATTTCTTTGTAGTACAGCTTGAAGTCAGGGATGGTGATTATTTGTGACTATTGTGAAGGGTGTCTTTTCCCTAATTTCTTTCTCAGCCTGTTTATTTTTTGAGAAGAGAAAGGCTACCAATTTGATTGAGTTATTTTTATATCCAGCCACATTGCTAAAGTTGTTTATAAGTTGTTTACCAGTTGTTTATCAGGAGTTCTCTGGTGGAAGTTTTGGGGTCACTTAAGTATACGATCATATCATTTGCAAATAGTGAAATTTTGACTTCTTTCTTTCCAATCCATATCCTTTGACCTCCTTTTGTTGCCTAAGTGCTCTGGCTAGAACTTTCAGTACTATATTGAATAGGTAGGGAGAGAGTGAGCAGCCTTGTTTAGACCCTGATTTTACTGGGATTGCTTCACGTTTCTCTCCATTTAGTTTGATTTTGACTATATTGCTTTTTACTATGTTTAGGTATGGGCCTTGGATACCTGATTGTTTCAAGACTTTTATCATGAAGGGGTGTTGAATATGGTCAAATGCTTTCTCAGTATCTAATGATATGATCATGTGGTATTTTTCTATGAGATTGTTTATATAGTGGATTACATTGATGGATTTTCACATATTGAACCATCCCTGCATTCCTGGTATAAAGCCTACTTGATCATGATGGATAATTTTTTTGATGTGTTCTTGGATTAGGTTTGCAAGAATTTTATTGAGTATTTTTGTATTGATATTCATAAAGGGTATTGGTCTGAAGTTCTCTTTCTTTATTGGGTCTTTGTGTGGTTTAGGTATGAGCATAATTGTGCCTTCATAGAATGAATTGGGTAGTGTTCCTTCTGTTTCTATTTTGTGGAACAGTTTATAGAGAATTGGTATTAAGTCTTCTATGAAGGTCTGATAGAACTCTGCACTAAAACCATCACATCCTGGACTTTTTTTTTTTTTTTTTTTTCTTTTTTTTTTTTTTGTGGGGAGACTTTTAGTGACTGCTTTTATTTCTTTTGGGGTTATGTGACTATTTAGATGGTTTATCTGCTCCCAATTTAATTTTGGTAACTGATATTTGTCTAGAAAATTGTTCATTTCATCCAGATTTTCCCATTTTGTTGAGTATAGATTCTTGTAGAAGGATCTGATGAATTTTTGAGTTTCCTCAATTTCTGTTGTTATATCACCCCTTTCAGTTCTGATTTTATTAAATTGGATAATGTCTCTCTGCCTTCCGATTAGTCTGGCTAAGGGTTTATCTAGCTTATTGATTTTCTCAAAGAACCAGCTCCTGGTTTTATTGATTCTTTGTATAGTTCTTTTTTTTTTCTACTTGGTTGATTTCAGCCTTGAGTTTGATTATTTCCTGCCATCTACTCCTCTTTTGTGTGTTTGCTTTTTGTTCTAGAGCTTTCAGGTGTGTTGTCAAGCTGCTAGTGTGTGCTCTCTCAGTTTTCTTTTTCAAAGCCCTTAAAGCTATGAGTTTTCCTCTTAGCACTGCTTTTATTGTGTCCCATATGTTTCTGTATGATGGGTCTTCATTTTCATTAAATTCTAAAAAGTGTTTAATATTTTTCTTTCTTCCCTGACTACATTATCATTGAGTAGAGTGTTGTTCAGTTTCCATGTGAATGTGGGCTTTCCATTGTTTTTGTCATTATTGAAGACCAGGCTTAGTCCATGGTGATCTGAGAGGATGCATGGAATTATTAATAAAACCAAGAGCCGGTTCTTTGAGAAAATCAACAAAATAGATAAACTCTTAGCCAGACTAATCGGAGGGCAGAGAGACAGTATTTTAATTTTCTTGTATCTGTTGAGGCCTGTTTTGTGACCAATTATATGGTCTATTTTGGAGAAGATAACATGAAGTAATGTGAAAAAAAGTATATTCTTTTGTTTTAGGATGAAATGTTCTATAGATATCTGATAAAATCATTTGGTTCATAACTTCTGTTAATTTTTATTGTGTCTCTGTTTAGTTTCTGTTTCCAATATCTATCTAATTCTGAAAGTGGGGTGTTAAAGTCTCCCACTATTATTGTATGTGGCACAATGTTTGCTTTGAGCTTTAGTAAGGTTTCTTTTATGATAGTGGGTGCTCTTGCATTTGGTACATTGGTGTTCTGAATTGAGAGTTCATGTTGGTTGACTTTTCCTCTGACAAGTATGAATGTATCTGGTGACAATGTCTTTCAATAACATATAATACATACCAGAATTACAATATTACCCATGACACATTTACACAGAAAAAACTGAACTACCAATTGCAGTTTTTACAGTTTGCTGGGGAATCTGATAGATGACTGTGTTGAAAAGCAATCGACAGAAGCCAGAAACAAAACAAGAGGAGCTCTTTAGAATTATCTAGTTCTATTAGCAGATACATACATACATACATGCATACATACATAATCAGTGTCAATTTGAGAAATTTGGAAACTAAGACAAATAAAACAAAACAAAAATAAAAGGCATCATAATAATAGTAGACAGGATTTGGGTTTTATTTTAATAGAGAGAGGTATAATATACACTTAAATAATTATTGAATTATATTAGATGATGGAAGGGATAGGAAAAATGTGATTATTTAAAAGTTGTATGTATTTTGAAAGTTGCTACTGATGTGGACTATTGGTGAAATGATGGGCTTCTAGTATAGTCTTAGATTTGCTTCATAACCAATTAGGGGAAGGGGTGAGGAAGAAAATTTTATGCACAAAATAGATGTAGTGTACATTGGTCATTGTTTAAGGTGATTTTAAAAAATTCAATATAAATATAAAGTCCTTTAAATTAAAAAAGTATAACATCCCACAATTTCAATCCTTAATCAATTCTTACCTATCTATCATTGTATTTCCCTTTCCAAAAAAGATCCAGTTGTTCTCATAGTCCCTTACTCTATACCTAACCTATCTGGTTCTTTAGATTGGTTATCACTATATTAACCCCATATATGCACATATAATCCAATAATCAAATAATAATACTTTCTCTTTCTTGATCTGTAATACCTCACCCAGGATGCATTTGTTTGTTTGTTTTTTGTTTCACT
Source organism: Arvicanthis niloticus (assembly GCF_011762505.2). Lineage (NCBI taxonomy): Eukaryota > Metazoa > Chordata > Mammalia > Rodentia > Muridae > Arvicanthis > Arvicanthis niloticus. Next base: position 14,740,636 of record NC_133433.1, on the reverse strand, counting down.
AATTTATCCGTAAATTTCATGAGATCATTTTTTAACAGGTGAGTAATTCATCATTGTGTAAATGTACCATAATTTCCTTATCCATTCTTTGGTTGAGGAACATCTAGGTTGTTTTAAATTTCTTTATACTATAAATAGAGCAACAATGAACATGTTTGAGCAAAAGTCTCTATGGTAGGATGAGGGATGATTTGCCTATATGGTCCTATAAATCAACTGAGCAGGTCTCATATATACTCACAAAGTGGATAGGTCTGCACTCAGTTCACTGTGCTTATGCTTATATCATCGTTTTCAGTTTAATGTGGTTTTATATGTTTTTTGAGAAAGTAAATTTAAAAATCCAATAAAAATATTTTTAAAAATTGCCTCAAATAATGAAATGTTGTAAACAAGGAAAGAGCTGAAAACTAAAATAAAATATTTTCTCATAAACATAATAATAGTCTGACATCAATGTGGCTAAAATGCAATTTAGCATGTGAGGCCCTTCATTTGATGGTATCGTGTTTTATTTGAGATATGCATGCTGATTGAGCTAAATATTTAAATATATATAATTAAGTCAAGAAGAACTATTTGGTCTTTTTGTTTTGCTTTTTATAAAATATAGTCTGTGCTTTTTTAGAAGTGACTATGTGTTCTGCCTAGTGTCTCTAATTTAACTTCTTACGAAAGTACTAGGGACTCTGGTTGATGAGATGCTTTTTTCCAAATCCTGTAAAGTGATCTTTTCCTGTCAGCAGGTAAAAACAAAATATGATGCAAAGGAAGATGCAGTCTTTAAAATAACTTGCACAGTCCTTCAGTTCTTGTATCTGTTAAAAAAATGTTTGCTTAGTATCTTATTTTTCTTTTAAATTATCCTTCCAAATAACCTAGGTACTTTCCACTTCTGTGTTTTATGATTCTGTTGTCCCCTTCCTCAACTCTCTGCAGGTCCTCCACTTTTTCCTGCCCCCAGCAATTTGTGTTCTTTCTATTTCTCTTTTCTGTTCTTAAAAACCACAACCACCAAAAAGAGCAAAAAATCAAAACAAACAAAGCAAGCAAAGGACTAGAGAGATGACCCAGCACTTAAGAGCATTGTTTGCTCTTCCCAAAGTCCCGAGTTCAATTCCTGGTCAACCATATGATGGCTCAAAATCATCTGTAATGGGATTCAATACCATCTTCTTGTGTATATGAAGACAGCTACCATGTACTCATATAATTAAAATTAAAAAAGTAAAATAAAAGAATAAAAAACTAAAAAAGCAAAGAAACAAAATGCCAAAAGACATACAACAACAAAGAGCCCATCAAAAATACTGACTCCTTTTATGTTAGTCAAATACTTCAAGGCAATTGCCCTGCCCTAGAAAGTCATTAATATAATTAGAAACACTCCATTGTATGAAATGGATTGCTAATTTTCTCAGTAGGTATTAATAACAATTTCTGGAATAGGTGCGGGACTTTGTGTGTACTTGCTCTTCTCCATGCTGGAGTTTTGTCTAGACTACTATTATTTTCCTAAATGAACATAGCAATAAAGTGACTTTTAATGATCTGACTGACTGAAATAACCATTGATCAAAGCATCATTCTACACTCATCATAGAAATATCTTTATTCAGGTGAACTGTGATTGTTCTGTCTCTTGCTTTTCTCACCCTCCTTCCTTTATATTCCTTGGTAGCTCTGGCTGTATAACATGATTGTATATTGAGTAGTTTTAGTAAGCACATTTATTTATTTGCTTGTTTATTTATTTATTGTTTAAAGCTTTTCTTACCTTCCTGGGATGAATGGTAGATGAGGTCCACAAAATTATTTTCTTTTATGGTTGGCTGATACTCAAGAGTGCCTTGCAATAGCTATTGTCCTATGAATTAAAGTGTTGCTTAGACACTTTTTCTGTTTTAAAAGTATTGATATCTATTTTCTGATGTTCACTTTAGATGTTTTAAGTCAGTACCATGTTATGAAGTTTAACTGATGTGCAAGTTTCCACAAAGGATTTTTTCTATGAGCACAATTAGGATTGGCAGATTTTATGAGCATATTCAATTGATGCTATATTTACCTTTTGTATCATTTCCATTTTTAGTTAAGAATAATTTAAAATTTAAATGTATATATTTAGTGAATGTTGTGTGATATTTTTATATACATTCCCAATTAGTGAAACAACTGCCACCATATCTACCACCTCATACATTGACATATTTTGTGACAAATTAGAATAGCAAAAATTTATTCTCTAAGTAATTCATAAGTAGACAACATGTAATTATAAACTGTATTCTTGTACAGGAATGGATATGATATATCAAGGCTGTTATGTTTACCGGAAATAGGTAAGTAATAGAGTGTGTATCACAGGATCTTTTAGTAACTTTATCTTAACATATTAGACTGCAGATAAAATGAAATAAAATAAAACAAAAATAGTCCTACTAGGTTTTGTTTTGTTTTGTTTTGTTGTTTTTGCCTTTTCTTTTCTATTTTTGTTTCTTTCTTTTTTCCTATTCCTAAGAAATTCTCATGTGTATTCAGGAACTAAGAGACAGGATATAGTGAGGGATATGAAAGGATGAACCAATTCTACATATCTGCTTTTTAGGAAATGTATCTCTAAGTTACTAATTTCTCCAGGAAGGTGAATTCTTTACACCCAAGCAATAACAATTATACAAATTTTGTGTGTGTGTGTCTGTGTGTGTGTGTGTGTGTGTGTGTGTGTGTGTGTTGGGGGGTGTTTGATGCCAGTCAGTGGTATGAAAAATAATCCCAGTACTTGAGAGGCAGAAGCAGCCAAATCCCTATGAATATGAGGCTAACCTGGTCTACAGAGAAAAATCCCAAAACATCATGGCTATACAGAAAAACCTTATTTCAAAACAAATAAAAAAACAAAATGATAGATAGATAAATAAATATATTATGAAATTTATTTTTTCCTTATTGTTTCACCTGTATTTTCAATTGTCCATAAAATGACAATAAATACAATCTGCATTTTTTCTGAGCTTATGTTAAAGGTAATACTAATGAATTGGAACTCCCTGAGATAGCACTTGTTTAAAAAGAAGACGAAGTGTGTGTGATAGGCATACATATTTATGTAGAAGATTATTCAGATGCCACTTCAAGCAAATGATCTATGAAACTTCACCATAAATAGGACAACCTGATAATGTACTACCTATTGCTTTGAGATATATCTGCAAAAAATATCCAGCTAAATCAAATTATGAAATGATGTAAAAAAATTATTCTCCAAAATAACTGGCTTCTTCATTGCCAAAGTTAGGAATATGAAGAAAAGCCTGAAGATCTATTTTAGGCAGAGATGATTAAGGTAGGGTCAACAGGCAAGTCATAATCTTAAACTGAATTACTTTAATATTAAAAATGAAATTGTCAAAGAATAAAACTATGGTATAAAATCCACCCTTAGCCAAGAAGCTGCCTTCACCTGATACCAATGGGCAAAGTGAAAATCAGTTTCTTCTAATGAAGTGTGACTCTCTAGGTCAACCAACAATCCATGGAATAGCTGCCAACATAATAGGAATTCAGTGATATTTCTATAGATATTTTCTTCTATAGACATTTGTTTTGTTTTGGCATTTTTGCCTTGTTGTTCATATACTGTTTGTGTGTTTGCTTGTTTAGGTTTTCATGTTTGCATTTTCTTTTGATTTTATTTCTTTGTTTCTTCTTCTTATTTTTTCTCCTCTTCCTTCTCTTCCTTCTTCTTCTTCTTCCTTTTCCTCCTACTCTTCCTCCTCTTCTTCCTATTTCTCCTTGTCCTCCTCCTCAATCTTCCTTTTCAAAAGGGATTATAAATTTGGATGATTAGGAAGGTGGAGGGGATCTAGCCAAAAGTCAACTGACAAAAGAATGTGGGTGATGCAATCTTTGGGTGATGCAGTTTGATGATGTCACTAGTCTCTGGCATAAGCTTGAGAAAGGTTTAAAAACAAATCAATCTCACAAAGATGATGATGTGGGGAAACTGAAAGATATCACATTTGTAAATAGTCTTGTCAGATTCAGTTGCTTTCTACTTAAAACTTTAGTTATGTCATGCAGCTTTTTAGAGTGGGTATCTGTAGGTTTCTTTGGAAATTTCAGGATAGAATGAGGGTTCACTCATTAAATGGGGCAAATAAATCCTGACAAATTAATCTAAGCTTTTTTTGAAGTGTTTAGAATACTGCTACAATGACAGTATTTAAAGAAAATCATCAGGATCAGAGCATGGAAGATATGCAAGGACAGCATTATTATTTTTCTGTTAAAATGTTGAAAATCAGAGGCTACAAAATTTCCCTTAGCAATAAGTTCAAGAACACTGTTTCACTATGGCTACACATTGACTATAGTTAAAGACTGAACACTTGAATATTTCTGTAAGAGTTAATGAGAATATTTTCAACACTATTAAATTCAAACATATAAAGAATATTAATATTCTTTATATCAATTAATATAAATAAATATATTAATAAAATATATTTATTAATAAAATTGTATATTGATAATAATTGACTTATCCATTCCACAATTTTAAAACATATTATACAGTTTAACTGTATTTATCCATTTTAAATTAATTTTAAATTCATAATGTGAAAAGCATTATGAATCATTAGAAAGTAATTCTTACAATCTAGGGAAGTTGCAGGTCCTATTCTAAAGAAAGTGTGAGTCTAGAGAAACAACCATTATCTGCCCTGCCATAATTGCAGACTTTTGATTGATAATAAAAAAAAGTCTACATTTCCAATAGCTCTATACTTGGAGTTTGGTCAGTGGGGTAGTTTGATTGTCTTCCCTGAGAGTCAGAAAATATTAAAATAAAATTCATTTTCTACTCTTGCTGATGTGAGGTATCCATGGATACACAATGTAGATGGAAATAGTGGATGGAAAATATGAGAAACATTTCTGGAGCCCTAGAGTTGGAGTTCACCTGAAAATACACTAAGAGAAGCTTCTCTAGTTTTCAGCATATTAAGATCACAAAGCTGAGCCATTTCAAATTTTAGTTTGCTTTATTTTATTAAGCAAATATGTCATATTAAATTAATCACTAATGAGCTGTACATAAGAGTGCATTAGGAGAGGCTTAGCCTCTGATGACATTGCTGCAAAGGTACAGAGCTCACTGTGATGAATCAGTCTATGTACAATCCTGTAGAGTGTAGAGTGCATTGTTTTAAGCTGTCTTTGACATCTCTGTGAAAATCCTTTAAAGGATTGACTTTTAGCCAAGTTTTTAATCAAAATTTCATCAAGACAATTTTTGCAATGTTTGTAAGACATTTGGAAAAAAAAACCACAAGGTTTAATCATTGAATTCATCACCAGCTTATCACACAGACCTCAGAATATAGAGGAGAAAACTTTTCTTTTTCTTTTTTTTAACTTTAATTTATTTTTATTGGCTATTATATTTACATTTCATATTTTATCCCCTTACCCCATTCCCCCCACCACCCAGGAACTCTCTAACCCATCCCCATTCTCCTGCTTCTATGAGGATGTACACCCACCTACCCCCCTACTCCCACCTCTCCACCCTTGAATCTCCCCCGCCCCCATTCAGTGTTCAACCTTCATGGAATCAAGGATCTAATGCACCTATGCCCGACAAGGCCATCCTCCCCTAGATATACAGATGGAGTCATGGGTCCCTCCCTATGTATGCCCAGGCTGGTTGTTTAGACCCTGAGGAGCTCTGGTTGGTTGGTATTGTTGCTCTCCTCATGGGGCTGCAAACCCTTACAGTTCCTTCAGTCCTTTCTCTATCTCCTCCATTGGGAACACCTTTATCAGATCAATGGTTAGCTGTGAGCATCTGCATCTGAATATGTCAGAATCTCGTAGACCTCAAGGAGACAGCTATATCAGGCTCTTGTCGGCATGCACTTCCTGACATCCACATCAGCATCTACCTTTGGTGACTGCACATGGGATGGATACTCAGGTGGAATGGTCTCCAGATGGCCCCTCCTTCAGTTTTTGTCCCACATTTTGTCTCCATATTTACTCCCTTGAGTATTCTGTTACTCCTTCTAAGTAGGTTTGAGGCATTCACACTTGGTCATTCTCCTTCATGTGCTTCATGTGGTCTGTGAGTTGAATCTCTGCTATTTCAAGCATTTGGGCTAATATCCACTTATCAGTGAGTAAATACCATGTGTGTTCTTTTGTGATTGAGTTACCTCACTCAGGATGATATTTTCTATTTCCATACATTTACCTAAGAATTTCTCAAATTCATTGTTTAATATCTAAGTAATGCTCCATTGTGTAAATGTACCACATTTTTTTGTATCCATTCCTTTGTTGAAGGACATCTGAGTTCTTTCCAGCTTCTGGCTATTATAAATAAGGCTGCTATGAACATAGTGGAGCATATGTCCTTGTTATATGTTGGAGCATCTTCTCGGTATATGTCCAGGAGTGGTATAGCTGGGTCCTCGGGTAATGCTATGTCCAATTTTCTGAGGAACTGCCAGACTGATTTCTAGAGTGGTTGTACCAGCGTGCAATCCCACCAAGAATGGAGGAGTGTTCCTCTTTCTCCACATCCTCTCCAGCATCTACTATCACCTGAGTTTTTGATCTTAGCCATTCTGACTGGTGTGAGGTGGTATCTCAGGGTTGTTTTGAATTGTATTTCCCGGATGACTAAGGATGTTGAGCATTTCTTAAGGTACTTCTCAGCCATTCGAGTTTCCTCAATTGAGAATTCTTTGTTTAGCCCTGTACCCCATTTTTTAATAGGGTTATTTGGTTGTCTGGAAATGGGAAAGTCTTATTCAAGCATCTTCTAAGATACTGACTTAGTGTTCATTTATTTATGTACTCTTTGACACAGGGAAATGTACTATATTTCATTAAATGTAAAACTGAGGACATGGATCCTTTTATTGTAGTTACCCAAAATCAGAAACAAGCCTAACAACCTTCTATAGTCTTATTAAATATAACAAATGTGAATAAAAATTTAACCATTCCAAGTTAAACAATGTTAAAGAGTGATTTTTTGCCAATTAATTCCTCCTGCTTTAGTTAGCCTCACTTAATAATTTTCCATGTAGTATACAGAATTTTTATGTATCATCAAACACATAATTGTTTTTGCACATATATTCACCTAACAATATTTTATGTGTGTCTTTTCGTATTGGTCCATTTGAATTAGATGGTTAGGAGTAGGTCTAATTCAAAGGATTTATACATGAAAAGATATACTCCCAAATATGTCTGCAAGGCTTTTCAGACCATTGGTAGCAGAGATACGATTTATCTGTTTTGAAATTTAATATAAAAACTTTGTCTAGAAGCTTGACATATATTAGCTTAACTTGCCAACTATATTAGCAAAATAAATACTTATATACTGATTTATGTTTTATATTCACCATTGTTGAGGTTTTCTGGGCTCTGTTATTTTATAAAGTTTATGGCTTTCTATCCAATTATTGCTGCGTGAGTACTATCCTTAACACCATAAGATATTCATAGATACCTTATACCTCTTATATCATAACTTCATTAAGTACTCTGAGAGCTACCCACATACTAAGAGCTATGAGAAGCTAGTCAAGAAGTTACAGAAATATGAAGACTTCAGGGAAAATAGGACATGTCAGCCAAGGCATGTTAGCATCTGCAAGACAATGACAGTATGAGCCAGCGCAAATGTAGGTGGTCCAGAAACACCCCCGAGACTGTATAGTTTATTTATTTTTTAGGAGGAAAAAATAGCTCCCAAAGTTTGGCATATAGAAGTTTCATACTCTATTACATTTAGGAATAAAGTATTTTAAGCAACTTTAATAAGTGATGACAGTAATTGTGATACAAATGACAGGTATGTTAAGTAAAGTACAAGATCTTTTTAGGAAACTTGCTATTTCTGGACTACGTAGACTAGATCAAAGTTGAAAGAATTCGGATCCAGGGCAGTTAATTAGGCACTTAGAAAAATATTGTAATATTAAGTTGTCAGTAAAAGACTTTTCAATGTAGGAGGTTATTTAGAAAATTTAGAAGACTGTCTACTGTTTCAGTTGTTTTTAGCAGTCCTTCTCCAGCCACCCTCACTGAGAAAACACCTACCCTATGTGGTGGGTACCCTGCCAATTGTGCGTTTATAGTACTCATTCAATGGGCATGCTCCATTGTTTCTGAATTTCTGCTGTGACATTAATAACATGTACCTTGCTGTTTACCTGCTCCCTAAAACTCTTTGCTTCAAATATGTAATTAGGATAACCACAGGGGTAGTTTTGTTGCTTAAACAGTTACTCTAGCTACCTAAAAAAAAATGAAACATGAATTGATCTAACAATTTTTCAGCTATCATCAGGATAACATTTATGTTTTCACTCCTGTAGCAGTGAATTAGTTAAATGGCTTTGGTTGCTGGTGAGTTGTGTGCTGTACCTCCCCAAGAGCTCTTTAGATGCACAAATCTCCTCTCTCTCTCTCTCTCTCTCTCTCTCTCTCTCTCTCTCTCTCACACACACACACACACACACACACACACACACACACACAAGCTAATTTTGATAGGCCATGACTAGCTTAGTAGCTAGGAGTTTCTAATTTTCCCTTTACCTAGCATACATTCTCCCTTCCAACTTTCCTGAGTCAACTTGCTGAATCATCATTGCATCTCTGCTACCCCAGGACCATTTCCACAAATTCTTACATGGCTGGGTGCTTTCTTCCCTGTAGCTCTTATGTTTAATCCCTCTGCTTCTGAGTAATAGTGATATACCCTTCTTCTTATCCTCTCCTGGTTCCTTGACCAGAATCTAAATGTCTGGAATTTTTCATTCTGTCCAGCCATTGGCTGTTAGTAACTTTATTTCCCAATCAGAGCCAACTGGGGGCAGGCTTCCTTTAGCTTCTGAACTTGCAGATTCCTTATGAGCTGAATTAAGACAAAGCATTGAAACCAATCCACAATATACTACCTTTGTGTTTCTATTCTTTCCAATTCATTTCCCACAGACCAGGGTGAATGGTATTTTTCTAATACACTTCTGAGCATCAAATAACAAAATGATTAAATAGTTTTCTACTTTTTGTGTTGTTCTCACTCATAAAATTTGTACAAGTTACTGCAGGAGTTAACCATGTAACCTCCTTTTCTGTTCTTACTCCAGTGGTTTTTGTTGTTGTTGTTTGTTTGTTTGTTGGTTTGGTTTTGTTTTCCTTCAGTTTTTTCAATTATGCAGAATTCCTTCAAACTATTTCCCTTACCTATTGTGATGAAATAATTTGCATCAAATAAATACAGTGACATGTACCATGTCATGTGCATTGGCTTGTATTATGACCAGTGCTCAGTGAGATCACCTTGTCTCTGCTTGAATTTCCCAAAGGCTGAGACATAGATTTGGCAAATTCACACACAATACGCTAGTGTGGAAGTTATATCAGGAGAATGTGTCATGATTATTCGCTTCCTCTATGTCAAAATTATCATTAGAGTTTAGTGTTGAGTCTCAGCAACGTATACTGCGGGACAATGCCCACAGTATTCTTTATTGGCCGTTGGACAACTAACTGGGCACAATGCATTTCTATGGTGGCTTCAGAATAGCATACCTTGTGAAGGACAGACAAATGCTTTAGGGAACAGACATACTGAGCCTTTGAGGAGATAGCCTTTTCATCTTTCTAAATGTTTACTGTTAGCATATATATAGATGGCTAAGCAGCCAGGTAACATTTGCCGTGCATTTTGTTTTGTTTTTATTGTTGCTTTTTATTTATATATTCTTTGTTCAGCAAAATCATCCTCTTGCCACTTATGAGATTCAGACAAGAAAAATTAAGACACTAAATTTTGAAGTAAAAAGGCCTTAAAAGATGTTATACTTGCTCTGTGGGCCTGGTCATGTTGATTACCCTTTCCTATCTTATTTGTTCATGTATAAAATGAATACAATACCAAACTCTCAGGTTTGTGGTGGTAACTCTGAGTCATGTATAAAAGTATTATAATACCAAACTCTCAGGTTTGTGATGGTAATTGTGACATATATATATATATATATATATATATATATATATATATATATGTGTGTGTGTGTGTTGTGTGTATTATATATATGTATATATATATGTATATATTATATATATGTATATATTATATATATGTATATATATATATATATACACACACACTACTGTGTAATGAATTTTAGTACTGAGCATATCACTCATACAGAATTTCAAAACTTGCCATAAGTAATTTACAAATAGTAAACCTCATTTTAAAGGATATTTAATATTATATTTTATTGGATGGTCCTGATTTCATATATTTGTTGTTAAAACACAGTGTTGAATATATGTCAAATGTATTTGCCTATGTAGTATAAATCTCTTTCGAGGTACCTAGATGTGTGAACGTAGGTTTGTGAAAATAATTCCACTTACCAAGCTCAGAATGTCAGGATATTCTATTAATGTTGAGAATATCATAATCAATGAATGTAATGTCAAATTCATATAAAAATAATAGTGTCACGAAGGGCACAATTATAACCTTAAACACATTACAAAGTATTAGCAGTAAACAAAATCTTTGAAGTGCTCTAATTGAGCTTCATTTTAAAGGATGAGAAAGAAAGAATTTTGTATCTTTTATATAGTAAAGTAAATGAAATACCCCAAGGCAACAAGAGATTTAGCTTGTTTTGGAAATAACTATAAAAAGAGATGGTACTTGGAATATCAAGACAAGGTTCCATATAAAGAAGTTACAGAATTTATAGTGACTCTTACTCACTATATGCCATAATATTTACCTTTAATTTTAAGTTGAGAAACTGCTGATACATTATAATATAGTTATATGTCACATTCTTTTAAAACATCCACAATTCTAAAAATAAAAATAACTGGAAAATGAGAGTTGGCAAGAATTTAAAATATTGTATTCTTTATATAGGAAAATAAACTACAATAGGCATGGTCTTAGTCAACTCAAGCTATTATATTAAACTGTTATACTGTGGGGTGTTAACAAATAGCAATGCAGTCGGTTCTGTGGACTGAAAACAACTGCCAGAAATATTCAGATTTGAAGACGAAGGCTCCCCTTCCAAATGTCTGCTGCTGACCTTCTATAGGTGCTCAGAGTGTAGAAAAAATATCACAGAACCATCATCAATGATATTCATTATGCTACTTACCCAAGTGCTCAAATGATACAATCTCATTGGATTAGAACTTCAAGATTTACATATTATAGGAATACAGACATCCATTTAATTCATAACATTTATTAATGAATCACTGAATAAGCAAAATATGAAATAGCCATGCATTGGGCATTACTCAGTGTTAAGTGGCTGTATGCTGCTTAATAGCCTTTGAAAACTTTGTTCTTCATGAAACAAGTTGGTTGCAAAAGAGTATGTCTTGCATGATGCCATGTAGATGAGGAGCAGGGAGTCATCACATTTGCAGATAGTAAAACAGGAAACACCAGTAAAAGGGATAAGGGGAAACCATGGTGTAATAAGTGCAGTGAATCAATTTGGGATAATGAAAAACTGGGATGAATGTTGGAATGGGCTGCACAACAGCGTCCATGACAGTGAAATATCATGTTAAAAACCATTAACCTGCTAAATCTTGAGTTATGTGCATTTTCCCACATTTAAGGTAATAGCCAGTTCATGTTAGTTGGGAAACAAGAAAGCATGTTAGTATTTTGGGGGAAAAAAAAAAAAAAGCCCCGGTTCAAAATATTGCAGTGTTTGGTGGCAATCAATGGGGCTCAGGAACAATGTGGGGCAGTAGGAGACACCATTCATTATGAAACTTTGGTTGATCTTTGGTAAAGTGTTTACTATGTAGGATAAAGAAAACTGAGAAGTATATGTTGACTCTGACAGACTGAATGCTTCCTTTTATATTTCTTGTTCCCAAATAGCTCTTGAGTTCCCTATTTGTAGCTGATAAGTCATTGCAAACTACAGTTAAATTTGGTAGCTCATCCAGTTATTTTACCATGAGATAACTATTGTTATGATTTATATACCCTCAGCCCAGGAAGTGGCAATAATAGAAGGTGTAGCCCTGTTGGAGTAGGTGTGTCACTGTAGGTGTGGGCTTTAAAATGCTCCTTCTAGCTGCATAGAAGCCAGTATTCTGCAAGCATCCTTAAGATGAAGATGTAGAACTCTCAGCTCCTCCTGCAACATGCTTGCCTAGATGTTGCCATGTTCTCACCTTGATGATAATGGACTAAACCTTTAAGCCAGTTCGAATTAAATGTTGTTCTTCATAAGATTTGTATTTGTCTCTAGTTTCTGCTTCAATTTCTTCTTGAATTAACTATATAAAATATTGTGTTTTATTGTTAAATTTTCATGTATGCCTTCTATGTAATTTTAACAATCTCAGCTTAACCCATTCATTCCTCTCTCTTGCCCACTTCCCTTCATACTGATTATTTATGTCATTCATGTCAACCTCTCTACACTATGGACTTCCATCCCCTTGCTTAGGATAGCTATTAGAACACAGACAATGCATTTAAGAAGCATAGTTACAGTGAGGAGAGACCAACCTATGAATTAAAAGTTACCTTTTTTTTTTTTTTTTGCTTTGTGTTGTATAAGATACTCATATAACCCCACACGAATGTGTATAATATAAAAAAAAGTTCCTTCATGAATGAGAGATTTTGTATAATCACTTTGTAAGTCCTGAAGGAGACTGACAAATTATATCATCTTTCTAGCCATAGTGAAAGTGACTCTGCTTCCTGAACATGATGGGAACTGAGTTCCTCACGTACATGACTCACACTATGCATATGCTTTCTAGAAAATTCACATGCTACATTATTTAGCATTTCTCTTCCCTCGTCTATATAAATATATATCTCATGGGGACTTTCTTGCTTAGGATTCATGAGGCAACTGTGATACAATGTGTAATAATGTCAGCATGGGTTATGCTTTTGTATTAACTATGTCTTGGTGGTGGTGGTCATTCTGGTTATGGTGGTTTTGTTTGGGTTTGAAACACATTTCAGACATTGTTGTATGTATGGAAGTATGCCGATTAACAATAATCAAGGAATATAAATAGTCTGCAGAAAAAGCAATAGAAGGAGTCAAGAGGAATAAAATTTTGTAACTTCCTCTAATAATATCATGCAGATGATGGAATCCCAATTAAGGAAGTTAAGCAGCTTTGTCCTTGGAGATCAGATGCTACTGATTGGTGGACTTTGCTCCCATGGCTGCCAAGTAAATAGTACAATTCACTTAATTAAAAAGGAAAAACTCTTCTCACATTAGCGTATTAAGTTTTATATTTTATCATAGATGAGTTTCAAGCTAATATAAAGTATATAGCCTTGATGTTTATTACACATCATGCTAATAAGCAAACTGTTTTCCTGAATTCATCTGACAGTTTACAGTCTATGAAGGTATGGCAGATCTCAAAGTAAAACCATGGAAGCAGAAAAGGAAAAGGAGATTGTGAAGGACCACTGCTTACTAGCTTGATTTCCTGTTTGCTCAGTGTGCTTTCTGACAGCTCCTGGGACCATCTGATTATGAGTGGCACAACCTATAGTTGCTTGAGCCCTTCCATATCAATCATTAATATGAAATATGTCCTCAGACTTCATTACAGGCCTGTCTGGTAGGAATATTTTCTCTCAATTGTGGTTACTCTTTACCTATGTTCACATCTTGTGACAAATTGATAACAAACCAGAACTGGATCCTGCTTTATTCCAGTTTTGTAAGATGTATAGTTGTGTGTGTGTGTGTGTGTGTGTGTGTGTGTGTGTTTATAGAGATGGTAAAATTATCAGTGGAGTGAATTATATATCCGATGTGAAATATAGTGAGTGATTCATTCATGGTAGGTGATGGAATAGTGCTGTGGAAACCATTTAAATTTTTGAATGAAGAAAAAAACAATTTCTGCATGGTTAACTTATTCTACCAGTTTTCAACATGACCAATTCTGAATGAAGAAACATCCATCATTTTAATATTTTCATTACTAGGCAGTTATAATTCATGTTTATTACCACTTTTCAAGTTCCAAAATACAAACTCTAAATTTTACCATTTCTTATGCCCTATGAATAATGGAATTTTACAGGAAAACATCCTGCAGCTTTTGGGATTTTGTTAGTGACACAATAAACTACGGAGTTAATCACCTAGCTGTTAATTTTAGTTTATAAGAGACCTTAGTGCATCTATGTGGAAGGTCCATATGGAGTAAGGTAATTACTTCAGTAGCTTGTCTGATAAAATGCAGTTGTATTTTTAGGAGAGCAATTATATTAGGATTTATATGTTTCAACCTTTAAAAATTTCAGTATCTGTAGTAGTATGTTGAAGTTGTTGTGAATACAGAAATGTGTACAAATAAGTTTCCAAAATAATAAAATATTTGTATAAAAAATAACTTTATTTAAAACTAAATTACATTTATAAAGTATATTTATCATCACTGGCCTTCCCATTCACTGGATAGTACTGTGGTTTAGATTATAGGAAATACATACAGGAGAATGTCTTTGTAATGGTTAATCTTCACTAGAAATTACTATTATTTAACTTAAGTAGAAATATCAGGTTAGTCTTAAATTTGTCTTGTATACTAGCAAAATGTTGAACCCATTCCTTTTCATGTACCCTCCAAAGACCTGAAGATTTTTTTCAGTTCCTTAATCATATTGTTCTCAACACTAAGTTCTAAGTTCAATATTCATATATATATATATGTGTGTATATATATATATATATATATATATACACATATATATGTATGTATGTATGTATGTATGTATGTATATATGTATGTTTAGCTTTATAACTAAGGGGGTGTGAACAACTGCAAATATTTAGAACCATTGCTGTTTGACTACTTATTATTACAACCTATTATAACCTATCAGTTTTTAATTAATCTGGCATCTATGATTTGCTGTGTCTTGCTTTTTACAAACCATTGAGAGATTCATTGTCTCTCAACAGTAAAGAAAATCATATTTCATGAAAATATGATGGTGGAATAAGCTCCTAGGTATGGTGAAAGAGAAAGTTTATTGTGGATCAAAGGGAGAACATAGTCAGAGGCAGGAACATCTGGGAGAGTCTAGAGTTGTCATCACCCTGAGCCATATGAGGGGAAGGAAAGAGGAAGGGAGAAGTGAAAGAGCACAAAAGGTGCAGAAGCATGGAGGCCAAATTTACATAAAGGGGCAGTGACCAAAATGTCTGGATTTTATAAGGAAGAGCTTAGGTGTGTAATGGGGACCAGCTTCTGGACTAGTGTGTTGAGGTTAGAGTTTATGCTGGACATACCCTGTAACATGTAGGGACTGTGGGGTGCTGGGAGAAGGTGGAGGCCAGGTCTGCTTTGATATGTTAACTAGGTACCTCCAGCATTTGTTTGAGGTTGAAACTTAACAGAAGGAGAGAGTGAGTGGGTGGGTGGGGTAACACTCTTATAGAAACAGGGGAGGGGATATGAGATAGAGGTTTTCTTGGGGGTTACTGGGAAAGGGGATAACATTTGAAATATAAATAAAGAAAATATCGAATAAAAATAATAAAAGACAGACAGACAGACAGACAGACAAAAGAATGTGTTAGGTTTTTGTTTCTTGCTTAAAGTGGACATTAATGATAGGATCTACTTACATCTTCCTATATTGATAACTTTCTTTCAGGATACTATCTATAAGATTTTATGTCTAACTAAACAAGTTTCATGATACAGGAACATTAACTATTACTAATGATGGCTTGTTTCTTCAGTGAAATTTTCTTAACAAAAAGTGTTTCCTATTCATTGTATAAACTAGAGATGGTGGTATCACTTGGCCAGAACACTTTGATAGATCCCATTCAGCAGAGCAAATCATTGTTCTGGTTGTGCTTCCTATAGGATAAACCACTAAATGTAGAAAATATGCTGTATCTGAAAGGTAGAACATACATGCATAGAGACATAACATATATAACACAGTTAATATACTGAAGGTGAGGCCATATAGATTCTTTGTAGTTCTATGGTTGCTCTAGTGGCAATGACTAGAATTAAGGGGTAGTAGGTTTTCATTGAACAACCTTTCTACTTTTAATGTTTTCGATGTTCTTAAATTGTCTTTATCTAATGACAAGAGGAAAATGAAAGAAATTAAACATAACAAGAGCTGTCACCAAAACCCAGTCTTGAAAATATTTTACATTCCATTTGTTTGAAGATATGGGTAATTTCCAATATTTTGTGATTTTTTTTTTCCCCAAAGGTTCTTTAAAATCCTCCCATGTTTTACTCTTATCCTTTTTTAAGGCAAATATCAACTTGAACAGGCCCAATTTTAATAGTAAAGGGCATAAATTATATGACTTACCGAGCACAGATTTTACTGTGAGCTTTATATACTCTGACTTCAGCTTTGTATTGGCCTCAAATGTACACTTGAAGAACATATTCCCCAAGTACCCATAATGTGCATTTGAGCACTGAATGTGCACTGAAAAGATTCCAAGGCACAAAATATATCTCAGGAGACAATCTGCTGTTACCAGTGATATAGGAGTGGTAGGAGATTAAATCTAAGTTAAAAAGAGGAATATATTTCTAGTAGTAACATATGAAGATAGATGTCTGTTTTGAGGTCTGTAAATGTAATATACACTCATGTTTGCTTGTTCGTATGTGTGAATACACATGTATAGACAAATGTAAGATTAGTGCAAAAGATATAAGAATGGATACTATACTATAGACATGGATACTATTAAGAGGTAATGTGAAACTAGAAAATGTGATTGCATATTAAAAGTGCTCATAACCCTGATATATTTTTAATTCAATATGAATGAAGGTTGTGCTGCCACCAGGCACTTCTTTATCTTAAAATTTATTTAGAGTTACTCTGTCCTATGAACCTCTAATAGGCACCTTAGCAAGTATCCTTCATCCTTTATGTTCTTAGATTTGTCATTAGTAGCAATTTTTCAGTTCATGTGTGCAATTGTAATATGTATAGACAACACATATTGTGAATTGTATAGACAAGAATGTTTTACCTCATGGTCTCAAGAAATAAATTGTCTTGAGAAAGGCAAACATTAAAGTGACAAATTGGAGCATCAGGAGAAAAGAAATGAGAAGAGATTCAAAAGAATCGAAGCATGGTCTCTTCCTACATTTACTGTGTATCAAATCATGTTTGTTTTGTTAACTCTTCATTAAAATGTTAAATACCTATTAAGAGGGATCTTTTTCTGTTTTTTCTCATTTCAAATAAAATCAACTACAACCCTAAAAAATAATAGTAAGAGGTAAGGTAGATCTTCAAATATTTCTTTGTATGATTTTTTTCAAAAACTTTTTTGTAATTTCACTCAGGTGACAAAAATCATAATACTGACATATCACTCAAAATAAACGTTCAATGTAAAATGCAAAGTGTCATAGCCTTAATGTTGTTTTCTAATTAAAAAGAACTAACCACTTGTCACTCAATGGGCAAAGCAGCTTTTCATGGCTAACAGCAAAATGTAAGAGAAAAATTGAGGACAAATAAAACATAAATTTCACATTATTAGAAATAATGTAAAATTCCACTTCTTTTGGAAGGCTAAGGCATAAGTTTAATGTGCATTTTTTTAGATATTTTTTATTTTGTACTTTACATTTATATATTTTATATTTGTATATAAATCATAGGTTTTCATATTAATGGCTTTCCTTTGTTGTTGTTGTAAAAATAATAGCCAGGAGCTTAGCACCAAGAGTAACCTAGCAACAACCTGCTTCCTAGCACGTAGCACGTAAGACATGCATGCAGTACTATGGAAAAATTACTGAGTTTAAAAATTTTGGTTCATGTGTATTATTAAGTACTTCTTATATTTGAGCTATTGAATGAAAATATTGAATTTTATACTAGGTAACATTATTGACTGTCAACTCCATTCAGAAAATACTGAATCTTTCTCAGATTGCACCACTACCAAATAGGTGACAGGATTGTTTTTCCTGGAAGCCTGTTTATCACAGATTAGATGAGGAGCATCTTGACACACTTTTATCATTTAGGAGGCATCTCCCTGAGATTGACTTTCACCAGTCACCTCCTTGACAGACACTCATCTGGAAATAGCTTTTTTCAAGCTCATGATGATGGCTGATCTTTTATGGATTTCAATTTTGGGTAATCCACATAAAACTTGATTTTTTTTCACATTTTAAGTCTGGCATGTTTAATATACCTTTTATGAAATTAAATTTCTATAATTGCCAGTTATCTTCACTTCGAATGTAAATGTCCTGGGCTAGGCTTTTTACCCTATACAATGGCAGTTATTACAGAAATACTGCCTTTCCATAGCATCACTTACGGTGTAACTACACCAAGTTAGGGAGACAAACATTCGCAGCTGAATGTCTTTAAGTAGTTATGCTATTATGTGACTGACGTAGCAATTTGCCAAGTAGTTCACTGGTGGTAAAGAAAACTGGCAACTCCTGGGAAGACTGAGATAAAAAAAAAAAAAAAAAAAAAAAAAAAAGCATGTTTGGATTGTGATGGCCACAAGGAATGGATGAATGGACTGTGAAGAAGTATGCCAGTGTTCATAGAGGATGGCTGCAGTGTGGTGTGGTGTGTGTGTGTGTGTGTGTGTGTGTGTGTGTGTGTGTGTGTGTGAGAGAGAGAGAGAGAGAGAGAGAGAGAGAGAGAGAGAGAGAGAGAGAGAGAGAGAGAGAGAGAGAGAGAGTTAGTTCTGGGGGTGATGATTAACTTTTCTCAAATGCCCTAAGTTGTTTGTTTGTTCGTTTTGCTTTCTCTGTGACTTCAAATGGTTCTTAATTGTTCTACCAATAAAAATGAAGAAATTTGGTCCACGCTAATGCCTTCTCTGATGCTCTAAGTCTTTTCATTAGGGAGAAGATTTAAAGGTCATGAGACCTTTTAAAATCAAGAACTAAACATAAAAATAATAAGATAATTGGATAATATATATCCGTTTCATTTTATGAATTAC
The DNA here is from genome assembly GCF_011762505.2 of Arvicanthis niloticus. NCBI lineage: Eukaryota > Metazoa > Chordata > Mammalia > Rodentia > Muridae > Arvicanthis > Arvicanthis niloticus. The sequence goes on along the minus strand of NC_133433.1, from coordinate 14,721,554 downwards.
TGTAAATAGTTATTATATTTCGTATGAAAATGTTACACACTCTTGAGAATATCCAGCTATAGTTGGGTAAACTGCTTACATGAATACTATACTATAATATATATACTATATATATCATGTACATTATGAATCATTTGTAAAGATCTCTATCCCAGCTGCAGCCATTGTTCAACTGCCAATTGAAAAGCTCTGTAGATAGATATTGTGCAATTCTTATTTCTGCCAACAATGGTGTCTCCATAGACTACTGGAAAGTATGATTTTGTAGCTGGGTTCCTGGAGAACATAAGGAAATTTATTTGTATATTCATGTGGTATTAAGCATACAACTGATGTATGATAAACTTCACATTTATAAATAAGCTGTAAGTAATGATAACTATGGAAATTATAATATAAATAAAGTTAGAATACAAAGTACAAAGATATCAAATACATTTATACTGTAGGTATAATTTATTTCCAGAACATTAATGGACATGGTAAAATTGGTCTAAACGAACTGTACTTGTGATTACAGGTTTGGTTACAAAAATACGGCTACCTTCCACCGACCGACCCAAGAATGTCAGTGCTGCGCTCTGCAGAGACCATGCAGTCAGCCCTAGCTGCCATGCAGCAGTTCTATGGCATTAACATGACAGGAAAAGTGGACAGAAACACAATCGAGTAAGTGATGTCCTCTGAATTCCTTCTGTAATTGTTCTTATTTCCAGTGAAACCTCAAAACTACACAGATGTCAACAACCACTATGGGGATATTGGGCTTTGTGAACTTATCTAATTTTCCACATCATCTGAGGGTTCTCATACAATGTAATATCCAAGGTCAGCTTTGTTTTCAAGGTTTTGAGAACATGTTTTGAAGCAAGAAAAAAAATATGATCAAAAATCAAAGTATATGCCTCTTTGAAGATGTTCTATGGAGTGGCAGTGACAGATAGCTGCTTTGTGTAGTTTGTGAGAGTGCTGATCACGTCTCTGCACTGTGGTATCAAGTTAGCAGCTTCACATTGGGTGTTATGCAAATGGATAACAGTACAAATAATGTTTTATGTTGTACTGTATAGGAAGATTCAGAAATGGACTATTTCTAGTTTGCTGGGTACCCAATAGTGACAGTTCTTTAGATGACATAACTACTGGTTTTCACTCAAAGTTGTCTACTTTAAATATCTCAGTGACAATGAGGTCACATTCCTTCTAATAAATTTTGTTAATTTATTGATTATGTTATTCATTGTTCTTCCCAATAGCTTCAACAAATGTTTCAAGTAAATACTTCATGAAAGACTGCTAATGTAGCTTTATGTGTCCACAAGTATGTAATGGCACCTTATTTTTATCACAATCCCCTAGTAGGTTGGGATATATGGGGAAGAATTATTTTTGGTTCTAGACTACAAGGGAAAAATTGATTATTTCTCTGTGGATAAAGGCAAAAGTGTTTTGGATTCTTAGAACCCTCAATGCTCACTAAGTCAGTATATCTCTGTTATTTGTTGTTTATACATTATGCTTCACAATAGATGAATATACAATTTTCTTTCCATCCCTTCACCACCAAAAAAAAAAAAAAACAAACAAAAAAAACCCTGAATATCAAAGGCTGAATGAAGTGTAAGGGAATTTCTCAACTCAGACCTTTTGGTATTAAGGCTTGGGAGGTCAACATGCTGGATGTGTCAAGAAATATCTTCCAATTTTCTTTTGAGAAATGAAATACCATGACAAAATTCTTACTTATCAAGTTAACTGCACATTTAATAATGAAATTCTATGTTCCTTTCTAATGTTCACATAAGGTTGTTAGTCATAGTATCACTATGTCGCCTAGACAGGAGCACATATGATTTAGCCTTTAAAATTAAACCTCAAGTTAGGTTTTAAAATAAGGTCTTAAGTCCCTTAATGATTTTAATAGAGGTATAAAAAATTACCTGTCTGGACCTTGGAAAAGAATAATAACAAATTAACTGCATTCTGCAACAATTAGAAATCTCATATCAATATTAGGGATAAGATTTCAAAATCTCATACCTGTGCACCTCTGGTCATTGTCATTATCTTTTCATAGAGAGACATTAGACATTTCTTAAATCTAAGTATCCATCCTCATAAATATACATAGGCTTTGCTAATAAGAAAAGACCTAATCTTATGCTTTGTTTCCGATTGTTATATAACATTATTGCACCTAAACTCCACTATTCATCCCAACATTATATTGCTCGTGACATTTTGCTGGTTCCCTGATGCAGAACCATTAGCTTTTATTTTATTTTCTTAGAACTTCAAACACAATGTTTTTTAATGTGTTAGTAAATTGAGGATTTAAAAATAAGTTACATTTCTGAATATTCTAATGCCAGAGAAAAATGAAGAATCTACCTCTCACTAGATATGGAATTTAGGAAGATTAAAACAAGTCTTTTAGGGACTGGACAGATGTTTCAGTGTTGAAATTGTTTATTGTGTTGTAGAAGACCTAAATTCAGTTTCCTACACATCAGGAAGCTCACAACCACTTATAACACCAGCTCCAGAGAGTCAGATTTCTTCATGAAAACACATACATAGAGTAACAATACCCCTGCTCAATCTCTCTCTCTCTCTCTCTCTCTCTCTCTCTCTCTCTCTCTCTCTCTCTCTCTCTCCCTCTCTCTCTCTCTCTCTTTCTCCCACATACAAATAAAAGTAAAATAGATCCTTTTAAAGGATTAAGAAAATAAAGTTCTATTAGGTCCTCATCTGCTTCTCCCAGTTGTGAGAAACTGGTGATTAAGAGGATGCAGATGAATGGATAAATTGGTTTCCCTAATGTGTCTAGAGAAAGACAGATTATCATAATGGGTTTTGATGGTCCCTGTTTTGCAAATAGAGCTTCATTTTGGTATGGCACAAAGATCTAAATATTATGGATAAATAGAAAGAAGTATGAATGTTCCATAGGTATTCAGTGACTAAGATTCCACACCAAGTGGACTGAGCTAGTCAGTGCATAGGAGATATATTCACTTTTTCTGTGGTACAGAACTAGAGATTAAGAACAGCTACACAGGTAGTCCTTAGATTAATAAGTCTTTCTGCTTGTCTTCAGTGTGTTTTCTTGTTTGCTTCAGCGACATTTTCTAAACAACTTTATTCTTATTGAATTATAATAATATATTTATTTTATTTTTATTGTTTAAATTAACAATGCATCTTTGCCTTTAACAGTGGTATCTTGACAGTTATATATTTTCAGATGAAATTACTGAAGCACCATTACCCATTCTATTATTTCTTTATCCTCTTTTTTTTTCTTGAAGCCACACCGCACACACACACACCTGTTCTAGAGAGCTTGGCCTTAATCTTTATTCTTGTCTATATTCTTAATGAAATAGCTACTGCTTAATTGCTATGACTCAGGTTCCTCATATCAAATATTTTTAATTGTTAGGCCTGTAAACATGCTATAAAAGCTCTGCCCTGTGCTTTTTTGTAAAACAAATGAGCATATAGTGATTATGATACTGAAACAGCAGTCTACTACTTTTATATACATTATAAAGTATGAAATCTATGGAAAAATGGTCCATACCTGTAATGCATCACATATGACGTAGAAGCAAACCTAATTGTCACAAGTCTGAGGCCAGTTTGGCATACATAGTGAATTTTCTGCAGGTGTCAGAGAGAGAGAGAAACCTTGCCACAGGACTACAACAAACAAATAATCCAAACCACAGGCTGGGTGGCAGTTAAGAGTGCCTGTCACTGTCTTAGTTACTTTAAAATTTCAAAAACCAAAACCGAAACAAACAAACAAACACAAAAATCAAAATACCCATGATTAAGGCAACTTATAGAAGACAGAGTTAACTGGGCCTACAGTTTCAGTTGCTCAGTCTGTGACAGTTCAGTTGTAGTAAAAAGCATGACAGTAGGCAGGGAGACTTCCTCTGGAGCTGGATCTGAGACCTTGCAGCTTAAGACATAACCAAGGGGCAGAGAGAGAACTGGAAATGCCCTGGGCTTTTGAAACCTTGATGGCCATCCCCCAGGGATACAATTCCTCCAAGGTCACCGTTACACATACTTCACAAACTGTCCCACTCCCTGCAGACCAGGCATTCAAATACATGAGCAATGGGGGCCATTCTCATTCACATTACCACACTCAATAATGATGATGTGAATTCAGGTTCAGGGCCCACATAAGTGTTTGAAACCATCCTAAGCTTAATAGTGGCTATTTCAAAACATCAAAAGAAATAAAACCTGTCCTACAGTTCCAGCCTTACCAAAACACTGTCTTTCAGTCATTTGAAAGGCAATCAATAAAAATTAGACTATTCATGGTCATTTCTTTAGTTCATATAAATAATGGTCATATTCATCTCATTATTTTATATTCATATCTTCTTGTTCATTTAAGATCTCATTCCTTTAGGCTCCAGGCTGCCTCCTACAAGTTAGGTAGCCACCACACTGTTTGTGAACTCACATATCCTACCTGCAGGTTCCTTTTTTAAGCTCTGAGTTGGTTAACTAATTCCTTTAACCAGGCTACCTTAAATTCCTTAGTGAATAGAGAATATTATAATAGGTGTAAAACCATAACTTATCAAGTTGAGAAATAGAAAGATCATTACATAAGGCATGCCTGGTGTTTTGTTTTTGTTTTGTTTTGTTTTGTTTTGCTTCATTTTGTTTCTAATTTAAATGTAATTGGGAATGGTCTTATGTAATGTGCACATAGTAGTGTATCATGAAGAACGCTTGAGGAGAGGGCAATTTCTTACAGTAATTAATATTTCCTTTGGATTGCTCTTTTGTACATAAGACAAGTATGTTTGTACTGATATATATGTTTGTATGTTTTAATATTTTGGGTAATTACATAATACCACACAAGTCAACAATTGTCTATTTTTCTAATTTAAATTGTTTTAAATCTAACTAGCATTTCCACCAATTTACTGTGAAATTGTAGTTGTTATTTGATCAGGCATATTTGGGTTGGGATTTACCACAACAGTAGTAGTATTTAAAATCCTAAGTTGTTTTAGTTGGGATGATTGTATTTTATGCACTCATCAATAGTCTGCATTATTCATTATTCCAGGTGTAAGTTCATACACTAATGCTAATACTTTTAAATTTAAATAAAAAAACATGCTGTCTTCAGTAGTTACTTATTTTTATTTTGTTTTTACTGTCTTAATGTGATGCTGGCTTTCACACCGTATTGCATTATTGGACATGTCTGACTTGATTTGGTAGCTGTCCAGGCTGGTAGCTAAAGCAGAGGGCTTAGGTCTCATCTGAAGGCTAACACACAAATATGAGCAGACAAGAATTTGAACTTTTCTTTTTGAAGATTGTGGTGACTAGTGCATTCTTCTCTGCCCTTTGCATTTCAGTTTCTTCTTTTGCACTGTGTCTTGTGGGTTGCCCGTGTGTCCAGGCAAGCTATTAATAGTCTGATATAGAGAAAAACATTCTAACGTCTCAAAGTTTGAACACTGTGTAAATATGCTTTAAACGCTCCCTGTACACCTGGTGGATGTTGGATCTAGTCCTTTCTGTACAGATGCAGCCTGTGAATGTTGGAAGAAATTAAAAATATTTTTAAGCATTCTTAGAAAAATCTACGGACAACTCTAAGCAACATGTATACCTCTTCTATTTAAATAAAATTGGGGAAATATGACTGATGAAAGCATGTCTAACCTCTTGCAATATGTTTTTGAAAGCAATTTTTCTCTTAATAAATGTAGATACCAATATGGTGCCCAATTACACCTGAATGGAGATGGAAAAGAAGCTAGCCATTCAGGGCTGCTTCTTGCAGACTATCAGCAGTGTCACCAGATACACAGTCCACACCTGTGTTGAGCAGAACTTGCTTATGCACAACCATAGTCACAGACATTTAAAAAGTTGAAACTAGAAGGTTGCTTATGATGAGGATTCCTGGAGTAGCACCAGAAGCATTGCAAATCCTCTCTCAACAGCCCAGTGACAGATTACTGACTAGTGTTCACAGTTTGGAATGTTCAACCTGATCTAATTCTAAAACCAAATTTTACTAAGTTCAATGGGCACTGTTATGGGTGGAGAATAGGAATATTACCTGTTCATGGACAAATGTGATATTTCTGAGCTGGTCACTATTTATGAAAAATGTCGGAGCAAATTGTGGTTTTAATATCTGTTAACAAAGAACCAGAAATATCTCTGAGTTGAATGAGATTTTCTCCTGAACATAAGACCAGTTAACATACAGACAGAAAAAAATTTAAAAAAACCTTTCATTTCTACTACATTAAATCCTGAAATGTAGCGTGGCCTCCAGGGAGGTAGCAATTTGGAATGTATGTACTTTAACTTGAAAAAGGAATGATTTTCCATATAACCAAGGTATTTAGACTAGACTGAGATTGGTTATATCTGATAACTGTTGATAATTGTGATGTCCATATTACTCTAAGTATACTCCTACTCCTACTCTGAATCCTACTCATAATAATAGTAATAATGTAGAAATTGAAAATGTTTGCTTTAAAAGTGTTATCTTTCTTGTAAAGAAAGTAATTTCATTGGTATCTTTTGTTATTATCATATATGTATAGTGTAAGAATAGCTGATTAAGCAAGTTAGTTCTAAAAAGTTAACTATTTTCAAAAACAAAAGTTTCTGTTTGTTTTAAATTGAGGTGATTCTATAATAAACATGCATTAGTTTTATAATAAAGTGACAGTAAAAGTAATAGGATAGCATACTAAAAAGAAATGAATACATTTGGAGACAAATGCTGTGTTTCTTTCTCTGCCCTAGAATGATTGTGACCTATTGGGTCTTGAACTCACAAATTTCCTTTAGCCTTCCCTGCAGGGGCCACATTTTTAGTGTATATGAAATTACCCAATTATATAATAAGTATTCACAGGCAGCCATTTCTAAAATCCAATTATATATATATATATATATATATATATATAATGATAAAATAACAAAATAAAATTATTTTCATTTGCTTTTTGATTTGTGTATTCACACAAAGTTCAAGGATGATCTTAATATTTAATAAAAGAGTAATAAAAGAATAATGATCAAAAGGTAACAGAGAATTTAAAAAATGCCAGTACTATGTGGAAGAGCAATGTATTGTTGTCTAGGCTTGGGAAGTGGGTATCTGCCATAGCGAACCCTGCCATTTGTAGCAGCATGACTGATAACCAGATCTATGGAGCTACTGGAGGGGTAGTGCAATGGTTATGACACAGACTGCTCTTCAAAGAACAAGGTTCAATTTCCAGCACCTTTATGGTGAGTCACACTCATCTGTCTAGTTCCAAAGGATTCAGCACACTATTCTAACCCTGTAGACACTAGGCACACAGATGTTATATAGACATGTATAAAGACAAAAATATCCAAATGCATAAATAAAATTTAAAATATAATTTAAAAGAAAGTGTTAAGTCATATTCCATGCAAAAAATACTGAAAGTCTAAAATCAAATCTTAAGATTGTAGAATAGTTTTCAATCATCAAACATATTATAATGTAATGTTGTAATGAAATAGTGTAGCCGGGCGGTGGTGGTGCACGCCTTTAATCCCAGCATTTGGGAGGCAGAGGCAGGCGGATTTCTGAGTTCGAGGCCAGCCTGGTCTACAGAGTGAGTTCCAGGACAGCCAGGGCTACACAGAGAAACCCTGTCTCGAAAAAAAAAAGAAAGAAAGAAAGAAATAGTGTAAATATAAATATATACTAAAATATTGAAAGTTATTACATTGAAATATTATCATCAGAAATTATAATGGAAAATTCATATGGAAAAAACATTAAATATTAGCACTGAATGATACCTTAGTGTCATTTCATAGATGGAATGAGGAAGTGAAGATTTGCTCAAGGTTACATACTTTTCCCACAGTATATATTATTTTTAACTTATTTTCATTTTTTATAATTTATTCATTATATTTTATACACATTTGTATATGGAGTTATCCTAGAACAGGAATTAAAGAACATTGTGAATTAAAGAACAATGTGTCCCAGGTGGGTTTTGGGAATTGAACCCGCATCTTCTGGAAGAGCAGTCAGTGCTCTTAGCTGCGGAGTCATCTCTCCAGCCCCTCAGCAAGGCATCTTATATAGAAGTTGCAAGTTCCTTCTTTGTGAAGTTATCTCAAAATACATCAGAGAAAATAAATGTGCTAAAGCATTTGAGTAGTAGTCTTCACTCATTCTGGAAATGCATGGTATCTATTAAGATTTATATTGCAAGAACATTGAATATGGATCTTTTACCCATTTATTTATGGTTTACTGCCTGTTCTTGTTTTTCATGAAGAATTTCTGAAAATACCCACCTTTTTTCTTTCTTTCTTTTTTTAAAAGCTGGATGAAGAAGCCTCGATGTGGTGTACCAGACCAGACAAGAGGCAGCTCTAAATTCAACATTCGTCGAAAGCGCTATGCATTAACTGGACAGAAGTGGCAACACAAACATATCACTTACAGGTAAAGCATGCTCAGCCCTACCTCCAGACCTTCTTCCATTGCTATTTGTTTTGACATTTTGTTTGGTATTTTATGAACAAGAACTACATGAACAATGGTGTTATATTGTCCTAAAGAATTTACAAGTGTAATAAAAAAGGAATAAAATGGCCAATAGGGACATTTCAGAAACTCTTTGACATTGTATCTTGGTGTTTTGTGCCTCACCTCTTCCAAAGGGTGCCAAATTTCTGAGGAGTCTGATATGTTCTAATACAGTATAGTCTGTGACAAGAATGTATAGTCTAAGAAATAAACAAATGATAAAGTCTCTAAGCCCCTCTTTTAAATGAAAGGCCTTCTAAATAGTTAGTAACTGTGGTAACCACTATAACTACTTTATCTTGTTTTTCTTTTATAATTATTGAAGTCAACATTCTTGTGTGTTATCTTCAATGATAAAAATTGGTGTCCAACCTACTTTATTGGAATATATTATGGTTACTTATTTACTCACTGAAGCACTACGTCTTATAGAGTTGCGGTATGAAGAAAAAAGAGTGCTCAGCTTTGTGAGATAAGAACAAATAAAATATAGGACCCTGTTCTTAGGAATATATAGCAGTGTAGAGGTTAAGCAATGATAGTAATGTGATAACTATTTGAACAAGAATGGAAATGACACACACACAGAAAAGTAAATCAGGATTGTCTAAGCCATTCTAAAAATCCAGAGAGTATGGTTAAAGAAATGATTGTTGCAGCCAAGACCTATAAGGAGATATATATACTTGTCTTATATATATACATATATATGTTGTCTACATATATTATTAGGTTGTATTGATCACATTGAGTTTCTGGAATTGCAACTTCACCTTCAGAATCTATCTGTTCACATCTATGAAATAATTGCTTAGGATCTTTGTTTAATATTGGACTATGTCTAGTAATTGAGTATCAGTGAACTAAATTCTTAAACATACTGAGCCTATATATCTACAAAAATAATTGTTTACTCATTTATATATTTACTCTATTTTCATAATTTTGTAATTTTCTTATATGGGATATATATATATACTGTTAATATATGTATTTACATATACTTCTATATATACTGTATATATTCACATATAAATATTATATAAAATGTAATACATAAGGATTTTATTTTAACACTAGCTTATATGTTGTTTTCATATAAAATTTTGTTAAAACTAGAAATCTTAAACCTTCATAGTTAACGAAGCCAACTAGTCCGTTTTGATAACAGTGACTCAAACTCTATGCCTATTTTCCTTTCAAAAGTTTAAGGCTATGTTATGCATGGCACTATTTTTAGATTAAAAATTCAAATCTTATCAAAATCTAAGTTTGAAAAACATTGGAAAATTATATCTTAAATAGCCATCAAATAGCAAATAAAATCCCTTTTTCAATGAATGTGCTTTTTATGTATAAAAGGAAAGAGGCAAGTGATTTTTTAAATTAAATTAGCTTGATTACAGTTGCCAAAAATTTTTTAATCTTCTTCATTTCATAGTGCTACCCTTCTATGTGGTCAACAATTATTTATTTTGCATTAGACATTAGGAATTCTAAGGCTCAACACTTTATTGTACATTCCTGACCCCATGATCTATTTGTGCTTCTGTTTTCTCAATTATCAGTTAATAAAGAGACTCCTTTAAGAAGCATATCTTTCATGTGGCATCTTGATTTTTGTGTCTCTATATTGAACTCTTACCATGACTCTAAATTGCACAGATGAGGTTTGTATTCATTCACAAATAACATTTCTTATAAGATAGTAGAGCATACTTTGGAAAGTCCTCGGTGTATCGCTTTGGAAAACTGAGGTACATAGGTAGGCTAACACTGATTACTCTGTACTGCTTTTACTGTTCTATGTCTCTCATAGTCACTACATACTTACCTTAACTCAATACTAAAATAATAATATAAGCCAAGGAATGGGGGATCAACAAGAAACCATCTTGAATTTTCCAAAACCACTATGAGACATTAACCCTAACAGTGTCTTACAGAATCTCTCCCTCGAAGCTTCTGCCACCTGCCTGTTACAAGTCACCACCCTCCCAGACAGTCCTCTCAGACTGGCCATGTCCTGGAATGTCATTCTATGCTATGCGCTGTCTCTATTAAAATCAGTTTTAATGACAAAAAAAGATAACTTCATTTGCTTTCATCATTGACAATTTTTCTTAACTTGAAATAAAATTAATATTTTCATTATACATGAAATCACAAATCTTCACTCATATTTCTCTCAGAATATATAGTAAAATATAATTCCTGTGTCTGCAGGACCATGACTGTGAGCCGGTTCCTGTCTATCCTCTGTGTGAGTTAGTGACAAAGTTTTTACTGCCGCTCTTCTCCTTCTACCTGTTTTCTATAACATATAGCCATATTTATAATCAAAGTAAGATCAGAATGTTTCTGTGCTTATACCATTCCAGAATCTTACTTCTATATAAAATTATCTGCCTGTCAGAACGCCCTCATTTTATAACCGTCTCTTTTATGTTGATTTTATTACACTTCACTTCAGCTCTATTCTTTAAATGAACAAAGTTAGTTTGGCCTATACTGACTGTTACTTTGTCTAGACAATCAGTGTTAAGTTTGGTCTTTCTTGCCAGTAAAGCAACATTTACCATCTGCTTAGCTTGCCACCTCACCCACTCAATTGCTTCCCAAGATTACCACTATTTTTGTTCTTTTAATTTCCCATGCATTGTTTCAAAACAATACAGGTTACCTTTAGTGTATATTCTAGCATCTAGATTAGTGTTCTTTCTGCAGTAAGTCTTTTATAATAACATAATATTAGCACTTTTGAAGTCCCATGGTGTATAAAAAGGATAAATGCCTCCTAGTAATTTAATTTACCAAAATTCAGACTTATGCCTTCACTTGGCATGCCTCTTCTGCTTTAAGATGGAAAATTTAGTTCTAACAAGTTATAAAGATCTTGATGCCTCCAAGAGATGCTCTCTCTTTCTCAAAATAGAGTGTAGGACCTCATGCTGAATGAAAAACAAGATGCACACAAACTGATAAACAACCATCACTTCGCAGGCAGAAATTAGTGTATTTTATACATCCTATCAATGATGTTAAACTTAGTATATGCATGCTTAAAATTGCAGACTGTCTCTACTGGCACCACTTAATCTCCTGTCTCAACATCTTCCATCTGTGGTTTTGTAAGTGTCTTTAAATTCTGCCATTCATCATTTTCTCCACTATCGTATAAATTACTCACAGTGCCTCAAATAATTTATTTATTGCACAAGCACAATGTCAAAAATCGTTTCTAATACTGCAACTATTATTCCTATATTCAAAGGAAAATATAAGAAGTAAAGTGAAAGGCCTCGGAATATAATATTTAAAAATTATGGGGAAAATAAGCATACAAATGATTTTAATACTACATTAAATAGTTTCTGTCAACCCTAAGTGCTAGAGATTTGTTCCAAAAGTTTAACAATCACTTACATCATGAGAAAAGTTAAGAAAATTGAAAAATAAAATGAAAGAACAGCAACAATAAATCCTATGGCACTAACTTTCTCTCTATCCAGCCACTATTTTGTGGCTCTTGGAATCTGAGGAGACATCGCCACTCAAAGGCTTTTTATTTCCTAGATCTTTCTTTATTATTCTCCTTACCTGTCTGCTTGTTGGAGTTTAACACAGCAATAACAGTAACCTTTATTCTCTGATGTACTTGTTGTCTTTGTGGCTTACTGCTGAATAATCTCACCCTTTCTTGTTCTTTCTGAACCATGGCTCAGCTATTCGATTTAGCTCTTGTGGCTTACACGCCATTCCAAACTGACTAATTCAAACTGGCTTTTCTTGACTTTACACTGAATTGTTTTTGGAAAAACCGACTCTGAATTACATGAGAATAATTTCACTGACTGCACTGACTCCACGAACTGAACAGAACTGTCGGAACTCAACTCACCTGCACTGAGTTCCAATGAATTGAACTCAACTGAACTCTACTGCATTGCCTGAACTCAACTGTACTTCCTTCCCTCAATTAGACATCACTTTCAAACATCTCTACTTCCCTCTAAAAACTAAATTTATCTACATTGTGAGAGGTTCTTTCATCAAGGGCATGTGTGCATTCCCACCAGACCACATAGATATGATCTCTTGCCCAAGCAGCCATGGTGTTGGATTAAAATTCCATTACAGTCCTTTTATATAGAATAAACAATTTTCACCAACAAATTAAAATGTAAATAATGTCTGAACTATTTAATATAATGGAATGAAAATCATAACTTTAGATTTATGTTGTTTTATGATTCCAAAGCAATGGATTCTCAAAATGATAACCCAGACCCCTGGAAGCTTCTAGACACCAAGCCACCAACCAGGCAGCATAAATGGGCTGGTCCGGGGCTCTAGACACATTTACAGCAGAGGACTGCCTGGTCTGGCCTCAGTGGGAGAAGATGTGCCTAACCCTGAGGAACTTTGATGCCCCAGGGAGTGGGGAGGTCTTGTGGGGTGGGGAAAATATACACTTGAAGACAGGAGGAGAAATGGGATGTGGAACTGTGGGAAGTCAGATCAGGAGGGAGGCAATGACTGGACTGTAAAAATAAAGTAATAAAAAAAAAAGAGAGAGAGAAAAGAAAGAACGAAAATGCTTGTCAGAAGATTTCCATTTCTGCCACAAACAAATTTCCTTTAAATTTTTATAAATTTACAGATAGGTATAGTTACTCATTTCCATTTACTGCTTGTGGGATTAAATAAGGTATATCAAATGTTTGTCACACTCAATGCTCACATAATGATATCTTTATTATACCATTTGTAAGAGTTATTTACAACTGAGTTGTATATAATTAAAATGTTACCTTTAAAATGTTACCTTTTCTACTGAAAAGTACATCTTCAAATGATTTCCATGTTGAGAAATAAATCTAATAAAAATAAATTTTAGTCCTGTATACACATAGTCATATTTGCACCTCTCCCAGTTCTCCTTGATGACTGTAAAGCAAGGCATATTGAAGGACATATTATATTTTGTATTAAGGTTTTTCTTAGTATAATCATAAGAAATATTACTAATTGAAAGGATTTGAAACTTATGAGCCCTGTAATGTTCATCTGTTAATATATGTAAAATTTATAGTATTGCACATAATAGATTTAGATATATTAGATTTGTGTATTCATATTTCGAAGAACGTATCAGAAAATACATACATCTCATTAATGTTAAATGAATCAAAAGTATTTTTCCTTCATTAATTTATATTAATATCAGAGAAAACATACCAATAAAAAAGTAATAATTATACACAGGTTACATTTTTATTCTCTTTCTCATTACATTTAAATTCACAGAATTTGTAAACAGATTTTTAGTAAGTAGTTACTTACTTTTTTTAACTAAAGAATCTTATTTAAGCAGAGCAGATTATCAGAGACCAAAATACCTGGGCCTTTTATTTAAAACAAACAAACAAACACAACTTGTTTCATTCTTGCTTAATTGGTAAGAGTTCACCGAGAAGTGAATAAAAGTATTATCACTTGATTGCATAATTACAGTATCAGGGCTCTCCAATGATGGATATAAAAAAGGAAATTTCAGCTTAAAGCTGCTGCACGTGCTTGATCACTTGGCAACTCTTCCATCTTGCTTTTGTCCAGGAAGCAAACTGATTGATCCATCTTTCTTGTTCCCACTAACCATTCCTCACAGATATTGTTGCTAATAGCCTTGGCATGGATGTCTTATTGATGATAATGAAATAAACCAGTGTACTGAACAGTGTCTATAAACTTAACAATAGTGTATAAATTCTATTTTCATTTAGTTGTCATTTTCTCTGGTAATTCTAAACCAAATGGATGAAAAAAGATTGCAGTAATTCAAATTGCATATGAGATGCAACACTGATGATCGTCTTTTTCAACTTTCAGTATAAAGAACGTAACTCCAAAAGTTGGAGATCCTGAGACCCGGAGAGCAATTCGTCGTGCCTTTGATGTGTGGCAGAATGTAACTCCTCTAACATTTGAAGAAGTTCCCTACAGTGAACTAGAGAATGGCAAACGTGATGTGGATATAACCATCATTTTTGCTTCTGGTTTTCATGGAGACAGTTCCCCCTTTGATGGGGAGGGAGGATTTTTGGCACATGCATATTTCCCTGGACCAGGAATTGGAGGCGACACTCATTTTGATTCTGATGAGCCATGGACACTGGGAAATCCCAATCATGATGGTAAGTCCATCATTTCTTTTCAAGATTAATGATCCCTCTTTTATTTTAGGATGCGCAAATGATTTACAAATTTATAAACTCAAGGTTGAAAGTCTATATTTTTTCTATAATAAATATCATTGATTTATTTTAATTGTGATATATTCTGAGTTTGCCTCTCAGTAGATTGTGGGTCTTGGCCCTCTACATCAAGAAAAAAGAGAATGCTCTATGAGCAGGCATGCTTAGAAACATTAGACAAAGGTACCGGTTGGTCCTTCCTTGGCCCTGTATTTTGTAAGTGTGGCTGGCTCTCATTGCCAGAAACCTGGAAGCACATCATGGGGAAGAAAGTGGAGATCAGTGACTGAAGGAAGCCATGTGCATTCAGAGTAATTTTATAGGTCCGGGAACACCTAAGAAACATCCCCCTTTTCTCACTTTCCTATCCTTCATACAACATAAAAGTTAATTGTGGTGTTTCATGAACAAAGCAAAATTTCTACTCATCAAACAAGCTGCTACTTACAATTAATTTAAATTGTTGAATATTTACATATTTAAGGGAATGAATGTGAAACTATGTGACCATGGGTGCTCAAGTAAGAAAGTTCACCACTCTTCCATGTGGACCTGTAAGCAGAGTGTACATGCATATTAGAACTTTACTAACTGTAAATTAGAAGTACAGATTCACCAAATTCTACAATCAAGATGGGGGATTTTCTGGCCCTGCCCTTTTTGATTGCTGCTTATTTCCAGGAAGAGCACTTTGGTTTTTTGTTTGTTTGTTTGCTTTGTTGTAGTATTAAATTGAACTTTTATTATTAGTAATTTGTTTGAAGATAGTTGCAGTTGTGTCCCAGAATTTTATAGAGAGGAATGGGAAGCCAGAGCTTTCGAGTCAAACAGATTTATATTTAAAAGTTAGTTAAGTAATCATTATCCCAAATAGCGTGCAATGAGTTTGTTTTAATCTTGATTTTGTAGTTCATGCTGTAATCTGTGAACATTGGAAGTAGAAGTGTTTTCAGTGTAAGCTATGTGTAGAGTATGTTTAAGTTATTTATAACACCTCACTTCTAATACCAACATGTTGGCAGGTATAGTTGAGTGTTGCCAGTTGGATTTATTTGGTTTGTGGTCTCATAAATCTAAATTATCTAAATATTTCATAAAGATTGTATCTTTCAAGCTGTCTATACTTTCTCTTAAATTGCTAAAATACTCAATATATACAGAACTAAATGTTAGGTCTCTGCTGCATTAGGTAACAGAACATTTAAAAATAAACATGTTTACTCAAATTCCCAAATGAGGCTTTGATTATATGTGAAAGGCACATGTTTACACTAATAGGAGTGGCCCCAGTCTTATGAATGCTTATGTCTTTCATTTGATTTAAAAAGTTTTCCAAGGAACTTTTCAGTGGGACAAAAATAATCAGAAATAAAGCATCAACTAATAGTTTCTAGTTAGGGTAACATATATTTGAACAAAATCATTTAAAAATACAACTTATTTTTTTAACTTATAATGAATGTGTATTGTAACTTAAAGTGTAATTACAATATGCTTTTGACATACCCATCCACTTGCAAACTTACACACTATAATTATTTGATATCTGTATGTTCATTTTGAAACAAATACCTTTGTCAGTCAAGTAAGAATGCTGTTCTCTATAAAATCCTGAGGGAGGAACCCTACCAAAAAAAAAAAAAAGTACTTTAAAATTGCTAGGGATTAAGGACATGTTAATAGGCAGTTGAAAATAAAATTCCATAACGATTTACTGCTTAATTGAAATTCAGGATCTTAAGCAGTAAGAGCAGAGCAGCTAGGTGGTGTCAGTCTGAAGTATTGATCATTTATTATAAGAGCAGTCTCTAGATTTACTTGCGCTATAAGTGGATGTGAGAAGAATTCATGCAGTTTTGTATCCAAGTTCCCAACAATCCGTGAGACTATCATTTTGTATCACACATAACACAAGGCACAATTCTGACATCTTTATTGATAAACAGTCTTTTCTGTAAACTCCCTGGCTTGCTTAACTGGGTTGCTTTCTTTCTCTCATTCACAGCTCTTGAGTAGCTACTTGGTTTTGCATCAATATTATGCAAATGGAGGAGCCTTTTGATAAGGCTCATTTTCCACAGCATATTGCTCAGCTAATGAAGGCAATTTGAATTCTGTCTACCTGAAAGAGATAAACACTGTCGCAGGCTTCCAGTAACTATAGACAGTTGTTTTCTACTTTCTTACCAATTTGTCTATACTCATGATGCCTTTTAAAACACACAGCAAATGGTCATTAGAGGCATTACACAATAATTTTATTATTATATGAAGGGGCATTCATATATGTAAGCATCTTTAATAAAATATGTTGTTGCCATTTTCAAATTCACACTGTGCTTTCAGTTCTGAAAAAGCTGAGCAGAGGCATACTAATATAAAACAGAATATTTAGCTAGATGGAATTTTAAAA
Organism: Arvicanthis niloticus; assembly: GCF_011762505.2. Lineage (NCBI taxonomy): Eukaryota > Metazoa > Chordata > Mammalia > Rodentia > Muridae > Arvicanthis > Arvicanthis niloticus. The sequence goes on along the minus strand of NC_133433.1, from coordinate 14,704,273 downwards.
ATGCATTTATTGCCTTGTATATCAGAAAGTTTAACTCTAGCTGGAAGTCAAAATTTATTTTGAATAATATTAACCTACTCTTTTCTAATCTATGATATAATAAAAAATGTTTGGGTATAGTTGTCAACCTAAAATCGAACACTCTAACAATTACTTCTGATTAACTAAGTATCTAGTCCAATAATAAGATGTCACATCAATCACTCTCAGGAGAAATTAATCATGTCTGTAAAGTTGTATGTAAACTTATTATAGAAAATTATTTAGAGACAGGCAGAAATTCATTGAGAACTAAGATCCAAATCTGTAAACATAAAAGTACATTGCAACTGCCAAAGAAGGAAGACTTGCTTGACATTAAGAAGGTTTGACTTTGATATCCATGACTCTGTGTGTGTGTTTGTGTGTTACAATAGTAATTTGTTGTTTGTAAGTTCACTGTCCAGTTTATGAATCACCATAGTGATCAGCACTCCCCAATGAATATAGAATGGGCATAATAATAAGTAAAATTCATTGAAGATCAAAACTCATAAATCTATTATTATTAAATAAAGACTGAGTAATTTCAACCTCTAACCCTACCCTCTAATGAGTTTGCCTCTTTCCATGTGTATACTTATGTGGATGTCTTCATGACATTTTTTTTTTGATTTATTGAATTTATGAGTACAGTGTAGCTGTCTTCCAACACACCAAATGAAAGCATCTGATCCCATTCCAGACAGTTGTGAGCTACCATGTTGTTTGTTGGAATTGAACTCAAGACCTCTGGAAGAGCAGCCAGTGCTCTTAACCACTGAGACATCTCTCCAGTCCCCATAATGTGATCTTATACTGACCACAGAGGGTAAATGAGGCATGGCGTAATGGGTCACAGAGATGCATGTTCATTGCCAGAAGCAAGCCAAGACTTTAAATCACTTTCTGCTGTCTCCCAGCCTGTGTGTTCACTCTCAGCAACTACTTCTACTTACTGTTTCTCAGGGGACTGTAAGCTTTTGACTCTGATTGTTGATGAGGAAGAAAAGTGTTAGGTGACAAGTATTTATGAGGATGCTTACTTATCAATCAGTCTACAATTTGTGAGAATATTATCTAGTGTTGTCTGTCCTTACATATCCATGGACAAGAAAAACAGTTTCTGTGATTATGTGGTTAAAGACCTTAACCTATCCTTAACATAGGACTACTTGCTGACCTGTTAAATTCTAAAATTAATGTACTAACACCTAATTTTAACCGTGGTAAACCAAAACATGGAAAATCTTTCAAAGTAATTAGGAATCACATTTATGAAGGACATTATTTGTTTACTAAAGTCTCTTACTCATTCCTAGAATTAAATTTATTTTATCATGTTTACTTCAATTTAACATGCTTATAAATAGTTCGATATACTTGAGTTTTTCAAGACCATTTGATTTTATTGGATTGAATGATTAACATGAAGTATTGGCTTGGTTCTTTATTCTTAGATATTCATAAATATTGAATAGAAGATGATTAGTGGTAATTATACTTAAAATTTTTTAAATTTTATGATAGTCAACAATACTAAGATATAGGAATATATCTTAAAACTTAATGTAAGAATGATTGATTATTGAGGTAGAAAAAAATGAAATGTCAATAGCTAAACAAAGAAGTTTACTTTGCATTTAAGAGATAAGACACAGGTGTTCTGTCCCAATATATCAACAAAGACGAAGAAACACTGAGGTTCTCACATCAGTAATATATTTTCCAAAGTTGACTCGATTGCCCTCATTCATACAGTGCTTAGGAAAACTATGTGTCTTCATGAAGAGTTTAACATATCTGATCCATAAATGACAGTTAATATTGCTATTCAAGTTCTACTAATTATATATAGATCTAAAGGCCTTGGCATTATAGAAGCATTTCAGAAAGCTCATATGTTTAGAATCTGATATTAAAATTAAATCTGGCTAGAATTTCATGTACTATATTGAATAGATAGGGAGAGTAAGCAGCCTTGTCTAGTCCCTTATTTTAGTGGGATTGCTTCAAGTTTCTCTCCATTTAGTTTGATGTTGGCTGCTGGTTTGCTGTATATTGCTTTTACTATGTTTAGGTATGTTCCCTAAATTTCTGATTTTCCCAAGACTTTTAACGAGTAAGGGTTTTATGCACTCACTGATAAGTGAATATTAGCCCAATTGCTTGGAATACCCAAGTTACAATTCACAGACCACATAAATCTCAAGAAGAAGGAAGACCAAAGTGTAGGTGCTTCGATCCTTCTTAGAAAGGCAAACAAAATAATCATGGGATCAAATATGCAGATAAAATGTGGAGCAGAGACTGGAGGAAAGGCCATCCAAAGACTGTTCCTCCTGGAGATCCATTCCATATACAGTCACAAAACCCAGACACTTTTGTGGATGCCAAGAAGTGCATGCTGACAGGAGCCTGATATTATTGTCTCCTAAGAGACTTTGCCAGAGCCTGAAAAATACAGAGAGGATGCTCGCAGCCAACCATTAGACTGAGCATGAGGTCCCCTATGGGTTCCCCAATGGAGTAGTTAGAGAAAGGACTGAAGGAGCTGAAAGGGTTTGCAACCTCATAGGAAGAACAATAATATCAACCAACCAGATCCCCCCCCTCAAAAAAAAAAAAAAAAAAACACTCCCAGGGACTAAACCACCAACCAAAAAGTACACATGGAGGGACCCATAGCCCCAGCTGCATATAAGCATAGGATGTCTTTGCTGGACATCAATGGGAGGAGAGGCTTTTGGTCCTGTGAAAGCTGTATGCCCTAGTGTAGGGGAATTTGAAAGCAGGGAAGCAGGAGTGTGTGCATGGGTGGGGAACACCCTCATAGAAGCAGGAGAGGAGAAAGCAGAGAAGCAGGATGGGATAGGCCATTTCAGAGGGTGGGAGGAGATCAGGAAAGGGAAGAACATTTGAAATGTAAATTTAAAAATCCAAAAAAATTAAATCTGATATTCACAGAAAAGTGAGAATTTTAAATACACTCTGAATCTCTGGCTAAGTTGCTTAATTACAATACAACTTCTTTAAATACTGCCATTTTACAAAGTACTCAGCTTACATGAAACAGTCTATGAAAACCTCTTTATCTTTAAATGGGGTCTTTATCATTAAGTCTAGGTGATAATCAGTAAAACAAAGTATTTTTTCCAATTTAGCCATGCTTGGTGACTAAAATAATAACACTGTCTTTAGGACAATAATTCCATAGTTTTATGTTCTTAATGATTAAAAAACCAAGGGTGGATGGACAGCTACATTGAATACAATTCCCTAGCACTTGTGTTTTAACTTGAAACTTATTTAAAAACATTATAAAAACTTAAAAATAAATAAATTCTATACATTTCTGTTTTAGTAAATCATTTTCATAGTACCCCATAAAAGCTTTCTTCAGAATAGAAAATATTAACCTGGTAATAGTATAAAACTCAATTAATCATGGAGATGTTGTTGGCTACTACTTTCCAAAAAAAAAAAAAAAAAAAAAAAAAATTCTACTAAGATGAAACACTGTGAAGGACAAGAATAAAGACTGGGTTTAAGAGACCAACTTGAAGCTCACATATTTCCCTCAAAATAGAGAAGCAGAAGCATAAAACAAACGAAACTGTGTTTCAATAAATAAAGTCCTTAAAACATGATTAATTTAAAATAAAACAAGCAAATAATCTAACAAGAAAGACCAGAGCACCACTCATTAAGTCAGAAGCCATCCCTGCTTTTCACAGAATACTCACTGTCCTAACAGTATTATAGAAGCTGAGACAAATGATGGTTAAAGGAGATCTTTGTATTTGTAGCTCCTTGGATATTCTTCATCATTGAATCAAATTACTTGCCATTAAAATATCCTTGTATGTAAAAATACATTTATTAGAAATTGCAAGTCGTGGATGAGCTCCCCTGTGACTTAGTCTCTCTCTCTCTCTCTCTCTCTCTCTCTCTATATATATATATATATATATATATATATATATATATATATATATATATAATGACAAAGATAAGTTTTGCATTCAAACTTGCCATGAATCCATACTATGGTGCTAATCAACAACTCATGTTGGATTTTCATAAATTCTTCATAGACATTAAGGTTTTTGTTTTATTCCATGGCCAGTTTTTTATTCCAATGTCAGAATTTTTGAGAATTTTTAGCCTGGACTATTAGTTTAGTAGGTCCACCCTAGCCCCAGTCATCACCTACTCCCACATACACTGAAACCCACCCCTTATTGACATGTACATTTACATGGTTGATTTCTGAAACATTTCTTGAGCCAGTTACTATAGCATGTAGCTGAGTTTCAGTATTATGGTTGCTAAGAAAAACAGGAGAGGTAGTCTTATGTACTATAACTTACTTCAAAGGAGAAATATCAGCTGCAGTTACTTATGACAGAGAGATGGAGTTAGGACAGATACCCATTCACCAAGCAATGTGTTGTCATGGTGATCATCTATTTCTACTCTCTGTTAAATAATCGTATACGTTTTTACTTATAGCTGTATACTTTCTTATCAAAACGGAAAGAAAAATGATCATTAAGAACAATTCTTTACGTTCTTAGCATTCTATTAAATAATATACTTACTACAGGTTTAATGGTTATTTTGGTGGGAGATTGAAATCTATGATGATGATGATATAATGATATTTATGATATAATAATAATAATAATAATAATAATAATAATAATAATAATAATCTATTATGGAAAAGCAAGCCAAGTAAAGGATACAATTTGTTAAACCAACATAATCACTATATTTTTAACTAGGGAGAAAATAACTTGAAATGACTGGACAACAGTGTCATGAACCCTTGGCTTTTATTAAACTATCACACTCTTATCTACAAAGGAAATCATATTTTCTAATCACCACAATTAAGAATGTGATCATGAATTTTCTCCAAATGAATTTATGATGTTCAGATTCCAAGTCTGTCAAACAAAATAAGTGGAACAAAGAGTTTGACATTACAGCAGCAGTCAATAGATCTATGTTCGCTTCAGTCTCTTTCATACTGAAGTTTGCTAAGTGCCACAGTATCATCAGGTTCACCATGGATTTTCTGAATATACTACAAAGAGAGTAAATTGCACCTCAGATTAAATTATAACCATTATGCAAAACTCACAGCAATTATTATTATTATTGTAATATGAAATGCAGATTTTTACCATAAATACAAACATGAAATAACATATTTATAATGTTGAACAAAACTACAATCACAGAGATTAAAAGAACAGTAAAATTCCACCATTTACAATGTGAGCCACTAAAGTTGTAACTCATTACTGAATGAAGCATAAAATTATTGACTACTCAGGCATGCCATTTTGTAAAGGAATGCCCCCTACCAAACATAGTAAATCAATGGGGTAAAACTTGTTGGACTATGCAAAAATATACAGACTGATAATCAACTAAACCTAAAAGTATGGTCAAAATTTGTTTTATTCAGGTAAAAATTGAGGTATTTCTACTTCATGATAGGAAGAGTAAAACTTGATTGTGTCTTTGTCACAACTGAAGGTCATAAACGCAGCATTAGTACTATGATAGCTGTACTTCTAACAGAACACTGAATAATATAATAGTTAATACATATCTGAGGATATATGTAATTCTTAGTATATTGTTTCTGGCTTTAAAATTACCATTCTTTCACTGAATGAGTTTAATTTACTTTGAATAAATTTAGTACAAGTAATTCAGAACAGTGAATTTCCCATTATTTCCTATATCTTTAAAAATAATTATTGATTTTTCTTCTTTCTAGTTAGTCTGGATTCATTTTTGAGAAAAGATCTCTCTATGCATCCCAAGTTTGTTTGCTCTTTACTGTTTAATCCCAGTTGGCCTTCATATTGTTATCCTTCTGACTCAGCTTTCAAACCGATAGAATTATAGGTATATGGTGTTACACTATTACTGGAACATCTTTAAGCATAATATAAATTATTCTCCCTCTTTATCTATTATAGTACATTATTGTTTGATGGCCAACTCACTATTTGTAATTACAACTAGTTAACCTATCTATGCATATATTGTTATCTGATATTATTAGTTTAAAAAAGAGTCGTAGAATTATTTGTCTAATGAATGTGAATATCTTAATAGACGTTGACATGTTGCTTGGTAAGTTTCAATGAATATTCAACCAGTTTGCACTTTCCTACTATGGATTGGTAGAAATTAATTAACTTTGATGATATTAATAACTATGGAGTTATAGCAAGAGTAAGAAGTTATCATAAGAACAGTATTCCTGAATACCAAGGACAGTTAGGTACCATGCTGAACTTCATGCTCCTGTGTTATGGGGATTGCTGTTATCTTCATGTAGATGCAGAAAACAGAATTTTAATCATTCAAAAGCACCCAGCAACATATTAACACGAGTTTTTCTGTTTTTTTTTTTAATTTGACCAACCTGTTTAGATAAAAAATCTAATTTTGCTTAACATCATATTTTTTAGTACTGAAAAACAGAAAATTAGTTGTAATATTGGCATACATATGGATTTTCTTTAATGTTTACAGACTAATTTTTCTTTATTTCTGTTGGACAGTTATACTGAATTATTTTTATTAGGTTAAAGAAATCATCCAACAGATATGAGTATGAATTGTGTGCCTCTTTCTTTCCTTTTGAGTCATTTGCAGGCAAGGAGAGAGGGCAGACTATTGCTTTTCACTGTGAAGAGTTGGGAGGCTCCTTTTCATCAGATTATGGGGATTATCCTCTACTCTCTGCAGAACTCGATTTTCTCTCATATTTTATTGTCTACAGAACTGCCATGCATTTTTTTTCTGCATCATTGGTGATTTTAGAATAGTTGGGCAGAGCTGGTATCCAGCTTTGGTCCACATGGTTATTTATTCTTGGAGACATTTCAAATATACATTCTCTTAAAAATTCAGAGTCTTAGTTTTCCAGATGATAATATATAGAAAAAAATCTTTAAATTATTCAAATCCACCCGCCTGTTTAACAGACTATTTTTTTATCTATTATCTTTCTTAAAATTCTAGGATGTGAGATAATTTAATTCCTAAATTATTTTAGCAACAATTATTTCTTTTTTAAATGTAATTTTCTTTTCTTTTTTTTTTTAAGTAGTCATTCCCATTTGTTTATATCTCAAATGATGTCCCACTTCCTGGTTATCCCTCCACAAGCCCCCCATCCCTCAAATTCTCTCTTCTCCCTCCCCTTTACCTCTGTGAGGGTGTTCACCCACCAACTGTCTCCAGCACCACCCCTCCAGCATCATCCTACACTAGGGCATTAAACCTCCATAGGACCAAAGGCCTCCCCTCCCATTGATGTCAGATAAAGCCTTTTTCTGTTATCTATGTCTCTGGAGTCATGGATTCCTTCCTATACACTTCTTAGTTGATGGTCTAGTCCCTGAGAGCACTGGGTGGTCTGGCCCAATGATGTTGTTCTTCCAGTGGGGTTGCAATACCCTTCAGCTCCAACAGTCCTTCCGCCAGCTCCCTGACCAGGGTCTCTGAACTCAGTCTGATGGTTGGCTCTAAGCATCCACATCAGTTTTGATCATTTGCTGGCTTAACCTCCTGAGGAACAGTCACACAAGGTTCTTCTCAGCAAGAGTCTCTTGGCAAGGGCAACAGTGTCCGGTTTGTTGTCTGCAGACAGGCTGGATCCCCAGGTGGGGCTGTCCACAGATGGCCCATCCTTAAGTCTCTACTCCATTATTTTTGTCCCTGTTCTTCCTTTGGACAGGAACATTTCTGGGTTAAAAACTTTGAGATGGGTGTGTGTCCCCATCCTATGGCCAGGGACCGTGCCTATCTACTGTAGGTGGTCTCTACAGCTTCTATCTCCCCTTCTCTGCTAAAATCATTCTTCTTGGGTCTAGGAAGCCTCTCGTTTCCCTGGTGTCTGGCATCAAACTCTCATGAGGTATGCTTAGTAAGGTTAAGAAGCTTGAAAAATATACTAAAATATTTTATTTTATATATTTTAGTTATGTAATCAATATCTCAAAAAATTAAGTAAAATTGCATTCATAGTAGAGGCAAAGGCCAGATTTATTTGACCTTCCTGGTGACCATAATTTACTAAAATGTAATATGAATTTGAGACACATAATGTTTTTAATAGTTCAAAAATGTGTCAATTATGCATTTGTCCATATTCTGATATCTACTTTAATTTTAAAACTTATTTGTTTAGAACTTCATACATATATACAATAAAGTATGATCACGTTCACCCGCATTCCTCCCTCCATATTCCTGTGGATCATTCGCAACACGGACCTCCATTGTCTTCACATCTTCTTCTTTGTGTTGATTTATTTACTATTTCTATAACTCACCAAGTCCAATCAGTGCTGACCATAGAACAAAAATATTACTGAACATCTTATGTATGAGATACTATCTATGTTTTTTTCTATTTCAAAGTTTATCATTTTGTATAAAAAACAACACTGGAAGATATTAGTACAATATTTCCTAAAACAAGGAGCTATTCTGCTTACTCCACAATAATGAATTTAACACCTTCCTCTACAACAGTTATCATGCAGTTTTTATCTTTAAGAACTCTTAGACACTTAACAAAGAATGTTTCTTTAATGCAGCACATTGTGACTATGTAGCTGAGACCATGTATATAACCTCAGTGGACAGGAAGTAAAGAAGTACTCAAACCAGTATAGTGATGCCCATGATGAGTGCTCAGCTGTGGATAGTGAGGTCCTGTTTCAGATGTAGGTATCCTGTATCTTAGATAGAAAATGCTTTGTTCAGGATAGGTGACCGCCTAGCTTCTGGGAGCTCCCAGTGACTGAGCCACCAAAGAGTAAACACAGGCTTGTTTGAGGCATTTCCCCAGCATCTACAGCAGAGGACTGCCTTGTTTGATCTCAATGGGAGAGGATACCTAATCCTGCAGGAACTTGATAAAGTAGATTAATTAACTAACTTGATAATTAATTAATTAATTAATATGTTTTAAAAAGTTCTGACTCCTCATGAACACTACATTTATATAAATATCTTTCAAAGTATAAGTGGGTAAAAAAGAGACAATTCAATATAAAACCATGTAAACAAACAAGCATAATAGAAAAAAAAGATGTGTATATATGAGCAGATAGTTTTAAATGTTAGTTATCTGGGATATATAAATAAAATCATTGTCTTTGGTGGTTGTTCTCTAGAATGTGAAGTGATCAAAGCCCAATACTTTTCTGGACAAATTGCACATTAACATATATATTGTAGAAATTATTTCATTATTTTTGATTGCGAGATACACCTACAACTGCCCACTTTTCTTCCTGAATTACTTTTGATGCATTTTAACCTTTTAGTATTTTTTTATTTATTTAAATAACTTTTAGTAAAATATGCAGCTGGGCTTCATTAGAAAGGAACACTAACATTTAAAGCTGCATACAGACATGGTCAATGATAAAGTATTTTTTGTGGTGTGTGTGTGCTTGTCTGTGTGTGTATGTATGTGTGTGTGCTGTGTGTTTGTGTGTATGTGCTGTGTGCTTGGTGTGTGTTTGCTTAGTACAAAGATAATACAAACCTGTAGTATATAGTGACACTCTTCTCTCAAACTTGAAAGGCTCCAGTATGTTTCAGTAACAAAATAGTTTCTTACTATTAGGCTATGGTCGAGATGTATTGAAGAATAAATGAAAAATAAAATAAATAAAATTGTAGGCTACACTGAGATTGAATAAGCCTTGCAAAATTGTAGATAAAACCACACTTATTTAAATATATTCAAGAAATGAGTATACAGATTTCTGTTTCATGCATAGCACCAAGCATTCTGTTGTTTGATCATAGTACTATGATAAAATTTTATCTAGAGGCAGCTATGACAAAAATATTGCTTTATTGTTATCATCATTGTCTTTTATGTTTTATATATGTATATATGATTGTATACATACATATATGTTTGTCTTTAAAAGTGTGCTTGTTGTGTGTTCACCGCATATATGCAGTACCAATGAAAACAAAAGAAGTCATTAGAACCCATTCAATTTTAGTTACATACCATTGTTAGAGGCAATGTGGATGCTGGAAATTGAACCCAGGTCCTTCAGAAGAACAGTAACTTCTACCTGTTGAGCCATCTCTTCAATCACTTATTGTGTTTTTAACCTGGGCACAAATTTAAATATATTTTCATTGTTTAATGGTCATCACAGATATATCTTCAAGAATTATACAGTATTAGTTCATGTATATTTTACATAATTGAGAATGTTTATATAAATGTGTTCATGAAATTCAGTTGAAAAACATGGAATCAGCTAAAAATATCCAGCCATCCCCCATGCTTGAACTCTCCCAGAGTTTTTTCTCATTGTGTAAAGAGAGAAAAATGTTTATATGGTATAATAGAAAGAGAGCAGCCGTCACAATAGTTACAGAGAATTGTCTGCTTTTCTCCCTCTTGTAGTATTACTATTATAATTTTAGTTTTGTATGTCTATCCAGTGTATCTATGTCATATTTATCAAGGACTCTACCCCTCAAACTCCTCCTACCCTGCCCAACACATCTGCTATTGTCTTCAAACTTTATGTCTTCTCTTTTTACAACCAACTAGGTTTAATGTGTAGGGCCTATAATCATGTACCTCTGCCTGTCACAATTCTTCAAATGAAAATTTTCTCTCTTTTGTCAGTAATCATGATTATCACTCAGGTGCTAAATCCAAGAACATTTTGAAGGTTATCTCTTTTGTAATATCAACTTTTTCTTTGATTCTGATCTCAAATATGTAATTCTTTGTAAGTTCTCTCCAGAATACTGATACTCTATTATGGTATTTTATCTGCTGCATAGGACTTTTTTTGAGTTCTGTCCCTAATGTGCTGATTTGAATGTCCCTCCTAGGCTCAGATATTTGAATGTTTGGCCTGCGTTGTATAACTCTTTGGAAAGGATTATTAGTGCTGCTTTGTTACAGAAGGTGTGACAACAGGGGAGAATTTGAGATTTCACAATGCATGCCATTCCCATTTACTTTCCCTCTTCCTTGTGTTTCTTGTCTCAATGTGTAAGGTCTCAGCCGCTGCTGCAGTATACTCCTGCCTGCCTAACCGATGTATGTTCCCATCATTGTGGTAATAGGCTTTACTCTCCTTTGCGACCATGAACACCCAAGCTAAAAGCTTTCTTTTATAAGGTGCATTAGTCAAGGTATTTTGTCACAGCCATAGAAAACTAATAGAAACATCTTCCATAGATGTCTAAATATTGACTGACTGGATTTATTTTCATTTTTTTTTACTTTTGTCTAATTTTCCATTTTTATTTATGTAGTAGATTTTGTCAGTTTCATATACTATATTTGGATTATATTCATGCACTCTCCCAACTACTCTGAAATTCATCTCTATACATTACCTATCCAATTTTGTGTCCTCTTTTGATACCCATCAGGTCCAATTTATGTTTCCTATATATACATGGGTATGCAGCCTTCTGCTTAAGGACAGTTGACTTACTAGGTACTTATCATCTTAAAGAAAACTGTACCTTAAAGAAAATTGTACCTCACTGGTACAAATAGGAATAACTATGCTCTAATTGCATTTTGAGAGAAAAGTTTTATTTTAACAGGAAGGGTGAAGCTACATGATGAGAGAGAGAAAGAGAGGGGGAGGCATGGAGGCAGATGTTCACGTGTCTCCACCAGTCAAAGATAGTTTATATATCTAGGTTGGGTATTGGGTTACACTTCTGATTGAGCATTACCATACTTTTAAAGCCTTTGATTAACATTTTAAAAAATGTATAAAAGCAAAAAGAAAAAGGGGGAATGGGATAGGGGTTTTCTAGGGAGGGGAAATGCGGAAAGGGGCTGGCATCTGAAATGTAAATTATATATATATACATATATATATATATATATATATATATATATATATATATATATATATATATAAAATTGACTAGGCCTTTCCCTATAGCTATGAGTTTCTAATAGCTCCTTAGACAAAGGGTGGAAGTTTGCACCTACATCAGCTCACTAAGCTGGTGTTTTGTCTTGGTTGAGTTTCTTTCCATCTTTAGAATACTCTCAAGCTAACGTTTAGTTTGTATGTGCAGCTGCTTGATTGTTTCTAGAGGACAGTGTTGCCTTGTAGTCTCCCGCTGCCAATGTCTCTCCCAGTCTTCCTACCTCTTATTCTATTTTCTAACATATTTCTATTTGTAATTTAATATTCCTAGTCTACAATAATCTCTGAACCTTGAGAAGGGAGAGGTATGATGTACATCTTCTATTCTGGCTTGAACATTCCATTGTCTGTTTTTTCTCATTGCTAGTAATGAGTCTTTGTGTTAATCCTCACGTTCTACGAAAGAACCTTCTCTGCTCAAATTTTAGAGATGCGTTAATCTATGAGTGAAAGTCATTAAATTTTAGCTTATTATATCCATAATATTTTATTTATTTAGAATATGAATAATAGTCATTTCCCCCAATGACATATGGCTTGTTTAACCACAGTTTCTTAGCCTAGTAATGGTATCAAGTATGGGTTTCATCTTGTATAGATGGACTTAAATACAACCAGAACCAGAACTTGGGTTGTTATTCCGACAATGTTCATGCCACAAAAGCACAATGAACATGCCTTGCTAGAGCATTCATTATTGTAAATCAAAGGTTTACACGATTAACCTCCTCTAATAGCATGTCTAGTATATTCCATTACTACAGAAACTATCCAGGATATCTGTACCAGTTTAAAATAATTATGTTGAGTGACTCTAGTAAACTCTGTCTCTAGCAATAGGATCTTATTCTCATGTCTTGGACAATAACCAATAATTTTAGTAATACCATTTAATAATTGGGGGCTTTAGGACTTTACCTGCCATTACTCCAAAAAAGTTATTTATTTGTGTCACTGTACTTACTTTATTTTACACACAGACACACACACACACACATACACACACACACACACACACACAAATATATACCAGAGCTTCTTCTGCATAAGATTCTCATATGACTTTTTGAAAAGTCTTTCATTTTACTTATCATTCCCCATATACCCTTCTCTGTCATTCCCCTCCTTTTGTTACTTTCATCTACTGATATGACTTAAGTTGCTTCTACAATAAGAATTTATTTTTAAAAACACTTTATTTGTTTCAGCTTCTTTTTGAACTCTAAACCTAACTTCGACTTCAGTAATCCCATATGATTCTCAAAAGGTATAATTTTCAAAGTAAATTTACCATGTAATTAAACCAGTTAAATTACATCTCACACACACACATATATATATATATATATATATATATATATATATACACACACATATACATATATACATATACGTATATGTATATATATGTACATATATATATATACGTATACATATACGTACATATATATGTATACATATATATATATATATCAACATCATTTTCATTGTCCACAGCAAAAACTGTGTCTTCAGCTAAGGTATTTATTTGTGACTGATATATTTCCATGTTCTTTATCTTAGCACTTGGCAACAGATTGATCTACAGCTTCCTTTCTGTGTGTCTACAATGATGTGCAACACTTACCACCTATGCCATTCTACAATGGACCAGCCTCATTCTTTTTTAAAATTGGTATTTTCATTAGGTTGTACCAGATTAAAATTCTACTAATTTGAAACAAGACTCAATTCCACTATAAATTCATTAAAAAAAAAAGTGGGGTTCCCACATCTGAGACTTCACTGACAGTCAAACTTTTACTTTAGTAGGTACAACCATCTTAAAACATAATTGTACCTTTTTGTACTTAGAAATATAGACATCCTGGGAGCTTAACTGACGGAAGACCTTATGCCTCTTTATGGTGATGGGATTGGCATCTCCGATTTAGCACTTCATTTTTTTCTTTTATTCTATTTATTACTCTGTTGCTTCAGACTAAGCTCATTAAGAATCAGGGCTGTGTGTTTAATCTGACTCTCAATAGACTTTTGCTTAATGAATAAATGCATGTAGTGTAACTCAGTTTGACTGAAATAAACTTTGATTGGAAACTTGTAAAGGACAAAAAAGATTAATAAAAAGAACTTTACAAGGATACAAAAGAAGAGAATTGTATGTAAAGTCAGGGAAATCATGGTGAGATAAGCTGCACACTCATTGTTAGAAAAGGAAAATCTTTAATTCTTTTAATAATAGAAAAGTTTATTTGGAGGAAATTCTATTCATATAATCACGCAGAGAGCAACGGGCTAAAGAATAACACTTAACAGAGGTATCACTATTACTGTATTGCAGGAGAAGTCATCAGAATAAGCCTACATGTAGTATCAGCATTAGGTCTGCAGGTCTACATTGTGGGTGAAACACACATTTAGAAGATGGCATATTTAGCCAGGTTTCTTGGTAGAAAAAAAAAGGAGAGTGAATTTCAATAATATTTATATTATAAGTGTTATTTAGAAATAGCAATATTGTCTTTAGAAAGAGCAGTGTCTGACTAATTGGGATTTGTTAGGAGCATACTTTAACAAATTTAGGAGAGATTAATTAAATTATTTATTTACTTATTTATTTATTGGATATTTTATTTATTTACATTTCAAATGTCATCACCTTTCCCCATTTTCTCTCCCTAGAACCCCCTATCCCATTCTTCCTCCTCCTTTTTGCTTTTAGACCATTTGAATTACATGCAAGTATTCAGGTCAGTTCTAGGTTGAGGGACTATCAAAACAATAGGTGCAGAAGGTCAAGAAACAAGCAAGATAATAAATACAAATAGTCAAAGAACAAGCATGGCAATAAACAAAATTCTGTGAACACTCCCGTGATCACTCTTTCTAACCGCTTATCAGGATGACAAAAGATAATTGTTTAGATAGTCACAGTCTTCAATAGCTTTCTGACTTCTACAATTCTTCTGTTTAAACCAAGCCTATCTAAAGATTCATATGTATAATTCATACAAACGAAAGAACATGTAATATCTGTCTTTCTGGGTCTAGATTACTGAACTCAGAATGGTTATTTCAAACTCAAACTTTTTACCTTTGATTTCATAATTTCATTAACTACAACTGAATACTACTGAATTATGTATGTGTACAACATTTTCATTATCCATTTGCCAGTTGATGAGCTATTATAAATAGAACAACAATAAAAAAAAATCTCAAAAGTAGAATGAAGAGTTCTTTGTGAATATGCCTGACTAATATAGCTATATTGTATGATAAATGTATTTCTCAGTTTGTGGAGAACAAATGATTTTCATAGAGTCTTCACCAGTTAGCACTTTTACCAACAGAGATTGAATGTTCCACTTCCCCCGTATCCTTGTCAACCCTATTTTTGGAGCTACTTCAATATTTATTTTATTCTAAAAATCACTACCAAAAATCGATATTTATGTCTTGTGCTTTACATTATATTGAACTGAGAAAAAACATCATTTTATAGCCACACCAGTAAAATGTCAATACTTTTCCTTTCAATTATTTGCTAAAACACTATAATTAGAAATTGAATCTTTAGCCTACTAAACAAGATCTAATGAACATCAACAAAATGTTTATCAACTTGACTCTAGGGATAATTTTGTTAGAGATTGGGTGTTATATTTATTATTAATTTCTTTGTTTTTGTGTTAGCATTGTAATGTAATTTTAAATAAAATTTTAAACATTTGTTTCTCCTTGGAAGAAACTAAATTTTCATGTGCAAGTGGTTATCGATTAGTGATAACTTCTGTGTTAGTGATTGGAGCATCTTTCTTCCTCTTCAACTCTAGGGCACCATATTGTGCAGACCCTTGTAGGTACCATTCATGCTGTCCCAGTCTATGAATTCATATGTGCCTTGATCTTACTGGTTTAGAGGCCCTCATTTTCCAGTTCTCCTTACCCTCTGGCTCTTAGAGTCTTTCTGTATGTTTATTATGGGGTTCCTTAGTCCTGAGAGGAGGGAATTGATGGAAATAGTTCATTTAGAATGGAGTACTCTAAGGTCTTGCCCTTCCTGCATAATGTCTGACTGATTGTCTCTGTATTGTTTTTGTCTGCTTCAGGAGGAAACTTTTCTGATGATGTCTCAGCAAGATATTGATACATAAGTATGCCAATATATTAAGAGTAAACATTTTATTGACATATATAAAAAATATGTTTTCCCTTAGGGCTGTGAGCTATCTAGTTTCTGGTTCTAATCACCCCAGAAGTATCAGGTTTTGGTTCCATGTCATGGAATGGACCTTAGGTCAAATCAGATATTAGTTCATTAATGTCACAAGGAGTGTGCTTCACACACACACACACTCACACATGCACAAAACATACTCATACACATAGACACAGACACAAACAAACACACTCATACACATAATATATATTACAGTCAGGACACCATTTTAGATCAAAAAGTTGGTGACTGAGATGTTGTTTATATTTCTTTGGTAGCCTTCAGAGTGTTTTCATGTACGAAAGACATTAGAATGTAGGTAGAATGTGAAGACCTAAATGGGCACCAGACCAGCTTCTCCATATTCAACAAATTAGGTAGATGTAGTCTTCGGCACAAAGCCTTGCCAGCTATTATGAAGAATAATGTATAGACTTGGCAGCAGCCTGAGTTATTTCTGCAGGATGCCTTTGGTCAACAACTCATTTAGATGTAACCCTGTCCTGTTAGTGGAAGCTTTATTTAGCAGCAAGAGAAGACCAGTTTGGTCTATGTCACATCCATTATTTGTTGATTTCACTCAGATTCACTTCAATCCAAAACCAAAATCTGTGATTTTTCCATGTTAAAACAAAAATGAAAACAAGAAAGATAGAAATAAAGCAGGCTGTTTACACAATCTACTGGCAGACACAAACAACTCATGTTTCTCTATAGCTAACATAGATCCTAGTAAGTAGCATTATCCTATCAAGTGAAGTCTGGAAACACAATAGGCAAAGGCCTGGAGGAGCATTTTAAGATATTGAAGGGAATTTCAGGGGGAAATTTTGCTTCTGAAGAACACAGATCTCGCTAAAGCACCTCCAAAATGTTACATAATGGTGATCAGGTATAGTTCAGTTTTTCTTGTATAAAACGGATGGGGCAAATTTTACTTGGTTACAGAGAAGATACTGAAACTGAAATGATGAACCCACAGATATACATGCTTTATAAGTTTTATATAATATTGTATAAACATAAAACATAAACATAAAAAAAAAACCCTGACAAATATAGTTTGTAAGAATACTGTTGAGAGGTAAGTTACAGGATAGAAAGTACTAGATGGTTGTTTGAAAGGCAGAGTTTGGGCTAGAATATAAGTAATTTTACTGTTTTTTTTTTTTTTTTAAACTGGCAAGCTACCATTTGAAGATTTTGAATGAATAAATAATTTAAGGAGTAGGCTGCTGTGTTAGCTGTCCTAACAAAATTGGTTGCAGATATCTCCTTGGGTGATACAGACAGTTAGGCAGAGACTCCTGTCCATTAACCAGCATAAGTTACTGGATAGGGCTACAGTAGAATATACATTTTCACTCTTTGTCATGAATACTCATGGGAGTCAACGGTTCAGCACCAAGCCTTAAAGAAATGCTATGACACTTAGCATCCGTATATCTTCTTTCTTCATAGTGATTACATTAGTGCCTTTGTAATGAGTTGATGTGATTTCAAATCTGGTTCTTTTCTGTGCATACTATTTATAATAAATTGAGTCATATTTTGTATAAGAGAAATACTGCTTTCAAAGAAACCTGGATAAAAAAAAAATCCAGTATTGTTTAACCCCTTGAGTTATTTACTATAAGCTTTTGTTCCTTTGCGTATTGTATGTGGGAAATTATATATACCTGAGGAGATTTTTAGTGAGAATTCATTTCTGGAGCATAATGAGAAATACATGGATATTAACTTTCATTCCTTTTTAGCAAATGAGAATACTACCCAATGTAATCAGGATCCTTGAAATTAAGGGAGCACAAAATGTGCAGAGAAACTCAAAATCTACATTTTTGTGACTCCTCTGTTTTTAAATCACTACTGCATTCTCTATATGGTCTTAATGCACCCGGTTGTAGAAGACATTTTCCAAGATTACCATGAAGATATTACAGGAGGTATTTTAAAAATATCTGTGTATATCATGAAACAATGATGCTTCATTCATCACTTTTCTTAAAAATGAACATGAACAGCACAGAAAATTGGCAACATATGTGTGTATAAATATACATTTAATCTATGCTTTCCTTCTAATTCATAAATCCTAGAAAGAAAACATTATTCAGAACATTTGAAATTCTTAACTTTGCTGCCAACAGAATATTATGCCAAATCCCAAGTTATAATTTTGACTTTTAATATCCTTGTTTATGTGAAAGTGAACAAGGTATTTTGTTATTTTATTTGCAGTGTTACGTACCTAATCTGTTGTATAAACCACAACCTGATATAAAGTAAATCTATTATTTTATAAAAAGAAAGATCTTTCACTTCCATTTTTATCCTGCTGTTTCAGTTTCAGTGTTCTAAAGACAGATAAGTATGGTACTTAGTGACATCATATCCTATTCCAAGATCCTGAAATAGTATGTAAAATTTGCTTGGTGAATACCAGGGCTGGCATAAAACTTATGCTTTTATTCATATTTTCCATCTGTGTATATATTTTAAAGTCTACCACTTTACTGAAATATTCTTGATAAATACCCAGTCTGAAGACCCTAGACCTTGACTATATAAATATTATCAACTTTCGATCTTGAATTCCAACATTTTTATTCTCACATGAAGCATAATTTAATTTTCAAACTTTCACTTGTTTTATTTTGAACATTAGTTTTAGCTTAAATCAGTATTCTATAATGAGAATTGCACCAAGGCAAATGCTTTCCAGACCTGTCTTGAGCTGTTGATTTCATGATGTAGGTAATCATTTTACATACGAGTTCAGTTTTTACCTCTACAGGTAAAAACATAACAGAGGAATATACAACAAAAACAAATGAACAAAAATATTACATGCATATTTGGGGAAGGGAGATGAAAGAAAGAGGGAGAGAAGGGGAATCTCTTTGAAACTTATGATTTCAAGGCCAATTGAACTACATAGCAAGATCAGGTCTATCTAAATAAGTAAACAAACTATAAAGGGGTAAACAAATGTCCTATCATGGTCTTTGTAGTCTCTGACACTTGAATTTTCTGGCACACTGTATAAAAATTCATTATGTGTTAGGATAAGTTGCCTATTAGAAGTTTGCTAATGCTATAAATAGTTCCTTACATATGCTAGGTAATTAGTGGGTTTTCTTTGGGGAGGAATTGTTTTTTTTTTTTTTTTATTTTACTCTATTTTTATTACTTTTATGTTTTATAATCTAGTCACTACTCTCTCCCAGTCTGCCCTCTCACAGTTTTCCAATGATTAGGCACATCTTCTCTCACTGAGGCCAAGGCAGGCAGTCCTATCCAAGTATCCTCTTGGATACTTCCTGGTTGCTGGCTCACTGTCTGAGAGAACTCAGAGGTATAGGTTAATTGTGACAGCTTGTCTTTCTGTGTGGTTGGCCTCTTCCTCAGCTTACAACCTTTTCCTAATTCAACCACAGGGATTCCCTGATTCCAGTCCAATGGATGGGTATTAATATCTGCATCTGTCTCAGGCAGCTGCTTATTAAGCCTCTCAGAGGACAGCTATGCTAGGTTCCTGTATTGATACTACACACATAGTATCAATAATTAGTGTCAGGCCTTCGACTCTCTCCTTGAGATAGTTCCCAAGTTGGGCCAGTCATTGGACCTCCTTTCCCTCAGTCTCTTCTCCATTTTTGTCCCTGCAGTTCTATTAGACAGGAACAATTCTGGGTCAGAGTTTTTGACTGTGGAATAGCAACCCCAACCCTCCACTTGATGCCCTGACTTTCTATTGGTGGTGGACTTTCTAAGTTCCCTCTACCCACTGTTGAGCATTTCATCTAAGGTCCCTCCCTTTGAGTCTTGAGAGTCTCCCATCTCCCAGGTCTCTGGTACATTCTAAAGTGTCACTTACCTCACACCCCCTAAGGTTGCATATTTCCATTCTTTCTTCTGGCCTTCAGGGCTTCTCTCCTGTTCCCCATTCCAATACCTGACCAGGTTTCCCCTTTTTCCCTTCTCCTCTCTCCCACATAGATCCCTCCCTCCCTCTGCCTTCCATGGTTACTTTCTTTTCCCTCCCAAGAGAGATGGAAGCATCCTCACTTGGGAACTTTAGATGGTTAGCCTTCTTGAGTCCTGTGGATTATATCCTGGGTATTCTGTACTTTTTTGACCAATATCCACTTTTAAATGAGTACATACTATGCATGTCCTTGTGGTTCTGAGTTACCTTACTCAGGATATTTTCTAGTTCCATCTGTTTGCCTGCAAATTTCATGATTTTCTCATTCTTAATAGCTGAATAATATTCCATTGTGTGAATGAACCACATTTTCTGTATCCATTCTTCTATTGTGGGACATCTGGATTGTTTTCAGCTTCTGACTATAACAAATAAGTCCACCATGAATATAGTAGAGCCCATGCCTCTGTGGCATGGTAGGACATCTTTTGGGTATATGCCAAAGAGTGTTATAGCTGGGTAGATCTATTTACAATTTTCTGATGAACCTCCAGATTGATTCCAAAGTGGTTGTATCAGTTTGCATTCCCACCAGCAATGAAGGAGTGTTCCTCTTTCTCCACATCTTTGCCAACATATTTTTAAAGTATCTTGTATTGTGGTTTTTGGTATGGAAATTGTATCACATATTAGCAGGATTGCTATTTAGAAATAATTTGTATTATTCAAATTGTGATATACAAAATAATACAAATGTTGTCATAAAAGGCATCTTCTGTAATTTATTATGATTGTTGTGGCCTAAATGGTCGTGAATATTGATTTGCTTTATACTAGCCACAGAGAGGTAAGTAATCCTTTGTAATGGTCCTCACCAATCCAACAATCAGACTAAGATGCCCTGGGGAAAACCGAGCACAAATAGCTTGCTTATGAGTAAATAAGATGGCACATTAACTGAAAATGTTCCTAGAAGCTTAACTGAACTCAGTAGAGAGGAAAAGTACAACTCCTATTTCTTTCAATATTGTGCTGCAATTAATTAGACCTTCTAGTTTTTCTATCAAATCTTTTCTAAAATAGAGTACAGAACTCTTCACTACACACTTCATAACAAAACCATAGCCTAAAGAACTAATAAATATACTTACCCTTTAGTATTTAAATGTTTTTATAGAGTTTCTCCTAGTTGCTTTCCATAGACCTTAGTAGCTTTAATTATATTTATTTACAGTGTCTATTTAACATAGAACTCTAAGTAATCATTAATTTGAATGGGTTCTGAAGTCATTTCATGATTTTTGTAAGGTTTATTACATGGTGATTTCTTTCTCTCACATTTTAATGAACAGTGTTGGATTTTGCCTAATTTGTACATAGCTGTAGCAGGCTTTAAAACAAATGTCATACAGACATCTCCCAATTTCTTAGGAAACAACACTCAACATCTTCTCCTCCTCCTCCTTCTTTTTATCCTTCTTCTCCTTCTCCTCTTTCCTCCTCCTCTTCTACCTCCTCCTCCTCCTCTTCCTCCTCCTCCTCCTTCTTCTCCCCTTCTGCCTCCTCCTCCTCCTTTTTCCTTTTTCTCCTCCTCCTCCTTCTTCCTGTTTAGCATGAAATGAACATGAATAGTCTCTGTCATATGCCTCCATCACTATAATGTTCTGTGTCAACTTAGATTTTTCTACATCTACTTTATTTAGGGTTCTAGGATGCTTTAATGTCCCTTCTCTCCCACCTACCTAAGGCAGAGGAAAAAGATAGCTAATAGGAAGGACAAGGGATGTATGGGTGTGTTTAGAGGTAGTTCTTCGGAGCTATGCCAATTCTCCTTGTCAGGATATCAGCAATCTAGTCCAAAACATCAAACACCAATCTGTAGTGGCAGTTCAGTCCAATTGGTAAACACCAAACACCAATCAATAGCATCAGCTCAATCCAGAAGAAACGGTGAGGCTCCACTGAATTGGCAATAGTCCAAGGAAATGGCAAGAGTGCAGCCTCACTGTGGGTCCAGAATTAATTGGTCTGAGGACTCAAATACCAGAGACACTGTGATTTAATGAACTGCACATAAATGATTTAACTACCAAACTGTACACTAGAAAGTGAGAATGTAATCCTCTGGTTAGTACGTGTAGTTGAAGGTAATGCAACACCAATTTATGGAATAAAACAGGAGAATAGATCAAATGGGGCTAGTACTACACTGTTTAAGGAGGTCTATATATGTGTGCTTTCGACAAATTGGTATATAGGAAGAGCTTTAAAATCATTCACTTATATTCAGGACATGTCATCAGTGGAAATAGCTTACAACAGATGAAATTGTGCAATAACTTCAGATTAAAAAAAGACATAATTAAGACAGGGAAATTACAAACAATGCATTATCTCTCATAATATCCAATTCCGCATTCCATAGGGTATTGGAATACACAAAAAAAAAAGATTAGAGACGCAATTGAAAGGCACACACAAAACTCAAAATTTTGCAAGAGCAGCAAGTGCTATTTCTGCACCCAGAACGGAGAGACTGATTTCTCCTTTGTTGATAAGATCAGGCATATTACAAGTGAAAGACCTAAATAGCATGAGTGAATGGGACACTGCAGAAGCACTTATTATTTTCAGCATTAGGAAAGAGGTCTGGTGCATTCTGATTACCTAAACTTCATTATGTGCCAACAACTTTTGTTCCTGGTAGAATTCAAATCACAGGGTGGTGTTGTATTTAACAACTTACCCTTTTAGTCTATTGTGAGGCTGCAAGTGATGTTTAATTACATTATTGCCAATCATCTGAGGAATGGTAATTACTTGGAACACTTGGCAAATGGTTCTGATTAAAGCAGCATCCTTTTACAACAGGTCATAAGTTCATATACTAATCCTGCTGACTTTCTTCTAAAACCTTATTTATTCCTCTTGCAAGGGGATAGTTCTACCGTTAGAAATAATTTTTGTGAAAACAATTGAATAATTTCATGACCTATTCATGCAATGAATTGATTTTGGCCATTATGACCTAGTTGCTGGTCTGTGTGATTTATTTTTGCAAGCCAAGGAAAAAAGTGACCAGGAGACTTTTTTCCTGTGAGATCTGAAGTGCTTTTAATAATTTAGCTAGGCCTCTAGCCAACAGCTTAGGGGATGGCTGAAAGCAGTATTTAACTGCCTAAGTGCAGGACAGTTGGTTCCAACATGTTTACTTAGGCACTGGACTCCCGGTATTTCATTTGTAAGTGAAGGCCACTTGCTACACAAGGTGAAAAGCAGTGAAGATTGAATATTTTTCCTTTTAAAGAATAAAATCAAGACTCTTCTTGGGAAGCCACTTTGGAAGTTTTGGCTAGGATGATATTATCTGTCTTGCCACATAAAGGCAGGGAGAGTCCAGTGTCTTTAGAAGCAGCACTGACCCCTTGATGAACTCAGATGTAACCAACCATTTGCTCTAAAATTTTGAGCCACCTTCGGGTTTTCTACTCTTGGATTAACTTTCTTTATTTTATTTTATTATTTTATTTTATTTTTGTTTGCTACTTGGTTTATTTTATCTTAATTTAATTAAAAGTTCTGGCCTTAAATCTCACCCCACTGAGATAGGAGTCAAGCCAAATTTTCTCCATGTTGCCTGGTTGAGCATGTGTGAAAGCGGCTTTACCAATTCTACCACTGGCTAGTAATGCTTAATATCATTTAAAGAAACAAAATCATTGTTTTCAGATTTTTACGATTTTAACTATTAAGGTTTTTACAATTGGAGTTAGATGTAACAAAATAATGGGTGCTTTTGTTTGTTTGTTTTGTTTCTTCAAAGCCTTCCACTTGCCTGCAAATAACTATTGCTGACACAATCATTAGGAGTCTGTCCAAATTGCATACCTCCAAACATACTCTCATACCTCTTCAGGTATATCTCTCCTTTCTGTTTTTCTTTCTTCTTCTCTAACTATAATACACCTCCCCCCAAGTCATGTTACTGTTCCACACTATATGGTTTCTATTTTTAAAACTACCTTTCTCTTTTAAGGGTGAACACAGTTGTCCCTCATTCTTTGTTCTTTGCAATGGTTATGAATCTTATAAAAAATTAAACTCTTTCCTCTTAACATATAATTTTCTTTTATTCCATGAACCCTGTTTATTATCTGTAAATATAAGATTTTGCTGCCATTCTTGAGCAACAGAAAGTGGTGGGTACTTTTGTTCCAGTGTCTAAAGCTTTCAAAGAGCCATGATCTTTTTGGCCTTTGTCATAGTATTCCCATTTCCTTCATGTTCCTTATAGGATATGAAGAGAAGTATGCCAAACCATATTTAGGTAGAATTTACACATTTATTTTTACTCTTAAACTGCAAAGTATCTTTATAATCTCCAAGTATATTTTTCTATTTATTCAAACTCATTGAAATAGTAAATATCTGTTCTGAGGCAGCCAATGTTTTCAGAATTTTAAAAATAAAATAAATAGTATTCAGTATCAGTCTGAATTACTCAAAATATGCAGGGAAATATCTTAGAAGACAATGAAAATAAACTATAAGTGCCATGAATAGATGGAGTGTTATATGGGGATTTGGGCAGCAGAAAGGAGACAAAAGACCTGAAGAAAAATCTTCATAGCAAAGAAAAATTTATTCTGTGATAGTCATTCAGAAGAGATGATCTCTGGTACCTTATGGGCAAAAAACATTCAAGAAACAAGATATTTTAACACAGACCCTATTGACCATGCAAGCTGATATTTGTCCAACTTGTAAAAAAAAAAAGTCATAAAAGAAAAAATAAGTGACCCTCTCAGAATGGTAGAACAGGGACTTGTGTGCCAATGGTCTTGGTTATGTTTTCAGGAATATGAAAATTACTGACGGAGAGTGGGGAAATGATAGGGACTTAATTAAACAGAAGCAGATATAAACTATTGTTTCTTCTAAGGTCTATATTTTCATCTCTTCATCCCTCATTAATTCTTTGTCATTGCCATGAATCAATTTCTTCAGTTTTAGTCTTACTTTTGGCTAATCATGAACTCTATCTTGAACATAGAGTCTGCCTATTTAACCTCTTACTTCAGTGCACTGCTATAGTGGTGCACAAGACTCTTTATAGTGCACAGGACTCTTTACGTTGATTATCTTTAAAATTCCCATCTAGTTTGCACCCTTCCTCCAAAACTTTTTGTACTAGAAAAATTACAAATAAATCCTCATTCCTTTTGTTCTAATTAACATTATACTTGTGTTCTTTTTACACTAGGGAATAGAGTCTCTATTGACTATACCTTCATTTACATTCCTCAAAACTACTTTATTCGCTGTATTTCTTTCACCACAGTGTCTGTTTTCTCCTCTGTCTTCTTCCAACTATGAGTATTAGAATGGCGCTGTGTTTCATCTTCCCTTCTATTTCCACTTCCAGATTACTTTCTGCTGTATGATAGGACTGTGGGAGACTTGAAGAAAAAAAAATTGTTAATCCAAGATAGGGAATCAGTGACTGACCAGATCAAGAACATAACCAAAGTCCAGCTTGGTGAATAGTGAGTTTGAGATAAAAGCAAAGCATAAATAACTTTAAAATGCCCCATCAACAAAAGCCCATCCCAGTATAGGTGAAGGCTCTTGAAAGCTGCAGTAAATTAAGACTTCATAACTTGCAAGCAGTTTGAGAAATTGAAAAGTGTCTCTTCCAGGTAGTCCGGTTGGTCAGCTGGGATGGTCTGTCTTAACAAGTGTCTCAGCTGGTCTGTGCCTCTTCATGGTAGCTCTTCTAGTCTGTCAGTGTCTCTTTACAATAATCAGTTAGGGAAAGAAAGGGCCAATGAATCTGTTCAGGGATTTTAAGCTACAAAGTTTCTTAATTTCTGGGTTCTAATGAAACTCTCTGTAAGGTGAAATACTTCAGCTTAATGAGCTTCCCTCAAATATGGAAGCCACATTGTATACTATCGTTATATGCATGTGGTTTACTTTTGTGATTAAAAGAAAGCACTCTGCACTTGGTTTGAGAGACATCTGAATGCTTATTTTGCCTTACTGTATAACACTGAAATTTTGTACATCCCTTTTCTGATTCACTAAAATGAAAATAATAAGTGATGAATTCACAAACAATTGCAAAAATTACATAAGAAATTGTGGTTAAAATATTTGAAACATCCTCAGAAAAGTAAGTAAGCTTTTAGTAAAGACACAATATTTTCCATTACAGTTGATACAAATATGTATTGCATTTTTCGTTGTCTTAATGTTTATTAGTTAATTTTATAAGAAGAGATGTTTCCTAAATTGAAAACGTTTTTTATCATATCTGATTTTAAATCCCTTAATTTTGGTTTTTTTTTTTTTTTGTTGCTTTTGTTTTGCTTTGCCAATCTCTACTTAATTTTCTTTAATAATAAAATGATGTTGAAAATCCTTGAGTGGCTTCTTCATCTTCAGTGTGTCTATGTCACATAAGAATTGGACACATGTTCTCTTTCATTCCTCTGTGCCAGAGTACATTTGAGTGGAAATATATTTGGTTATTTTCCTGAATGTGTGCCAAAAATATATATTTTTTAGAAGAGAGTCATTATGTTGTATATAAAATAGTCAGTAAGGGCTTTTCCTGAAAATAATAAAAAAAAATTAAATTATTTTCATTCCTAGCAAGACCTCCACATAAAGTGCTAAACTTCCTCTTCAATAGGTGTAATCATTTCCCTCAGAAACAAAGTAGTCAGAAATTTAAGACTTACAGGTGTGAATCCTAACACTTCAGAAACTGAGACAGGAAGACCAAGTTGAATGTGAGCCTAGGGAAACAGAGTGAGGTCTGTCTTTAAACATGAAAATTAGAAAAAAAGTGGATGAAAATGAAGAGGACATAGGAAGGAAATGAAAGGATGGAGAGAATAATGAAATCACAGAATAATGGTCTGAGTATTCCCAGAGGATTTTCTTGCATTTGTATTATATGGACGACATTATGCAAATATACTTAAGTGAGAATTTGCACTGGGAAACCACTGTAAATACTTTTTGTTCAGAAAACCTATTCACAGGTAGAGTTGGTATTTATCAAGCTCATTCTAGAAATATGGCTAGTATGATAGGTAATAAATAGGTGATTTAAGGTACAGTGTTCATGTATTTTTTGGCTAATAAGATATTAGTACTCATCTAGGAGTTAGAATAACATGAGTCTAAATTGTAGCTGTGTATCAGCAGGATCTGCTCTTCTTGGCAGGAAGATCCTCTGGGTCTTATTAGGCTCTTATATGCAGAAGTAGGATTTGTGTAGTTACCCATTTTTATTATTGGAAGTATTACCTTAAGTGTAATAGTTATAATACGAGAGATTGGGTATTTTAATTAATGATTGGAAAGATACAAAACCAGCAGTGATACTGAGTTTTGGTATTGCTAGTTTTTTTTAAACATTTATTCTTTCACTCTTCAACCATTTGTGACTACTCTATCACCCCTTTACAGAAAGTATTTTCCAGTAGGAAAATCAGTGTTAAAATCATACTGATCACTGGAGTGAGAGGTATCCTTCTGTTTCCTTGGGTTATAATTTTCTTATTACTAAGTAGCATTTTCCAATTCAATGGCTATCACTTACAATAGTCTTATCTTCTCTTCTTCTCATTTGACAGGAAATGATTTGTTTCTTGTAGCAGTCCATGAGCTGGGACATGCTCTAGGACTGGAGCATTCCAACGACCCTACCGCTATCATGGCCCCATTTTACCAGTACATGGAAACAGACAACTTCAAGCTTCCTAATGACGATTTGCAGGGCATCCAGAAGATATATGGTAGGTTACACTACTCCTGTTTGCCAAAGCGATGTGGCAGCCAGAAGTCTTGTGCTTTTTTTTTCTTAGAAGTACATTCTTTAACTATATAAGACAGAGAACAATTAATGAAAATGTCCTCCTATAAAATTGTATCATCATTCAAGTTGTACAAAAACTTAATGTATATAGATAGCTAACCAGAAGAACTTAATTACTGATGGAGCTTTCTTGTTGAATTTAATGTAAATGTACACTCTAAAAAGTTATAATAATGTGCAATTTAAAATTAGGTAGTAGAATATTAAAATAGATGCATAAACTCATAAAAACACTTAAGAGTACACATATTCACAAAATATGTGGAAACTTTCTTAGCCACTGACAGCTGGTCTTAGTATTTAGAATTTCAGTTTGTGGTATGTATTTTGGAACCCAGCTGTGGTTTTGCATCCTCCTCCTTCTCCCTCTCAGGGTGTCTAAGACTTTGCTGCATGTTGGGCTGAAAGAATGAAGCAGAGGCCAGAACAGGTGGAGTTCTACAGGATCCCTGTCCATCTAGGAGTGAATGCCAGGTCTGAAAGGGCAGGAAGAGAGAAGGCCTTCTCCTCACAGCTTAGTGTTGCCAGTCTTTTAGGCAAAAGACTTTCCTGGTGATCTTTTATGAAACAGTTGACTAGGAAGGTCTTAGCTTGTGCATATTTTTTTTATTCAGGGTGGGTTTGGACACATATATTTTTTCTTGGTGAACCAAGGGTTATATAGTTTTGTCGAAGAAGATAAGAATATCCAGGGGAAGCAAAAGGCAGAGGACTAAGCTACTGAGATGCCTCTTTATCATGGGGAGGCATTCTAGGAATCTCAGGTGCAAAGCTACATGAAATTCCTCATGTAGGCAGTGGGGTCCAGAATTCCGCAGGTAGACAAGAGAAAGCCCCACTGACAAAAGGAGTCACCATGGTGCACCAAGTTCAAGACTTTTTGTTAATGTTAGACTTTGATCTTAGCAGCAGAGTTTCCCAGCACCTGATACGTCTATGAAAAAACATTTTAAAGGTAAAGAAGTTATGCAAAATATAACTTACTGATCACAAAGGCATAATTATTAAATCATAAAGAAAGTCAACAGAAAAAATGGAAGTAAACAACTATGTTTATCACCATATAGCATGGATTCTAATTTGATAAACTCTGTTGTTGGTAGTATTGTTTTGATTGCAGGATTTATTCAGCTAATGCAAACTAAGAGAAAGGGGAAAACACTATCGTGAATATTTACTATGACTATACCTTCCTCAGTACAACTAGTGACCTTAGTAAAGACATTTATTTCACACGTTATTAAAATTTTGGCATTCACAATTTACCTATAACATGTATCCTTTACTATATTAAGTACATGGAGCTCTCATTTTTACAAATAATTGTGTGTTATCAGTGTGCCAATAAGCGGTATGCAGAAGATGAGATTTGCATTTTAAACAGTATAATTTAAGTGAACTAATTTGTTTTGCATTCATTAGTTTTTCTATTTTAGTAGCACAATCATAATAATTCTCTTAGGGTCAAAGTAAATTTGAAATTTATTGGATGGACGGGTACCTGTCATAGAAACAAATCCAAATAGCTTGGATGCTAAGCAGTATATTGCCTATGTGTGTCATCAGAAATTCCTCCTGAATGATTAGCTCAAAGAAGTCTTTCTTTCATGACCTCATGAATTAGTGTCTAGACTTAGGGCTGTGAAAGACTTTCCACCTTATATCTAAATATTAAGTGTAGACAATTATGCATTTATTAAAGAGTAAGAGCATCAATCCCTTGAGGAATGATGACTGACATCTGTTGCAAATTGCCTGAGTAAACTTTGGCTCTACTTGGAACCCTCATTTTAGAAATACTTTACATTAATATTTGACCAGTGGTATGATAATCAATGGACACTTCAGATTCAGTATTTACACGAAACGCCCAGTTATTTGTCAAGGCATTTTATTGAAACAAAATAATGAAATATAAAATATAGTTGAATAGTGACTTATAAAATAGTGAATTATAAAATATAGTTGGAGACATATGGTAGAATAGCCTTTGATTTGTTAGTATTTATCTTCGGAAAATATTTTCATGGACTCAGTCTCCATCAAAGTCCAGTTTCCTCTTGAATGGAGTTCATAGTTAAGAATTCAATGTTTATCCTCATCCACCTATTTTTTTTTTTAATGAAACCCTACTTCCAAACAGGTTTTTGAGAGCAGCTTTCCAAAGGTTGAAGCTATAAAATAAAAATCACTAAAAAAAAGTTAACAAAGAGACCATAGTACTAGGAGCTGGCCTCCAGCTCCCTCCATGAAGACAGCCTGAGACAACCTTGGTAGCGGTTGGGTGGGTGGGTTTGAGGGTTTGTGTTTTCAGAAAATATGCGACCTTAACAACCTCTTGCCTCTGCTTAGTCTGTGCTCTCTGCTGATAAGCGCTTGTTCTCTGTAGCGTATTTTACAGCTCTATTCCAGATTTAAGTGAGCCAAGCACTGTCCTCATGTTTTCAAAAGGTCCACCTGACAAGATCCCTCCACCTACAAGACCTCTACCGACAGTGCCCCCTCACCGATCTGTTCCTCCGGCCGACCCAAGGAAACATGACAGGCCCAAACCTCCTCGGCCTCCCACTGGCAGACCTTCCTATCCAGGAGCCAAACCCAACATCTGTGATGGGAACTTCAACACTCTAGCTATTCTTCGAAGGGAGATGTTTGTTTTCAAGGTAGGAGACCTTGATTTATTTTTTTAAGAGGAGATAAAGTGTCTGGTGTGTCGTTTTAGAAAACAAGTTCTCATTCATTCTAATTCTACCTTCAAGGCCCTCTCGCAGTTAGGAGTCAAAAAAAAAAAAAGCCTCCTAAAAATCACATGCACAAATGGGCGTTGATGTCTAGCAGAAGATTGCTATGACATTCTATTTTGGGAATGCACTTCTGTCAGCAGGAGCTGAAATGCCTGAAAATGTGAGGTTGAAAGTACTGCATGTTATGAAGAGATAAAATAGCAGAATTTAAATCATGAATGGGATCTAATAGCTACGATTTGCCTGTCAGCTTAGCCACTTCCCAGCATGCTGTTGCTTGGATTTCTTACTATATAAATCTTATAATCGCTCTATAATTTTTGTTGATAATTACTGCCTTGGGCTGTCGTTGTTGGGTCTGTCATTGTCATTGTTGTTGTTGCGGTTGTTGTTTTCCTTTTGTCATTTTGTTTGGGGTTCCCCACTGTCCATCTCTAGTAAGAATCTACTCGTCCATCCTTTCCAACTTCGATTGTTTGTTTGTTTGTTTGTACGTAGTATACTTAATTTATATTTGAAATTGTTACTATCATATTACATTTTTATATTTTAAAAAAATGTGAATAAACAAGCTCTTTTATTATCAATAACACCAATGAAAAGAGAAAATAGGTATATTATGCTTGAACATAGGAAAATTAGGTGACTTATTCTGCACAATTACAACTACTAATAAAGATAAAGAAAAATGAAATCAGAATTAAAAGAAAATTCAGGAATACTAAATTTTAAAAATATAACAAGAAACTTATTCCAATATATATAAAGTACTTGATTTGATTTCAAGTATATTAATAAGCTTAGATGCAGTTGGTAAAGAAAAAGCTTATTTTAATTATGCATGCATGCACATATCTGTATTGTGTATCTGTCATTGTTCCTTGTTGATGATTCCCAAAGTTACTCTTCGTAATTCACCATAATTTACCATTATTACCAATTGCTCTGTGGCTAAACCTCAGCACAGAATTGAAAAAAAAAGAAAGAAAGAAACAAAATACACCAATTTGTTGAATCTATATGACCAAGATTTTGTTTTTACTGCCTTAGCTGAATTCCCACAGCGTAATGTGATACCTTTTTAAAATAAGAGTTTCATAGTGTCACCATTATCTAAGAATAATGCATCCTTTGTTATTATTTCTGTCTGCATTCTTTCTTCATTATTTCTGTCTGTCTAAACAGACTTATATCCTCAGCAAAAAGTTACATCTACATACCTATCAATAAAATAAAATCTTCCTGCTTCTGTCTCCTGCACACTGTACTACACAGAGAGTGTACTAAAGTAATAAAGCCCTATAGACTGTGCTTTGTGGAATCAGAAGTATAAGAAATAGATCAGGATCTCCAGTATAAGGCAAAAATGTCTACTTTCGATATCAAAAAAGTTATAACTCAGTCTTCTTCTCTCACTGTCTATATTTCCTTAGATTCTTTATCAAAATTCTTTAAGAAAAAACAGTTCCTGAAATAAATATGAAATTTTGTTAAATATAACATCATCTGAAGAGCATTGTACTTTTATTGTAACAACTTTCCTAATAGTAAGACATTTACAGCCTATATATTTATCGTACTGTCACATAAAGCATATATGTATATGATGTATATGTATATTTATATATGCACACTTAGGGTGTTCCATTAGACACCAATAATGTGAGAGTACAAACTAGCTCTCCCGTCTATGCACTGATCATATAACTGGAAAAAAGTGTGAACACCAATGGTCCTACCATGAAGATGCAAACATAGAAATTATAACATTGATGCAAAGAGATAGTACAGGAATTTAATCCAAATGGAAGTTTTACTGACTTAACGTTTTGAATTAATTTTTAGAGCAAGCAGACTTTTCCAAGAACAATAAATATGTAACAGATTATTTTTTCCATTGAAAACAGTGGGCATGACAGTTAGCAGCTGAATCAAAGATTTTAGGACTCTAACTCAGATGTAAATAGCATGAGATTGAGGTAGAAAGAATAATGGAAGCTTAGCTCCTCTTAGCCAAAGTCCATACAGACTGGGTAATTAATGGCTCTCATTGAATACTAGCCACGAGTTCATGATCTCTGAACCATACAACTGCGCTATAAGTTCAATACTATTCTTTGTCTTACCAGAAAATATAAATTCAGAAAATTCAAGTCATTTGTAATCCTTCAATAACTATAAAGAATTATTGAATTCTACTTTCTTATATAAGGAGTTATATACATTTATTTGAGTCTAAGCCAACTCAGATTTCTAATTCTATTACGAAAAAAAAAAAAAAATCAGAAAATGTTCCGGAATAAAGTTGAACTTTACCCTACATTTTAAAATTGGAAATACTGAAGACATATTTATTGTCCTCCCACCGCATGACGTTTTAGTTGCTGAAAATGTAATAGTACATAAAACAGGTTAGGCTTTTTGTTCTTAGAGTTTGCTTTCAAGTTTTCAAGGTGAAAAGTTAGGTCAGGGGGTGTTATGGTTTGCATGTGAAATGCCTTCTACAAGCTCTTGCCTTTTACTGTTGCCAGGTGGTGATATCATTTTGGGAGGATGTGGAAACCTTAGGACTGTGCCCCACTAGCCAAATGTATCAGCAGGGGTGGACCTGGAAGGTGGTATTCATTTCAGATTCCAAACATATAGATTCTTCCTGGTTAGTCACAAAGTGCATGAGCCTCCATCACCTGGGGCAAATCCCCAGGTGCCATGGAGAGAGACACAATGGCATTTCTTCTCATCATGATGGACTACATTCCCTGAAGCCACTGGCCAGAATAAGTCTTCCTCCTTTCAGTTGCTTCTGTCAGGTGTCTACCATAGTGATAAAAAAGGAACTTACAGAGAGGACTGCACATGTAGGTTCTAGGTATGAGTGTTATGAGTACACATGGGAGCCAAAATGCTGCTTTGTGAATGACAGCTAGTCTGCTATGTTCTCCCTCTGTGCGATAGCTATTTAGCCTAGATGGCCTTTACTTTACACCAGTATCAAAGCTCTGTGTCTAGCCTTCCTGCTTGATATCTTCATAAAACAAAGTCTGTGACAATCTGCCTTATGAATGCCTGCCTTTTACCTAATCCTCTGGGCACACACACTTATTCCTGTTTTAGAAGCCTTTCCAATAGTTATGAATGGTATTGCTTAACCTTACTCTTACTTGTCTAGCATGATGTTCTACCTATTTATTTTATTACAAACTCTATACAAATCAGAGACCTCATTACCCGATTAACTCTTCTCTTGTACACCCAACTCTTCCCTAGTTTTAATGCCTGATGGCTTCTCTTATAAAGCCTTAGGTATTCAAGTCTCTCTAACTCAGTGTCTGCAGGAAACTCAGATCCCGACTGCCTATTCTGGCCAAAGTTGTTCTAGTTATTTTTCCTACTTGTTCTGTGCATCTATGTAACACGCTGTTTTTTGTCTCTAAGCATTGCCTTTGGTGCATGGTTTTAATTAGATGATAGGCTTGCTCACAGCACAGTTATTGTTCATTTGCACGCAACAGTGCTTACCACTAGTGAACAGGAATCAGTGTGTGGCAACTCACACGAGCTGAAGATACTATATACCTTAGGAGAATCAATGAAATAATGAATTTTTTTTCTTTCTTTATTTTTTGAAAACCTCATTACATTTATATAATTTGTTTGTTAATTTGATGTTGATTCACGCATTACGTTGTTTGTATGGAGGTCAGAGTACAAGGGTTCAAACTCAGGTGTGTCCCAGGCTTGCTTCTCCCTACTTCTCTTCTTTATTTTTGAAAGATTTTAATGAGCATGAACATACTTAATTTCTATATGTATGTTTTTTAACACCACCATTAACAAAAAACATCTATATGTATACACAATGCAATGACTAGTCTCCTTTGTTTCCTCCTTAGAAAGAATTCTTCCATTACAACAGGAAATTCAGCATAGAATTCAATATCATCTTCTCATTTACAGAAAGTTACTGTGGAACCATGTTGTAACTGGGAGATATGTGTGTGTGTGTGTGTGTGTGTGTGTGTGTGCATGTGTGCACACACTCACGTGTGTTCCATTTTAATGCATGAATCAGAAAATTAATCCCTGCAGCTTCATAATATTTGGAGAACATAAAGCCACCTAAGGCAAACAAAGAAGATCCAAAAAAAAAAAAAAAAAAAAAAAAAAAAAAAAAAACATGTCAACATGTCAAAGAGCAAGGAAAACATAACAGTACCATAAGACACATTGTCACCTGGAGAATGTCACTTGCCTTGACTGAGCTGAACTCACAATAGGAAGATAAAATTGACAACATGACATATCCCTTTGTATTTTAACAGGAACATATTGACATTATTTGTCTTCATTTTAGTGTGAAGGAAATTACGAGCAGATTTGAGATTATATGAAGCAAATTTCAATTGTAAAACATTACATTGCATTTGAAAGAGTGCAGTGGTAGCTGTAGTTTTTAAAGCTGGAAGTTGTAAGAAACATTATTTTCCTCCTCTAAGAAGACTGGTCCTATCAACTGATCAGTTCTTTATATCAAGCAGGGCAAGCAAAGGCCGGTCGGTGCTAGCATGAAGAGGCCAAGATGATGAGCAAGGGTAGTCAGTGCAGAGTAAGAGTTGTGATCCTAGACAAGGAGCTAGCTCATCATGTACAGGAAACAAACCAAAGTAGAAGTTCCATCCATATATACAATGAGGTATGATAACATTCATTCCCCACTATGCTTCCAATATCTCACCCCAGCTTCATACCTTCTTCTTTTTTAATAACACTGTAAATAGCTCTTTAGTAAGGGGTGGGACCTGGAGAGATCTACCCCATTGATGCTGGAATTTTCAGCAGGCTTGATCTTGCACAGATAATCATAGCTGCTGAGAGTTTTTAAATGCATCAGTCATGCTGTATTAATATGCATCATTCCCAACTTTTCTTCCTGTCCCCTAATTCTTAAATTTTAAATGCTCTGCATTCATTCATCTGGATCTTAATTTGCTCACAACTCGCTATCTTAATTGATGTCACCTACTTAAATATACTGAGGAGTTACATACAAGTGCAAAGAAGAGGTAAATTTCATTTAAAAAAATAGCTTTTGTTTTATTTGGCCATTTTCCTAAAGTGGACATCTTACTGAAAAGGAGAGATGAAGACAGAGGAGACATTGAAACATGAGAATTCAGCCTCAAATATATTTTCATATTTCATAACAATGTGATTCAGTCCTTCAGTTAGTCCACAGTGAACCCTGAACATGTTGATCTAAGAAAATTAAACTTTCTTTCTCTGTTTGTTAGCATCCTATTTCAATACATGACACCTTACCTCACACTTCACCTTACATATAATATTCTCTAATTTCTTGCTTTTCCTTCTTTCCCTGCTTTGTCTTTTCCCACCTTGACTGTCTATTGCCAATACAGTGTGTAAGTGGTATTTAAAGGATGTATATCTCATCAATGAACTGCTTCAGCAGAAAGCCTTTTTCCCTGGTTCAGAACAAGTTGAGAGTTTCCTATTCTCTCTAGGTTTTATTTAGTCCAGCCTCTGCCCGGCTCCTATGATTGTTCTCTTTTTTATTTTGCTCTTTCACTCACTCCCTCAAGCCAACATATTTTGTCTATTCTGTGATTTCTCTAACATGCCAGGTTTCAGGTTTCTGTATAAAATGAGTTAACTACTTGGGGATCTCTGTTTCTTTGTATTCAGCCCCTGAAGACAGGGCTCATTCTTAATTCTTATTCTCAGTGTTGTTACCTAGATTATATCCAGCTGAGCAGGGGCACAGCACATGAAAGATCTCAGACAGTCCTGGCAGATCATATACTATGGAAGTTTAAATTCTCAAATGATGAAAGGGTTTAGTTTAACCTACTGCAGAGAGAGAGAGAGAGAGAGAGAGAGAGAGAGAGAGAGAGAGAAACAGAAAAAAGATTCTCTGCTGTCATTTTATGGTCTGTCTTATTCTCATTCTCTAGGAGAATGCCATTGCTTATACTGAAATAGGATAATCTTGCATTCCTTAGACATTAGACAAATTGTTAAATCTTTTAATCTATAGTGGTGTTAATTCCCATTCTAAATTTACATAAAAATTATATAAGCTTGGTGTCAAATATTACTTTTTCTGATCTACGTATTAAATAGAATTTATAATCTATCATTTTATATTAAAAACATTCAAAGAAAATGTTCATTTTCTCAACTCATTCTTCTGAAAACTTGTACTCATTTATTTAATATAAATAACCAATTAAGCTTCAAGACTTTTAGTAAACATGGAAAATATAATTTTAATTGAAGAATTTTGAAAGCACACCTTCTGAATATTTTTACTCATATTTGAAATTTCTGAGTGTCTCAGTTTGGGCCCCTTAACAGTTTGCATCTGACTTTCCTCTCCAGGTACATGGCTTACTGTCAGCTGACAGGCTTGGGGGGATGATTGGAGATGGAGGAGATGATGCTAGTACATAACTGGTAGTCTGATCCATGGCTGGAACCATAAGTTGATAGCCTCCTGTGGAGAGAATGGATGTAGTTGGTAACTGGGGAAGAGGATGTCTTTGCTCAGACATGTTCTGCTCTTTCCTAATCACCATCTTTTCAAAACCTTTACTCCCATGTATGAGAGTTCACCATGTTCACCATGATGCTATTCTCATGCTCATGGCCATGTGATCATGAGGTGCCTGGGACACTGTGCCCTTAGATAAAGTTTTCTTCCTATTTTGCTATCCAGTAATTTGTCACAGTGATTTTCAAAACATGTTGAAGATTATTGCTTGTATGTCTGTAAAGAGGAGTTAAATTTTACTGCCTCTATGACTGCTGGGTAAAAGTGTGGGTCCTGAAGGATTGTTAGCAGAGACAGAGACATGGGAAGTTTGACTGCATTCACCCCACGCTAGCTCTGGGCAGGTGTCAGGCTGTGGGGACACTGCTCCTGGGGTGGGGGAGCACAGTCTGAGGTCCCAGAGAAGCTGGAGCTAGCGCCTCTGGTTCTCTGGCTCTTGGGCACCCAGGCGCCTCTGGAAGCTGCAGAAGAGCTGAGGACAAAGTGGGGTCCACAGGCTGGTTTGGCCCAGGGCAAAGGGAAGAGGGAAGGGAAGCTCTGGCTGCACCCCATGGGGATGAGTCATTGGTTTGTCACTGTGATTTGGCTTTGGCTTGGTCACAGGTGGCTGGCTTGGGTCAGTGGTCACTGTAGCTGTGAATGCAAAGAGATCTTCTGCGGAAGGTTAGATGGTGGCTCTGTAGGCCTGTTCCATTGTTCCTCACAGTGGATTCTGTTGAAAAGAAACAGTCCATGGTTTTAAAGATTTTATTGTCATGACAGAAAGTAGATGAGAAACTGTACCTCTGTTTTTTCAGGGTGGGCCTGAGGTTAAATACCTTCTGCAGGGAGGAGGGTCTTGGAAGGAAAGCTTAATTGGCTAAGTCCTTCTGGACTTTATGTACCTCACTAGTATGGAGATCTGTCTTGAGGCTAAGTGACTTGTGGTCACGCCTTCTGCTGGAGAGGCTAGTAGGTATGTTGTCCTACAGGACTCAAAGACCCAAATCTATGGAGGCCTCATGTCAGGAAGCTGGTGTCTGGGAGCATTGCCAAACTCCTACTGTCCCTTGCAGGGTCTCCTGCAGCTTTACCAGGGTTTCAAACCTAGCTCAACCAGAAACCAGGGTATCTTTCAGGGTCCCACGTATGATCACTTTAAATGTAAATATACTGTGTTCTAATCATCACTGCAATTTTTAGCTATTTATAATGGCTTGCAAGTTGCAGCCAAGTCTTTCAAGTTTGTTAGAGAATTTATTTATCTTCATGAGTTGGTCATAAGTATATATACTTAGAATACACTATGAATATAAATATAATCATCCCCAAAGTATGTGGATTACTAAAAAGTTCCACAATGTCCAATGAAAAAACATTTAAACACATAAGATTTTGGAAAGACAGAGAGAAGGAAATAGTTTTATTTAAATGAACAAATAATCACGTAGGTTGAATAAATAGAAAATGTACCTTGGCCTAATTAGGCTAGGCATAAAATTCAACTTAAATAGAAATGTTTGGTATAATTATAATATGCAACAAATATTTGTTTACCGAATAGTTTTTTTGCTTATATCTCTGTTCCCTGAATTTGAATTCCATGAGGAGGGTTATCAAGTGTCTTATTCAATATTCTATTCCTAATACTTAGAATGGTTTTGAAATTATTACATCATATTTTATTTTTAAATGAGATTATTATGTGGGATATAACACAAGTTTAATTATGTAAATTCAAATGAATTAAGTAATGGGGAGTTTACAATGTGCTGGTGTGGAAAGACAATATTGGAAAATAATTACTCTCTCACATTATTCTACAACTAATAACTGTAATTCTAATGGGATTAGTGAAGGGGAGTCCTTACTCTTCAAATTTTAATTGATATGTAGATAAGATAATTTATATTGTGTAAGTCTTCTGCCATGGTTTCAATCCAGGCTCTTTCCATCACCAATCCTCTCCATACTATGATTGGTGGGTTTTAGTTTTCAGTGTGTCAGAATGAGTGCTTTGCCTGCAGATATCCATGTTTTATAGAGAATAAGACAACGTCAAATGAATATGTAGCAACCATATTAGGGGAAAGAACACAAATTCTCAGCTTTCTTTCTCTGGCTCCAGCTGTTATGTTGCTACTTATACAGAGATGCCTGGTAAGCAGAATTTGAAAATTCTGCAAATTGCTCTCAAACAATATTCAGACATCAGTAGCAGGAAAGAGAGAACCTAGATATTGAGTCAATAACTAGCAGTTATTTCTAAATGTCTGTGACTTTCCAAAGATCCTAAATTCTAGGTATTTACTATCATATAATTACCAGAATTCATAAGTAATAAAAGAAAACTGCATTTTTTAGCCCTCGTGATTCTCATAGATTTTTTAATCAATTCCTTGTATTGTTAAGAATATCATACACTACCATAAGGAAGTAATAATATATTTAGTATCCTTGATCCACTAGGCACTTTCCTCAGTTTTATAAGTGTGTTATCATAACATAGACCACACATTATATAACAATGAAAGGCCTCAGGTTAACTGGTTCTAACCATACCCTTAGGATTCCAGGGACCTTACCATTTTTCATTTTACTACTTATATTTTGCACTCAGCAAATATAATTACAATTGTTTAAAGATGTTATTGAATTTATTGTATGTGTGTGCATATGTGTATGTGTGTGAGAGAGCACATCTGAGCGTGTGTGTGTGTGTGTGTGTGTGTGTGTGCATGCGCATAGGCACATGTGTGTGTTAGGTTTGTGTGTACATGTTTTTCTCTGTGTATATATAGTCACTATTAGGCCATAGTGTCTGTATAAAGAGCAGAGAACAATGTATAAATTCAGTCCTATCCTTCCACTGTATGGGTCCAGAAGATCTAGCTCAAGTCATCAGAATTAGTAGGAAAAAACCCTTTACCACTACACCATCTAGTCAGTCCTAGGTATGTTTTGTTGTGTAGTTTCAGTTCAACTACATTTAAGAAGAGACAATATTTTTAATGGTAACATAAAACAAAATGTCAAGATATAAATTTTTATCATATGGGTACAGACCTTCTAAGAATTCAAGTTATAGTTTATTCTGTAAAAATAAATAAATATAAAAATTAGCCCAAGTTTTTGCCGCATTTCTCCCAAGAGCACTTAATGACTAAGCCCATATATTTTGGTTCTGCACTGTTTGAAGTAACAACATACTGGAAACAATCAAATAGCCATCAATCTGGAATTTAGCATTAGACAATTCAATGTAATATAACTTAAATATTGAGATTATACTGCATTACACATATGAGTTATATATCAATATTTTAAGCATACTATTTCAGAACAGAATGTTGAGATTCATAGCACAGTTAACCCACATCCATATGAAGGCAATCAGTGGAGGTGAAAGCAAGAGGGGCTAAACATAGACTTCTTAGGAAGGAAAAACGTAGGTTGTTAGGGATATGAAAGTGCAACCCAGTAGATTAGGTGTTTATTCATCTGTGTCATAAATACACATATGATATATTAGTGATCCATGTGTTTATATTTGTGTATATGTATAGTTACATATGTAAGACCATCACATAAGTAAAGGCTATGAAGTTCAATGCCACCATTTTAGAACCAAATGAGGACAGTTATCTTTTGATTAGAAAATTGAAGTTATTGGGGCTCAGAATGTGCTCAGCTCAGCAGTAACACGCTGCCCTAGAACATGAAGGGATCTAGGCTCAATCGTTAAATGCCAAAAACCCAATGATCATTACTTCGGGGATTGTATTACTTTTGTTGTGGTTGTTTTTAAAGGATTTTTATCATTTTCTGCCCTGAGCACTTATTCAGGGAAATAATGTAATATTTTATCATTGTTTTAATAGGATAGTTTAAGGATTAGTCTGTGGTTATATACTTCTTAGGACTTCTTAGACAGAAAAATGTGTATATTTTCCAAATTAAGAACAAAATATATTGTAATTCACCTGGAAAATAATGAAACTAAAATGTATAATATTATTGATCAATGCTTTTGTGATAAAATAAATTTGGCAAGGCAACAAATTATTTATTTTTTTGTAGCAGCAGCATAGGAAATTGTAATTTATCAGCATGTATGATTACATGTGAGGCTTAGCATGAAGCTTCATTGCAAAACTCATGAATAATGAGATGCACTTACAAAATACACACAGATGATAAACTGTTATGCATCATGTATTTTATTACTAGAAATTCACACTTTGACAAGGCACAGAAAAGACTATGAGTAAGGACAAGCAAACTTTAATGCCATGGGATTGTGAATTGATTCTACAGCTATACTTTTTCAGTATATATATATGTGTGTGTGTGTGTGTGTGTGTGTGTGTGTGTGTGTGTGTGTGTGTGTGTATGTATGGGTGTGGGTGTGGGTGTGTCCCAAACTTAACAGGTTAATAAATTAAAAAGTCATAAACATTAAGTAATGATAGAGTGATATAGTTTTCTTTGCCCTTTTCCATCAATCTGTAAGATGACTTGAACAAAATCATGGCGATGTATTTCAATAACATGATTTAGTTCAACTACCAAAAAAAATTCCAATTAAGTATGATTCTGCACCTTGCAGGATTTAGTCTCTAGTGAGAATAGATTTCTGTGAATCAAGCTAGCCAGCTATTGTGATATAATCAGTTTTCTTGTTGTTTTGACCACTAAGGCAAGATTTTTTCTGTTTACTACATAGCATTTTACAATCATGCAGAATGACAAGATGACAAGATACTTGGAAATGTATCCTGAGAATACTGCTAGATTTTGCAATTTGAGAAGGGCTGTCATGTAGCCTCCTTCATACACTGTCAGCTCACCACACTGACATACTGTAAGCGATGGACATACCTGGTACATCACAGCAAACACTCAAGCTGTTGCAACAACTGCCATCATTTCTGGAGCTATTGATGGTGTCACCTGTGTTCTGATTCTTACTAGCACTCATTATTGTAAAGCACAATGGTTAGAAGTGTTTGTAAAAGACTCTGTGACAACTTCACTTGGTCTCCTGAAGCTTATGGTTAATATACACTTTCATTGATTTGTTTTTACTCTTTCCTCCAAGAAAGTGTTGACTGGCTGGTAAATAAGCATTAGAGACCTGGAGCTGCTCTCTTTACCCTTGTCAAACCCTGTACTTCCCCTGGGTTAGATAATAGTCGAGCAGACAGTGCATCACTACCTAAGATGCAATCTACATCAGAGCACATGCATCAAGAAACATGTCTGCAGACTGCTATTTTAGCTGTACCTGCTAGAACAATCAGTATCAGCTAAGCCTGGAGGCCAGCTGGTGGTAGGGCTTTGAGAAGACAGTGTGGATGTTTATACAAACAAAAGCACTGGAACTGGGAAATGTGTGAGAGGGTGCTTCACATATGCTTTTTCATACTGTGTTGAAAACTTAAGGCCCTAATCTACATGTTAGGAATCACTAGATGGGAGGAGACAGGTAGAGCAAACAAGAAGGGATGGCCAAAGAAGTGTTAGAGAAGCAAGTGAAACACTCTTTCTCTATTTATTATTATTATTATTATTATTATTATTATTATTATTATTATTATTATCTTTAATCTTTGTTTTACAGTCCAGTCATTATCCCCCTCCTATTCTGCCTTCTGACATTTCCTCTTTCCATTCTACCTCCCCCATCTCCAAGACAATGTCCCCAACCCACCCAACCCTGCCAGGCCTCCCTACTCACTGGGGCCTGGGCCTCAGATCTCTCAAGGTTTAGGAGCTTCTTCTATCACTGAGGCCAGACCAGGCAGTCCTCTGCTATATATGTATCAGGGGCCTGGGACCAGCTAGTGTGTGCTGCCTGGTTGGTAGCTCATTGTCTGAGAGATCTCAGATTGGGACCCATTTCAAGGGGAGGCTCCAAGGCCTGACACTATTACTGATGCTAGGGTGGACTTACAGACAAGATCCTGGCATGGCTGTCCTCTAAGAAGCCCAACAAGCAGCAAAG
Organism: Arvicanthis niloticus; assembly: GCF_011762505.2. Classification (NCBI taxonomy): domain Eukaryota; kingdom Metazoa; phylum Chordata; class Mammalia; order Rodentia; family Muridae; genus Arvicanthis; species Arvicanthis niloticus. The sequence goes on along the minus strand of NC_133433.1, from coordinate 14,660,911 downwards.
ACAGAAGCAGATACTTATAACCAACCGATGGACTGAGTCAGGGACCCCTGTGTCTGAGTTAGGGAAAGGCTAGAAGAAGTTGAGGAGAAGAGCAACCCCATAGAAAGACCAGCAGAAACAATACTCGTAACCAGTTAAATACAAAAAATAATTTAGGACACAAGGCTGTGGGAACAGGGCAGAGGAGCATCCTTAAGAGCTGCAATCCTGGGTGAGAATGACAGGCATGCAATCTCTGTAGCTAGCTCTGCAGGTTTTTTATGAGCCTTGTCTTTATGTGATTTATGAACAAGAATCACTAAGGTGACTCAGGGAGGAGACACAATAATCTAACCTAGAGTGGGATGAGAAATACCATGTCTTTATGTTGTAATACTGGACCTTCATTAAAATTAAATTGTACTATGTTGCTTTCTCTGTGGGAATGTTATAATTTATTGAAATTATATTTGAAAAGATTGTATTATACCTTCATTTAGCTCAGTGGACATAAAGCATCTTTATAGAAACTATTTGCTGCAGCCCCTCATTTTGTCTCTGAGCTTCTCCCATAGGCACACATTGCTTTTCTGCAGACTCTACTTGTCATATCTAGTCACTTATAGCAGTTACTGGTCAAATCATTAGTTAACATTAACACCATTGATCTGAAGACCAGATGAGCTAATGTAAGGGCTGGTCACTCATGCCTCACTGACATCCATTGAAATAATCCTGATGCACCTTAAAATTCAGACATCATTTTGTAAGCAACTGCATTTGCTGGTACTACTAAGTAATACTGTGGATTTTTGAGGCTTTTTTTGTGTGATATACTATTATTTTCTCACATTCAGATTTATTTTAATACATATTGTACAGAAAAATCATATTTATTTTGGAATCAGAGTATGTTGGTTTAGACTCTTGAATTTTTGTGCTATTAATAATCTTTATGGGTACTTCTTAAAATACACTTTACCAGTCTATAGTGTTTAAGGCTCTTTGATTCAATCAGCATCTAAAATCTGCATTTTTAACAAGACCTCTAGTGACTATGACATGAGACTTTCACAAATATTATTTTTAAAATGCACATTTTGAATATATTTTCCCAATAAAAATAAAGTAAGACACTCTCCATTGGCAACCTACAGACTGGGAAAAAAATCTTCACTAACCCCACATCTGAAAGAGGACTAATACACAAAATATATAATGAGCTCAAAAAGTTAACCTACAAAAATCCAAATAACCCAATTTAAAAAATGAGAATACAGAGCTAAACTGAGAATTCACAACAGAAGAATCTCAAGTGGCCGAGAAGCACTTAAAGTAATGTTCAAAGTCTTAAGCCATCAGAAAAATGCAAATCAAAACGATCCTCAGATTCCACCTCACACCAATCAGAATGGCTAAGATCAAAAACTCAAGTGACAACACATGCCGATGAGGATGGGAAGAAAGAGAAACACTTCTCCATTGCTGATGGGATTGCATGCTCATACAACCACACTGGAAACCAATCTGGATGTTCCTCAGAACACTGGCAATAGTTCTATCTGAAGACCCAGCTATACCACTTTTGGGCATATACCCAAAAGATGCCCCACCATACCCCAAGAACATGTGTTCACGACGCTCATAACAGCCTTATTTATAATAACCTGAAGCTAGAAACAACGCAGATGTTCCTCAACCAATGAATGGATACAGAAAATGTGGTTCATTTACAGAATGGAATACTATCCAGCTATTAAAAATTAAGACATCATGAATTTTGCAGGCATATGGATCAAACTAGAAAATATCATCCTTAGTAAGGTAACTCAGACCCAAAGGAACATTCATGGTATGTACTTACAGATTCATGGATATTAGCCAAAAAGTACAGAATACCTGCAATCCAACCTACAGACCACAGGAATTGTCACAAGTAGAAAGGTCCACATGAGGATGTTTCAATTCTGCATAGAATTGGTTAGCTTTATTTTAAAATTTAGTTTTGATTTTCTTTTTAATTACAGCAAGGCAGTTCAATCCATTGAATTTCTTTTTATGATGCCATTCTAGAATCCACTGAAATAGCCCACAATCAGTCACATTGCTAACTTTTTATAAAACTTCACAAATATGTGTAGTATAATATTGTCATACATGACATGCATTATATAAATGCATGTAATGTAGCACATGAATTTATAAAATATGTGTTTATGACATAAAAGTATAATGCATGTTATAGGGGTAATAGGTAGTAAAATATTTATGGGAACTATATATTTATTGTGAATAAAAATACACAAACAAATAACTCAATCATAAAATTGTGTATATAAATTCAAATTAAGTTGTTTAAATAAACTTGCTCCAAACTCAAGGAACAGCATTGCTTTTTCAATTGGTCTTTATTTTGAAACTGCAAATAATAGGTCATTGGCCTCTGATAGGAATATTGTGCATCAAGACAAGCAGTCATTTGGATTTAAAGGTGCCAAGAGTAAAGCAATGTTGGATACCTTAAAGTCTAAGTCCATTCTATGTGGCTTTGTCATGTGAGTGGCTTATACTCCACCCTAGTTCCTATTTCTAGCATGCAATTTAGGTTTTGGAAGTAGAAATAAGGTGATTATTTAATGACTGCATTCTAAATAATCATTGGTTTGGAAGTCTCCTGAATACTCAGCTAGGATCCTGATGAGGGTATTCAGGAAGATACTCTCAGGGACACCTTCATATGGTCATAGCACCATTAAATGATCAGGCATAGATTCAAGTTTCAAAGCTTTAGGTAAAGTTAGAGAATGCCATTTATGAGAGGACAAAGTCACCTTAATTAGAAAACAATGGACAATAAATAATCAAGAGGTATTTTCTGTTGTTCTATATCATTCAAATATTTTTTTATTTCAATAGTTACATGTGAATTTTTTAGACATATCAGTTTGGGAAATCTGTCAGTATTCTCATCTTGGCATGTGTTTGATAGCACTAAAGAATACCTGAAACACTAATGTTTAATTAAAATAGACTTAGTTAATGTAGTCCAGTGAAATTCAGAGTAGGGTAGCATCCTCTGGCAAGGTGTTATAGGGCAAGCAGGTGTGCCTCCGAGAGAGGGGAGAGCCAAAGGATTTTTTCTGAACCTACACTTGTGAGTATCAACCCAGTATCTGGAAATTCATCTATCCTACTTAAAGTCTCCATCCCAGACATAACTTTGTCAAAAAGGTTTATTTTAGGTACTTCAGGAGCAAACAACATCCTTACCATAACATGCTCTTGTTCAATCTAATTTTATGAAGGTAATGAAAGAAGCATTCCAACACCCTTTCCTTTGCTGATATATGGACAATTAAGGCCTGAGACGTGAAGAACAAAACAACCTCATCATATAAGTCCAAAGACAGATCCTAGAATAAAAACTGAGAATCCAAGGGACTCCTGCCTTGCCTCTTCAATATATATTGGCAGTAGGGACCAGATATTTTAAGAAATTTGTACATTTCAGTCTATCTATGGTCGTAATAAGAGTAAATGTGAAACTTTTCAGTATGTTTTCAAAGCAAAATTAATAGACATTTTAAAAAGACTGTTAGCAAATTGCAACATTCTTTATCTTCACACCACTGAGTACCAGTGGTAAATCATTAATGCACTGTAAAAGATGCATTCACCTTATTTTTTATAACGAATCAACAATGTTAGGTTGTAACCACACAGCCCACCACGAATTACAATTCCAAGTTGTATGCAATCAGAATATTGGAACTACCATAAAGGAAAAGTAATCCCTTTAAAGTGGTTAGGAAGGCCAAGGGAGAAAACTGAAATCCTTTGACGGGCAGGTTCTGGAGCAGCTGACCTTCTCTTAAAGGCTTATTTCATCTTGGCAGTCAGATAGGCATACTTTAGCCAGCAAGTAAAACAGATTAACAGCCAGAGCTGTACAAGGGGCTGTAATGGACTTTCAAGAGAGCTGGAATAACAGCAGACACACTTCTCTACTGCTGACCAGTCATTTTGAAATCTTGTTTGTGAAGTGTTCGCTGAAAGAAACAAAGCCTTGGTGCTTTGGAGATGTGCTGATCATCAATATCTACCCCTCATTTCTCTAAGAGCTGCAGATTACAGGCCCGGAAATATTCAGGCTATTTATGAGCTACAAAAATAAAGAGACCCTATTATTCATGTTTCATTTAAATGAAATATTATCATGAAATTAGCAAGAGGGGGGAAAGTACACTATTTTTTTCTTTATCTCATATTTTGTAATTCTAGACAGTAAATAATTTGAAAGCGAAGAGGTAAATCATCTTGACCCTAAAGAAAAGGCTGGGTTAACAGGAGCCTTGGTTACTGATTTTTCTCTCTTCTATTTCCTTTCTGTAAGTTTGGGTAATTATAGTTATATATTTTGTAAATTAGTCTACAAACTATCAGCAAAATTATACTATTTCTTGCTGAAATCAACATTTGCTTCAATAGCAATATTTGTCAGTGGATCTGTCATGATATAGGATTTTTTTTTTGGCTATTTTAAAGGACTCTTTGTAATATGGAGAAAATGCTACTATAATTACTTACTTCAGAACTCACATGGGTTAGGGAAAGATGAAATGAACATAAATATCCTACATGAAAATATTCCATGGTGCTTCCCTCAAGAACCAACACTGTGTGATTATATTATTTATGAAATAATGACTCCTTTCTGTTATTGCCAGTAATATGCTCTGTTTTGGTCTCAGACCAAGACAGGCCTGCTTTATGCTAAAGACGTGTTATAGCACCTCATATTAATGTGAGTCACTTGGGGGAAAGTCGGCAATGGCTTGTAACGAATGCTTTCTTAAAAGTCTTTACACATTTTTAAAAGGAAACATTTGTAGTCTCATTGAAATTTCTAATATGTACTTAAAGGGAAAAAAATTAAATGCATTTAAGTTTGTATTTTATGGTCAGCTCTAACCCAGTCATTCATAAAATAAGGCGTGACCCCACAGAGTGTCATACTTCCTTTCTATATAAGGCTTCAATTGATCATTTCTTCCTTAAAATGCATACTTGAAGCTATTTTAAAGTAACAATTACATGCCCTTTCAAATTTAATTACTTTTAAACCTCTTTACATTAAATTTAATTTATAAACAAAGAAACTGACAAAATTTGGATAGTAAAGAATGTTAAGATACTGGAAATCAGAATTGCTGTAAATTATCTTTAATTTTTTTTACACTCCAGTTGCTATCCCTCTCCCAGTCTGCCCTCCAACAGTTCCTCAACTCATTTCTCTTCCCCCCTGTCTTGAAGAGGATGTCCCCACCCTTCTACCCTGCCAGGCCTCCTGTGAGGTCTCAAGTCTTAGCCCAGACAAGGCTAAGCATGTGGTTCATTGGCTGAGTGCATGTTTAACACATTCAAGACCCAGATTCAATACTCAGAAACAGACAAAACAAACAAAAATTAGGAGGTAAACATGAATACAGAGGACTTCAGTGTTGCACAGATGAACATATCTTTCCCAGCAGGTAGAGCTTCTGCTTTATAAGGTTCACAGCTAGACAAGACAAATAGTGTTTTTTCTCCCTCAGCAGCTTACTCAATGACATGCAGTGGTTTCAGTGCTAGTCCATAGGGCTTGCATTTTCAGCTCAGTTTGTATCCTACAACTAAGTTGTGTGCTGTCTTCCATAATATAGTCTTATCCTCTAGTTCTGGTGAGGCGACCAAGAAGATGGACAAGAGCTTCTGTTATTAGTTGTGTGTGTATGTGGAGTGGTGGGAAGGAGTGTTCTTGGAGACTCTCTGACCCACTCTTGTAAAGGTATGTCAACCTTGGGACTAAAAATTATGTTCAGTAATACATTGCTTCTAGAAGCAGCACTGTCCAGAGTTCAAGACAATACTTTCAATCTCCCTTTTGTATTTTTATATAGTTATTCTCATAAGCAAAAGCTACCATCACCCTTAATCAAAGAGGCTTCTCATCACAATGAACAGTGGTAAGCACAGATTCACAGTTGCTTAGGTGTCAGTGAATGAGCACTGGTTGCCAGCTAAGACCTAAATAAGACGTTCATACCATACCTTCTACGTTTCCCAGAATATTTTGAACGAGTAGATGAAATGTATAAGATGAGGGGCTATAATATTATTATCTGGACACAATAAAACTATTGAATCATTAACTTGTTATAACTAGTTTCTTGTACTAGTCTCACATAAGAACAGAAATTCTGGGAAGAGAAGGTGGGTCCCATGAGGCCTTATGCTTTATTTCTTAACTATTGGCTATGGATAGGTTCTTGAAGATAGCAAATCACAGTAATTAGTTGTTTACCCATTGCTGGCTACTAGACTCCAATATATAGCACCAAATGAATGAACTCATAGACATGCCAAATCACAAACAAAAGAATAAGATGTGAATACTGGAGAAATATTTGTGGAAGGGAGAGGAGTCGGGTATTAGAGAGGTTGGTATGCATATATATGTGTGTAAAGTGGCCTAAAAACAAATTTAACTAATAAAAAGTAAATAGCTTTTAAAAATAATGAAGGTTGTTTTGAGATAACTTGTACAGACTAAAATACACTTTTTTGTAGAATAAAATTAATTATATACAATAAAAATCCCTACATTCTACCATGACTTTTTGTATATACTAAAAAACTGAAATAGATTTATTTTTCTATTGGGTCTACATCTTCTCAAACATGAAAAACATAAACAATGACTGTGAGTGTAAGAAAACTTCGGAAAATGGGTAAGAAGTCTAAATAGAAAATCTTAATACCCCTGTTAACAGTAAATTTAGAATATATAGTATCTGAGATATAATACTATTTTCAATCTTCAGTAGATCTAAATTTATCCCATTCTCACCAACAGACACTTTAAAATACTTGCATGCATTATTATTATAGAAGACCAATCTCCTCTATCATAGACTAGTCTTTCATTTAACTTCTATTAAGGTATAGTTTTATTGTACTATGTAACTTTGTTTTTACTGAATTTCAGACTTTAAATCAGATTAATATAAATAGCAATGATCAAATTCAGAAACTGTAGAAATTGTATTTTTAATTTAGCATGTCTTAGTAATTTTTTTAAATCATGTTTATGCTCTGAATGGCTGTAAAACACATATTTCTGCTGTGAATAGCTTTTATCTCTATTTCTTACCCACTGCATCCATTAATTTATTTCTATAATAAATATGTATAAAGCACATATCTTTTCATTATAACCTTTAAGGACATGGGAATATTAGATTGTTCTCTCCAAAATTTCTCTAAATTAGCTTTAGTCAATGAAAAAACAGAAAGTAAATAAATGTGGCAAAGTAGAACTTTTAAAAATGCAATTGTGATAATCAAACAGGGTGGTCTTATAAAAACTAAAGGTAGATGTACATGGAAAGCAATCTTCATTCTTTCACCCTTGCATTCTATTACTGTAGCTATATTACCTACAATGACATACTTATAACGGGAAAAAGAATGTATTTTGACTCAATATTTAGATATGTGTCTACATGACTGCTCAGTCCTATGCAATCACTAAGACTCAAAGTGGACAGAGAGTAAAATAGAAGGAGGATGCTGTCCAAGTATTTTCTTCTACGGCACATTAATGAAGACCAAAGACTTTACACTGATTTTCAACTTGAAATTTTTTCAAATATAGGCAATGGCTAAGGCCCAAGCCTTTAACCTTAGAGAAAATTTATCTGGAACAAGATTAATCTAAGTTCAGTGGTTCAGGGATATCATTGGGGGAGAAGTGGCATTTTGTAAACCACATCATGTGAAAATCAACATTTTAAGCTTTCTAGAAAACACTTCAAGTAGCCCTGACTTCAGAGTATGACCTATGAATATATCTCCTATCCTTGGGAGAAAAAGATCTCTTGAAAGTGACACCATGTCATCCACATAGTAGTGATTATTAACATCATACTCATTTAAGCTGACTACACTAGCAGAGTTTTTTGTAACAAAATAATTCCTGTTCACTCATCTCCTGCTAAAGACTCTTAAAATAATAGTGCTGAGATGTATCTCTTTTGTTGTTTTCCCATAGGGTTTTGACCACCATTGCATTTATGAATTATTTTTTAGTAGTACCATAACTTAAATAAAAGGGGCATAATGTTTGTTAACTCATAATAGAATATAATTTTTTAGAGCAATATTGTTTAATGGAACTTTATACACTGGTGGAGGCAATGCATGTTATGATTCTGTTTTAATCCGGTGTATCTTGTGTATCTTGTTATGCCTAATGGATGTTAGTGGTGATATTCATTCTGTCTGTAATTTCTTTAACTATAGTATCCACCTGTGGCTGGGGGCTATTATATAAACACTATTGAGCTAGAAAATGAGTGCAGAATGAGAATCCATGTCTTAAAACGTTATTTTGTAGAAATTCTGAGGATATACCTTTTTGTAAAAATCTCTTTATAATTTTTTATAATCTTTTATTGAAAATAGATTCTTCTTTCATACAAGATATCTCAAGCACAATTTCCATTTGTTTCATTCTTCTAGTTTTTAAATAATAAAAGAGATGTTTTTTTAAAAAGCAATGAAAGTCTTATTTGTTTCAAATCAGTTATTTGACAACACATTGTAAAAATATCTTAAATATTGTGTGAGTGGATAATATGTGAATTGTGTGTGTGTGTGTGTGTGTGTGTGTGTGTGTGTGATGTGTGTTGGGACAAGTGCCATGTTTGTGTGTTGAGGTCAGAATTCAAATAATCATCATTTTGATTCAGATATCATTGATCATCAGTTAAGATAGTTCTCTCATGTTTGTAACGTGCAGTAATGGTTCTGTGGTCTAAACAGAGTAAAAATGTAGCCAAATACTATAGGGAAAGCTACTAAATAATATAGCCTTTATTCATCTGCTGTGTTTTCTGTTCATTGTTAGATTTTCCCCATTTATTACTAAGAGAATATAATTGTGATAGAACTTGATGAAAAAAAAGACTGTGTTAAGATGCAACAAGTTAATATTATTATTAACAATATTGAACCCTTCAATGGTGAAAACTGGAAATTCAAAAGAAATGAAGATAACAGGAAAGTATTACAAAGTAATAACTGAGCTATATTTATTTTTAGTAATGTTTTTATATTATTTTGGACTTATACTCTTAATTCATCAATGGTGATTTTTTAAGACTGAGTTTGTAATCATACAAATGAGGTCATAGTGTTATTTATTTGGTTTTTTAAAAAACTGGTCTTGCTATGTTAACCAGGCAGGTCTCAATTGATAATCCTGCTGTCTTCTGGAATGGTAGGAATCCCTTTATGTCTAGTGATTGCTTGCTATTAATATTTTTGCATTGAATTTTTAAAAACTATCTATATTGATGTTTATTGTATCCTTAATGAAGATGCAGAGTATAGAAAGCACTCTAAAAAAATAAATAGGAATGAGAAGGAGGAGGTTTTATTTGTGACATCTTCTAGACAGACTACTGTTTGCTTCTGTTAACTAATTTTAGATTTGAATTCAGACACACATTACTATAATAATGACAACTATATTTTTAAGAGTTAATTTCGAGTTAGATTGAATCATGTGATAATGTTTAGCTCACATAGATATTTCAATATTACCTAAGCTCCTCCTTATATTCATTCACTTGCCATTTTTAGCTTTGATTTTTAAGCAGTATAATTCACATTTGCGAAAGTTGTACAAAATTATACAGATGAGGACCCACCATTTTTAATCATAATCATACTAAGAAAGTAATTTTTAATTGGAAAATATGTTTTTTAAAGGGAGTGATTTAGTGCTTAAAGTGCTTGCTGTTCTTGCATGAAGATGTTAGTTTTGATTTCCCAGTCCCATGTAAAAGCCAAACACAATGTCTCTACTTGGAGATAAGAGGGGACAGGAAAATATCAAATGCCTCATAGATCAGCTAGCCTAGGATATACAGAAGAGGGGAAAGAAGAACCGTATTCCAAACAAGGTAAGAATCTGCAACCAATGTTATTCTACTCTGGCATCCAACTCACTATGGAATGCACCCACATCAACACGCACACCCATACCCACCCACCCATGCACCCACCCATCCACACTCAGACACACACACACACACAGAGAGAGAGAGAGAGAGAGAGAGAGAGAGAGAGAGAGAGAGAGAGAGAGATTGAGAAAGAGAGAAGATTACTAATGATTTTCAGGAACTGGTGAAAGGTTGATAAAGAAAATCATGAATCATTAATTCACTCAAGTTATGCATCAGTAACCTCATTGATTCAGTTCTCTTCCAAATGTAATGATCTAAATGCAACCTGAAGCTTAAGAAACCTGAGCCAGAGAAACTGAATGGGAAAAGCCACTGTCTTGAATACAAAATGGTTTTTACATTGATTATTTAATTTTGCACACAAAGAATATTCACAAAATTAAAACAACCATTTTCATGACTAAATAGATGGATGATTCAGCACTGAAGAACACTGGCTGCTCTCACAGATAACCTGAATTTTTCCGAACTCTTCATATATAAGAAGAAACAGTATAAGACATTTTTTATTATACTAACACTTCTATGCAAATTAGAATTTTCACACACACACACAAAAAAATACATACCGAAGTTTATATTCACAATTACACCCAAAACATTCAACCATAACCTCAAATATAAAAGTTGTAAATGAGCATAGTTAGGCATTTGAAATTAAGTATATGATTAAGGATGGAGGAGTTTTGTTTCCTGTATAAATATACCACAATAGCTCATTGCTTCTTAAGCAACTGAAATGGAATTTGCCTATTTTTTTATTATCTGCAAAACTTTGATCTAGCATTCTAGAGCACACATGTCTTTCATTATTAACCATTTAGAACTTAACCTAACGTATAGTTTTCCTTCTTCAGTTCTTTCAGTAGCTGCCTTCTGTCCCAGACTTCCTAGAGTTTTCTAGTTTCATGTTTAAACTTAGGCCCCTCACTGTGTGATCTCCTGGATCCTTCTTACTCTACATGTGTCTCTACTGATCATTTTAGTTCTCCTCTCTTTCCTCACTTGCTTCAGTCCTTGTTTGCTTAGTGATTTCATTTGGTTAAACATGTCCTTTTCCTGTGTCCTATTGAGTAGCTTCTTTCTGTCTGTTTCCCATTCACATGTTGCTACTTCTATAATACCTTCTCTTTGCTCACCTGTACTGCTCTAGCACACACTACCCTACTGTATCTACTTGAATTCCACCTCGCTTTCATGGCGTATTTTCCTCTTTTCTGGGAAAGTATGTTCGTCATCATCCTAACAGACGTTGTTGTTGTTGTTGCTTGCCTCTGTCTGTGTGGTATATAATATATGTTAATATTATGTTCTCTACTACCCTTAAAAGGAAGAAACTATGCTAATGTAAAATGCAGAAAGCTCAGGATGCATAAAGCAAAGAGCTGAGACAACTAAAGGTTGCTGAGAGTGGAGAGAAAGTCATCCTCTGGGAAGAGGATACCAAATGGGCATCTAATACCAAAAGGTCAGGTCTGAAGACATATACATATAAATGACACTGTACAGACTACACAGATTGTATTTGTATGTGTTTAAGAATACACACACACACACACACACACACACTTATGTAACAATAATTTTAAAAAGAGGTCAAGAATTTGAAAGAAATCAAGAAGGAAGGAGATTCAAGGAAGGCTTTGGAGGAAGAAAATGGAATGGGCAAATAATAATTATAACTTCAAACATTGAAAAAAATATATTTTAAAAATGTATCTGTGAAAGTTAAGTCATTGTCATCCTCCCTCACCATCCCTGTCTGCTGAACTTTCTCTTAGTTTATAAATATCCTAGCTAAGTGTCTTTTCATGTCCAAATGATCCCTGTCGCTATGCTTAGCTTCTTTGTTCTTAACTTCACTCATATTTCAGTCTTTAAATTACTGGTTTCTCAGAATAATTTTCAAAATGTGAAAAGCATAGAGATGTGCTCTAAAGACTGAATCAGGATAATGACCATGAGTGTGAGGCAGCCTGGGCCACTATTACCAAATGAATACCAGGGTAGCCTAGTTGTTCAGAGTGTGTTCTGGTCTCTCTGTCCCTCCATTAACATCCAAGGCTTCACTACAGAATGGCATGATTAGGTAGGTTATTTTCTTATTTTAATGTTGCATAAGATGCCCCATGTTCCCCTACATCTTTGTTTCCCTGATAGTCATGAAACAAGATCTCAGAACTTCTTATTTTCTAACATTGAGATCATCTGATTTCCCTTAGGCATCTTGGTAGAAAGGGTTTTTTGCCATCAAGTTGTTTCTTGAGGATTCGCTTGGAGTGTAAGAAAGGGCAATTACCTTTTGAACTCTGTTTTTGAGTAAACAAATCTGAGTGGAACAGTGGGAGCAGAAGGAATATTCTCAAGAGCATATTAGCATAAAGCAATTAGGCAATGGTAATGAGAGTTGGTCTCTGCTGTTATGGCAACACCTGCCAGTGACCACTGAATCAACCTCACTTAGGAATCTTTCTGTGTGCCTTGCATTGCTCTTCTTGGGAATTCTCTACCCCAGCTGCCCTTATCCCTTATGAACAAATATCTAGTTCAACATAGGCACTTAACACATTATATGTTGACAGGTAACTTTGTATCTCTTTCACTTAAAATATGAAATATTTACCTGAGTCATTCCGACTTGGTCACCTCCTAATTTGATCTCACCCCTTTGCCTCTGAATTAGTTCAGTTAAATGAAGACTTTATTTCTGTAAGATTCATTGTTTTAAAAGTTCGCATTTTCTCTCCTTTCTGCACCTTACAGGCCAAGGTGTTTCTTCTTGTGTTATGGTAACATCTATAGAGAAAGAATATGGCTGGTTCATGACCAAGATGACAATAAATTCTATAGTGTGGTCTTCTGTCTTTCATGCTTCCAGTGTCATTTCATGAGTCTTTTCACACACCACAAACATGCAGTATGACAATGTGTTGGCACATTGATCAGGATGCCAGAAGCCAGAAGATACTAATGGCAACACGTAGGCATGCCAACTCAAAGGCAGTATGAGTCTGATAGAAATAGGAGAAAGAAGAGCATGTGTCCCAATTGGTAATGTCTGTTCAGTGGGTCATGCTTGAGCATGCAAAAAAATAAGCACAATCAAGAGTTTCAGTTTCTATGGAGTATGGAACAATCAATCCCTGTAAAGTTGAACCCATAAAGGAAGACTGGTGGTTTATTTTGATATTTCTGTCTTTGAATGCACACAGGCTGAGAGTTGTAGTACTTTAGTTGAAGTTATATGGAACTAAATGAGGAATGGAAATTGAGAGAGTAAATATCTGATGAAAAGAATAAAATGTAATACTCCTATAGAGAAAATAATAATTGTAAAGGAAAGTTTGAATTGGTGCCAAAAGTTCAATTAATGCACTAAGTTGAGGCAGGATAATAACCTTTACATTTAAAGCCAGTCTGATCTATACAGCAAATTCAAAGCTAGCCAAAACTATAAAGAAAAAGTGTCTCAAAAGCTCTTCACCAAACCTATTGTGTTGTATGTCTTGGAAAATAAGTATATCCTGAACAATCTTTATGACAAATGAAAATGTTCTCAGATTAAAAAATTAAGGAGAGGTAATTATGTTCCATAAAAGCTGTTTTGTATCTCATTATATTCAGTGACATGTAGCTCTCATTTTTATAAAGGCAACTAAAATACATTTTCTGATCATCTTTGATCTGTCATATTGAATATACAATTTAAAGGTGATTTTTCTTGTAATCTCTATCTCTATATCTAATCTTCTAATCCCATGAACTGAATAGGATGCTTCATGTTTTCAGCACCTAATTTTAGATATCTGATCTGGAATTCCATCACCCTTTCCTTATTTCTGATAATCCATTCCTGGAAGAGGAAAATATTAAATATTAATGTTGCCATTGTTGTGCAATTGTGTGTGTAGTTTGATGGTACAATCCCCCCAAATGAAGTATATTGGATGAATGATATTTTTAGTAAATCCCTTGTCTCATAACCATTACTATGCACATTCTAAACAAGCATATATTCAAGAAGAATCTGGAAAAAGGCAGCAGGAGCAATTAGTGAGAACAGAGGCAGCAGTTTTTGTTTTTTACTTTCTCCTAAGATCTTTTGATGATGGGGAGAATGAAGGAAAACATCGTTGCTGGTAATTACTTGTGTGTGAAAATCAGATATATATGTGTTCACGTTACTGCATGTCCATCATTAAATCCTGCATCAATGTTTATGAACATTTAAGCTTTAAAAATTTTATGCCTTATGTTATGATTTAATTAATTAATACAAATAATAAGAAAGTGACCCACATCAGCTACATCATTTAACCTTCAATATTTTTTCAAAATAAATTACACTAAATCTAAAGGAGTTTTAGAAAGATTTCCAAAGTACACAAGTTAGTATATCAGCTTAGAACAGTAATTAGCAAAATATTCTGAAATGTTAGTTCCTTTACGTACAAACACCAACATTCATTTTATTTACTTAAGAATTTACCATTCAATTCAAATGTCGACTGTAAAGATAACTCCTTAAAAGTACTTTCGAAAATTTCAAAAATCTTTAAGTTCAAATATGTTTTGAGAAGCAACGTGGTAATATGTTATTTCCTTCTGCTACTACACTGGGTCTATGTTTTGATCACTTCTCAAAAGTGTAGACGCTGACAAGTGTTTGTCCAATGCATATGGACTTCTGCATTCTTAGTCCCAGAATTCATTCTAGTCGACCTTTCATCGATGAGCTGTAAAATTCTTAATAGTAAAATCATTGCACACATTCATGACTGTCTTAGTAGAAAGCCTAGTCTAATGGTTGCCTTAAGCAGCCTGTACCTTAGTACTTAGATACAAAAATGTCTATGTCAGCTACTAAAACAAGATACTGCCAGCTTCACAGAAACACATTACTATTGCAAGGCATATCTAGTTATGCTTTCTTTACAGTTCACTTTCTCTTAACTCGTTATCATCTTAAAATTTTTTCCTACCCAATTCTAAAGAGTAATATATCTAATAAATGTGCATAGATTCCTTCTCTTCCTTGAAATACAGTAAAGCCATGTAAACATGTCTCCTAAACCTAACCTAAACACTACAGTCTAATCATAAATCCAGTGATGTTCCTTGTATGGCATACAATTATTATGATCAAACAGAGTATATATTAATTTAATTATATGGTATTAAATGTATTTGTCTTAGACACATGCAGGAGGATCCTTATGAGTTTAGGGTCAGCCTGGTCTCTATACTTAATTCTAGTCATCTATGGTTACACATTGAGAAACTGTCAAAAGCCCCTCCCACAATACAAATGTATATTTTGGGTATGTATTTTGAACAAAGATCTTGGCTGTAGCATTATTTATCATGCCCAATTTAAACATCAAGTTAATGAATGTTTTATAAACTTCTGTTTACTCGTTAAAATTGTTATTTATCCATCATATGCTTATTTGTGGCCTGTGCATTGCCTGTATGTTTCAGGGTTTTATAGTGAGTACTTGTTTTTACGATGTGTTTATAAATACTTCTCAAAAATACAATGAACAAAACCACCAAAGATTCTACTTTTCACCAGCTAGTGTTTATTTTTCTCATAATGTATTTTGTATGTAAATGCAAACTTATGCAATATCTACTACATTCTGTCTGTTGTGTGCTTGGGTGTCCATGAAATTCTGAATAACTGGATTAATACACATAAAAATTTTTCTTATCACCCTTCAGATAATACCATATTTTCATATCACAGGTAATATCATAAAAATAGAATTCTCTTGCATGACTTTATGTTATATTATATTGCATTATAGTTGTCCATTGGTTAAACTCTGTCTTGATGTGGTGTAATTGCTAGAGAAGGAATTTTTGTGTAGAAAAAACAATACATATGTAATGTTATGGGATGTTTCTGTTCACAAGTGGTGTGCCATGTTGTTCTCCAATCAGGAAGATGTGAGAGATAATATTTGTACAAAGCATAATATTAAAGCTTATCTGATAAAAATGATTCTGTCATAGAATAGTTTTTACTTCGGCTTCACTGGCTAAAAGTTACTTTGAATCTCTCTGCATTCACAAACCTCTTTCTTTTTTTATTTTCTTTATTTTCTTTTTATGTTTCATCCTGTCTTTTGCATAATATTCATCAATCTTACATTTTGAACTTTTGTTTTCTTTTGTTTTGTTTTTAAATTCTATTTTTCAAATAGATATTTGCTATATAATTAACCCATTTTGATCTAGATGTAAACATCTTTTTTTTCTTGTTTGTCTTAAACTTTTATTTTGCTAAAGATATTTCCTGTTCTTGGCAAAATAAATACTCTTATAATAACCATATTACAGAAAAACAAAACAATATTTCCAAGTGTTAGCTTCATTTTGTGTGTGGGGGGGGTGAGTGTAAACTAGTATTTTCAACTTGTTTTATGCCCCCAAACTTTTAAATTTGCACAGTTGCTCCATGTAACTTCTACTATTTCGAGGGTCAATTGCAGAATATAATAATAAAAGCTGAAATTTAGCCAGTTAGGAAGCAGTTCCACTTTTGTCACCTATTAAACACCCAATTTCACAGTCTATGTAACTGAAGCCATTGAGAACAACACAAATCTGTATTTGCTAAGATATTGTTCTGTTTTTGTTACAAAGTAATGAATTCTAGTGTTTAAAATGCCATGAGAGTAGGTCAGCTTGGTAGACAAATTAAAAGTTTTTTTGTTTCAAAAATCATATATATATATATATATATATATATATATATATATATATATATAATATGCGAGTGTGTGGGTGTAATCTTAATGGTGATTTGGTAAAAAAAATCTTGAGAAGTTTGTTTGTTAAATATACATGGACTTCTTATAGTATTTTATGTTGCTGTATAACTTTTCCTGGCACATATAAATATTTGTTTATTCCAAAACATACCAATGACACAGATTAAAAAACAAATAAAAAAGATTATTTGGCCTAATTTTACAATGGTGAACTAATGAGATTATGTGGATACTTATAAGAAGATAGGTGACTCTAAGACAACTCTATCACCCAAGTGTGAGTTATAACTTACAGAAGCTACTATCTAGAGCTCTCTTCCTCACAGTTTGTAGGCAGCTCCACTGAAGATTTTCCTCTTTCCCAGAAAGTGTTTCCTGCTCATATAACCTTAGGAGAGGGGGCATAATTTCTTTCATCTGAAGAAATTCCCTTTACTCTTCATGAGCAAAAGTATTGATGTATAGGAAATAATAATAACTTGAATCATAAATATGAGAGTCAGCATGTCCCCATGCCTATGACATTCCTCTGTAGTTAGCATACTAATCACATTGAGATTTAGATATTAGCTGGTAATTAAATCAAGAATTAGTGTGTTGACAAACTTGACAAGGTTATTAAAAAATAGGACAAGAATAGGATGGGAACTCAGAGACAATAATGATGTTACTGTTTTTTAATAATTTTTAATAATTACATTTGTAGAGAAGAGAATCCATAAAAGCTAGATAAAGAACAAAGTGCAGTGGGATAGATGTCATACTACCATCTTACATGACATGAAGAAATTCTAGGAGGACTGTATTTGAATACCTGAGTAAATCCTAGGAACCTCAGTGGTGCTATTCTGTTCTTTTGGGGTTTTTTCTTTGTTTTGTTTGCTTTTTTGTTTTATTAATCATTTTATTTACTTACATTTCAAATGTTGTTCCTCTTCAAGGTCTCCCCTCAACAAACCCTCCACCCTATCCCCTCCCATTTGCCTCTAAGAGGATGCTCTCCCACCGACCCACCCACTCCTTCCTCACCCCTCTAGGATCTCCCTTCACTGGGGCAAAAAGCCTTCACAGGACCAAGAGTCCCCCTCCCATTGATGCCAGATAAGACAGTCCTTTGCTACATATGTAACAGGAGCCATGGACCCATTCACGTATACTCTTTGATTGGTGGCTTAGTTCCTGGGAGCTCTGAGGTATTCGGGTTAGTTGATATGGTTGTTCTTCTATGAGATTGCAATCCCCTTCAGCTCCTTCAGTACTTCCCCTTATTCTTTCATTGGTGTCCCAGAGCTTAGTCCAATGTTGTCTGTGAGTATCTGTACCTGCCTTAGGTGCTGGAAGAACCTCTCAGAAAACAGCTGCACCATGTTCCTGTCTGCAAGCACTTCTTGGCATCAGCAACAGTGTTGGGGAGGGGGGTGGTGTCTGTGGCTGAGATGGATCACAACGTGGGCCAATCTTTGAGTGGCCTTTCCTTCAGTCTCTGATTCATTTTTTGTTTTTAAAAATTATTTTTGTCCCTGCATTTCCTTTAGACAATAAAAAATCTGGGTTGAAGATTTTGACATAGGTGGGTGGCCCAATCCCTCTACTGGGGACCATGTCTATCTACTGGAGGTGGTCTCTTCAGGTTCTATCTCCCCACTGTTGGGTATTCCATCTAGTGTCATCCCCATTGGGTCCTGGGAACCTCTCACTTCACTGGCATCTGGGACTTCCTAGTAGTTCACCACGCACCCATTCCTCACCCCTCCTCCAATGCTACATATTTCTGCTCATTCTCTTGGCCCTCTGCCCAATAATACAGACTTATGTCAAAATACATACATATTCAGTCAAATTGATAACTTGTTAACTTCATAAACAGCTACAATGAGCCAACTCATGTTATTAACTTGACTAAGAATTGATATGTTTCCTGTTCTAAAACTGACAGAAGTAAAGCATTTTGCAATGTCAGTTAAATATGCAGTGGTGATTTTTTTTTAGATGAATTTGCTTATAAAGGGTTACCATTACTTACCAATATTAGACATATTTGCTGATCCATCATTACCAGACAGCAGCTATAATATGAGCATTCAGAGAAATGAACACTTCTGTTCATTCCTCAGCATACGGAGCATAAAGGCACTGTGTGTGTACAAAAATACCCCTGTGCATATAAGGTACACATGTCAAAGTTGTGATTACACACCCCCTTGCCACCAATAGGCATGACATTGTGCTTCTAATTCTCCCTCTTGAAAACCCTAATATAGTGACAAATTATAACCTAGTGTATTTTGACACGATTTTTATTTATACACTTTGGTTTGGAGATTGAATGGTTTTCTAGCTTGTTTACTATGAAGTATTAATGCTTTCTCACATTATGTTAACAAAAGAGTATAAGAATACTTGATTAGCTTTAAAACTGTCTAACGCACGGTTGCTTTGCCAATGTTGCTGAGGCCTGAAGGATGCTGAGGAATGCTTTGCTTGATTTTCAGGACCAGTGGTTTTGGCGAGTAAGAAACAACAGGGTGATGGATGGATACCCCATGCAAATTACATACTTCTGGCGGGGCCTTCCTCCCAGTATTGATGCAGTTTATGAAAACAGTGATGGAAATTTCGTCTTCTTTAAAGGTAAGCATATTTTCTCAGGCTGGTTCTGTTGTATATTTACCATTTTATTCAAGACCCTATAAAGTACAGGGAAGTCAAATACTAGTTGCATATGTAAAATAAAATAAATATAATGTTTAATTTTGTAATTTATACCATCATTTCCGATATTCTTTTGTGTAAGTCAAACTTCGGTGACATCTTGTTCTATAGAAAGTTTAGATTCAGATTAGGTACAACACCAAAGAAAAGCAAAGGAAGAATAGGACCAGTACATGCTTTTCACTTCAGCTATTCCGGATGCTTAGTAGATGCAGAGAATGGCTAGAACCTACCAGTTTACTAGTTTGAGACTTTAATAGCCTGGGAATCATAGAAAGACCTATGTAAAAAAAAAAAAAAAAAAAGAAGAAGAAGAAGAAAGAAAGAAATGGAGGAAGGAAGAAAGGAATGGACAGTGGGATGGGGGAGGGTAATAGAAAGAAGGAAAGAAAGCAAGAAAGAAAGGAGAGGAGGAAGAAAGTGTGTGAGGGACGGAAGAAGGAAAGAAGGAAAAGAAAACAGCGGAAATGAAATAAATAAGCATTAAATAAGCATTTCTCATCCATTAGTTTGTTAGTTTCTATATTATTTGGAGTTGTTTACTCCTGTTTGTAGTGAAATTTGTCTTTAAGCCATTTAAGCTTTGAAGATTTATTGTGTTTATCAGTTTATGTAAATAACTTCTAACAAACTAAAAAATTAATCATAAGTTTGAGAGAAGGTTGTAATTATGAAGGTCATTCAGTAATCAGCATTAAGATATTGACCTAATTATTAATTATTAATCAGAGATGAATTCGTCTTACAAGTGTTTTCCAGTACCTAGCATGTAAAGGAGATTGCATTGCAAAGTAAACTGCTACTCTATCCTTCAAACATAAAAACAGATAACTTTAAATGAAGTTAGGAAGCACAGAGATAAGGCAGACTGTGGTTGAGAATTGAAGATACTCTGAGGACTCATTTGAACTGAAGTGGAGACCTAAAACCTGAAAAAATACTATATGTGTGAACCATGGGTCTTTGAAGTCTGAAGCTAAACTAGACAGAGGACACAGTTTGAGAGAAAGAAATTCTTGAGAAGCAAAAAAAATTTTAAAAAGGTATTCTCAGGATTGAATCAGACTTTCTTGTAAGGATGAGTGTCTTGAAAAAAAGTTAATGGCAATATGTTTTTTCTTATATAAAATGTGTGTGTGTTTCAGATTTCTTTTTGTGGTTTATCTGTTACTGAAAATAGAAACAATAATATGTCAACTCTACAGGCACAGAGGTCCTGTGAATATGTTGTTCTTTATAAACTGCTATTAACTGCAGGAACTGAACAACATTTCTTGTCTCAGTTTACTTATCTGGGATTATGATCCGTACTATTGGTGAGATCTGGATAACTTGGACTGCTAAATTATTACCACATATGAAGAACTTGGCACTTAAATGCCAGATATTACTGCTGGCTGCAGGATTATTATTGATATTATTGCCTTCCTGCTATTTTATAGTAGGTATAACTGGAATATACATATACCACTGTGAACAAAGTAGGAATACCACTGTTACCAGGCAAATTCCTGTTCCTAATTGGTTCAAGTCTTGTTAATAAAATAACTTAGAAAGAGACTAAGAAGGAAGCTCAAGCTTTGCTCTAAATGTCATTAGACATTTAGAGAAAAGTGAAGCAATGGAGGTCAGCATGAAGCCACATGTCAGAGAAATGGCAACAGTGTAGAATGTTTGGGGTAGTTTTAGACAAAAAGAGTATGAAAGCCCAGAATGTTGGTGAAAGCACGTACAATAGAAAGGAGGATTTTTGTAAAGGGGAAGGGATACATTTCTGCTTAACTCGGAAAAATGGGGAATTTAGTAAAGCAGATAGGCACAGTTCTGTCTGAAATCTCTACAAGGGACACTGTCGGGAGGGGTTCCTACAAAACAGTACCTGATAGCTCTCCCTCCAGGTTTTTTTCTCTTCCAAGCTTAAGGAGTAGCAAAGTTGATAAGTGTTCATTTAGTGTCATCATAGCTGAGGTTGAAAGCTTCAATGGCCTGGAAGACCACCCTATCAGTACCTGAGTGTTGACTATTGGAGGCCAAGTACCTAGAGAGAAATTGTTTCTTCTTGAACTTTTCTTTGTCATTGTCTGCCAAACAAGTAATTAGTCTCAGGATCAATATATAAATTATGATTAATGTAATAAGATCATTTGGAAAGGTACCACTAAGATAACCTTAGGCTTTTGGGAGGGTGTGCTCTATCTAAACAGCCTAAAGGGAAGCTTCATGTCATAAAGTGCAGTGCAAGATTCCTTTGCTACCTCCAGGCTGTTTCATGATGTGTTTCCTTCACTTTCACAAGGATGGGCCCATCTCTTTTCTCTAGCTTTAGGAAGACATACATTCAGCTAACCCTCAGAATATTCTTCCAACCACTGTATTTAAGTTTACTTTTTGAATGACACGTTGTATTTGCAATGAATTTTTAATTATTTAAAAATCCTAAAACTTTCTAATGTAAATTTCGCTAGGGTGGATTTTGTTTATATTTTCTGATCACCCCTGTGTTTCTGCTTCAGAAAACAGTACAGGTTAAATAGTCACTAGACATTTTCATAAAATAATGCCTTTAAGTGCTAATTAAATATCAGTAGGAATTCAAGGAAGGGTGGCAATCACAGAGGCTGGCAGTACCTTCTGCTTCCAGCCACATATTTATTCTCAAGATGTTAGACAGTAATTCCCTGATGAGAATGGGTAGGAGGGCTAATTATGCAAAAACAATCACAGTCCTGGTCCTGTCAAAGAAATATTCAAGGTAAGACCTGAAGTACTCAACTCATTACCATGGAATCAGTCTGAAACAAAATTCGTAAATAGTTACAGGTCCAAAGATATGGAACATAAAACATTGTGTGAAATATAGTAAATCACAATTTTCACATACTGTTTATCATATTCCTGAAGACTATATCTAGTGCAAAGGGCAAGAATTACAAATAAAAAGCATCTGCATAGGAAAACAAACAAAACCCTCTTTTCACAGACTAGTTTGTGCCTATGTAGGAATAAGATGAAGTAAACCAAAATGTTTCTCTCAAATCCATGGGGGAATATAGTATGATTACATGATTGTAGAAATAGTAATTGTTTTTATAGGTCTTGAAGAATTAGGAGGGGACTGAGACTCCTTAATATTTGTAAACTAACAACCTAGCCTATATTTACTTTCTTGTGAATACAGAAAAAGGCAGGAAAAGCCTCAGTAAAAGGAAGGGACTTAGGTAAACTCTCTCTCAGTACCCTGCAACCAATTCCCATAGTGCATTATGAAGAGAGTCGGACAACTGCTTGTCATATAATCAGTTTCAGAGCAAGAAGGAACAACAAACTAAATGAGAAGGTTGCCTACCTACCTGTTTTTAGGGGGGAAATGCTTCCTTTATTATACTGAACAGTAAATACACCTCCTTGCTAGATTGGAGATTTACTGCAGTATGATCCAAGAGCCTCTAGTATGCAAACGTTTTTGCAAATACATTTAGCAATAAAGGCAGGCAGTGCTTAGTTTGAAATTCTCTGGGAATTTCTACTACTAAATTAGCAAAGATAAATATATTTAAAAGCTACAACATCATTTAAAAGATTAAATGTTTCTGGATTTAACTTTAAAACAATATGTACCTCTTATACTCTTATATGTTATAAAACTTCACTCTACTAAAGAAATCTTAAATATATTTTGTTTATGAGTGAAGCAGTCTTTACTATTGCAATGTGAAATCTAATATTTAACTGTAGAATGATTACTGCCCCACTGAGACTTTTGTATATCTAGTAATGGTTGAGCTAACTCTAAAATCTGTACAGAAATGACTCAATATGCAAAAACAGTCTTTGAGATCATCATGTCAATTTAAGTCTTATTTTAAAATTAATGTTGAAGACAGTAAGACATTGGCAGGATTGAAGATAGAAAATTAGATACTAGTGAAACAGAGCATCTAGTTCAGAAATGGACTCAAATACATATCTAAAAGTTTTCTGGGGGAATTTATTTGATGTACAGAAAATTTTCAATAGGGAAAAATTAAGGACATTCCACCAAAGCCTGCCTAAACCACTGTCGATCTATGCACAAAAGAGATAAACTCAGACAAGTAGCTTATACTGTATCTTAAAATAAATTTACACTGCTTCATGCTCCTTCTGAAAACAGTTGAGTTTTCTGAGTATTCTAGGGAAATATTGGAGACATCTGTGACTTTGGTTTAGGAATTAGAAGGACAAAAATCATAATCCACAAAGAATTTTATTTTCTTCTTAAAGATATATTAAAATGGAAGAGAGACCAGGATTTAGTGGTATGTCCTCATAATAGACAAGAAATTCTGAAAACTTGATTTTAGAAAGCTCAATAAAAATGAATAGACTACAGATAATAATTCATCAGGATTAATATATGGGTGACACATGAGAGTTGGGGGAAGTGGGAAGGAATACAGGCAAGACTGTGAAAATCGTCGAGGACAAAATTGTCCATTATTTTAGTCATTAGATATTTTGACAGGTAACAATTATATGTACATATCCAATATGAAAATGTTACACATTGTATTTAAATATATTATTTACTATGCTATGAAATTTGTACCAAACAAAGCTGTCATGTAAAGGAGAAACCTATGAATTTATGTATTCTGCAAAATCAAATTTCTGAGTAATGGGTATTAGAATGAATTCATTTATTCCTCCAGTGTATGTTAAATATAAAAACCTACATAATACATTTCTCATTATAATTCAGGCTTGGATGAGGATGGATAGTGATTATAAAGTGGGTTCCTCACAGCACAGTATCCACTTTCCTAGCAACTTCCTTTGTTAGCTTAAGTTCTCCTATGAGAATACTTAGTAGAATGAGGAAGTAAGTCTTGATGGAGAAAGAACCATTAAAAACAACGTATAACCTTAATTTAATGTTATATTCTACTATCTTGAAATGATTTTAATGCATTCTATAATAAGAAACTGTCCTGGAATAGATATGAAACATGTCAACAAAAACACTTTTTCATAATCTCACTATGTTATATTTAATTCTTATTGCTGTTTTACTTTTTTACTTATTTCCCAAGTATTAGTTTTGATATTTTTAATGTTTTGCTATTATGTTATATGTTCCTCAAAAGAGCCCTTGAGAATTTGTGACATGAAGAAAGTTGGAATTGACAAACATTTTAAAGATTATTTTAAAATCCACTACATGTTTAGATGTACAGTTCTTTCCAAAATAGAGTAGAAAGAGGAGGAAGAGGAGGAGCAGAAAGAAGAGGAAGAAGAAGAAGGAGAAGGAGAAGGAGAAGGAGGGGGAGGGGAGGGGGAGGAGGAGGGGGAGGAGGAGGGGGAGGGGAGGGGGAGGGGGAGGGGGAGGAGGAAGCTGAAGTCATCATTCTAGAGAGTAGAGAGATGAGAGATGAGATGAGTTCTGGAACATTAGTTTCTAGTGCCCACGTCAGATAGCTCACAATCCTCTCACCTCTTAGCCAGTAAATCCTGTGGTATTAACATTCATAGAATCACACACATTCATACACTTAACTAAAAAATAAAAATAAAAAGAACTAATTACATAATGTCTGCTTTAACTTTCTGAGATTCTCTGTAATGCAACTATGTACATGTGAATGTGCATTGAGTATGAACGCAGATATAACACAGGTCACTCACAGCATCTATTTCCTATATGTACAATGAGTGTTTTACACTCATGCTTATAATGTCTAGATCAACTTTCTCTCTTTATTCTTTTACCATACATATTGCAGTTAGCACCTAGTGTTTCTCCTTTATTGGAGTTCATAAAGTAGATATTTTAGTATGAAAGAACAAGAAATCGAGTATGACATTAAGTATGCAATCCATTTGACTGTCAGAGCAAAAAGCAGGGAAATCTACTGCACACATGATTGTAGAGAATGGTCTCATATTCCTCTGGGACAGCTGATATCATAAAATTACATTTGGGAACATAATGATGGCAGATGTTTACATTAAATTATAAGACATGCTGAGTGACTGTTTATGAGATAATAATATCAAAAATAATTTGTGAAGAAAATAGAAGTGATAAAATTTCCCTCTTGAAAAATCTAAACTTTAAAATGAGGAACAAGCCACTGTTGAATCAAGCTCATAAATTGTTGAAATAGGCTCATAAATTTGAGAAGAAAGTATGAAATACCAAACAAGAAGCAAATAAGAATCTAAATCTTCTAAAAATAGACCAGAACAATGACCAAAAGTTGCTTATTTCAGAATAGATTCTGCTCTTTGCATTTTACTTAATTTCACATGAACCAGCAGTTATTTGCTCACAAATCATGTATTTGTGCCACTCACAAATCATTGCTTCTGGAAGTTTTAGAAGGTCTAGCAAATTTAAGATCAAAGTAACTTGTTTCTTTGACAGGGCAATGGTTAAAAGAAATCTACTCTAAGTACCTGAGAGCAGTCACCAATTATTTGTCTGGGAGTGATAATGAAAAAAAGGGTTACAATAGATGTTTAGGATTCTTACTACATGTAAAGAATAAATACAGAGCACATGAATTATGTTACCTAAATTATAAATATTAATTAAATTCTAGCTTTTTAAAATTTTGTCAAAAATATAGCAAATTCATGACTTGGAGTTTATTATAAGGGTGTTCTCTATGTTTTATTTAGAAATAGCTGAGTGGAGTTAACAGGCAACACTCCAGATTACCTTACATGGATAGCTGGTTTTCAAAACATCAGAAATCCTTAGAATTGACATGACAAACATTTCAGTATTAATGTTCATTTTCATTAGAGACCTGTCTGCTCCGGACAGCTTCCTATGTTAAACTCTAAGAAGAAATTGAGCATCCTTGGAGTTACTCCAGTTGTGGTGAGACAGCCACTAGGCAAGAATTGCCACTTTCCTTCTACAGACAAATTACTGTCCAGAAAAGGACACACTTGCAGAATAGTCGACTGATTATATCTGCCTAGACAGAGTAATCAGCCCTTAATAATTCTGCAGCACTAAGGTCTGTCAGATGATCCTGGGCCAGAAGGCAGAAGAACAGATGCTCCAACGTTTCGAAGTAGAGCGAGTGTCCAGGTGTTCAGAGGTCTCTATAAATTGGCTAAGTTTTAGAAGCTATGCTTGGTGCTTCCCACAATTATAGTCAACTCAGTCATTCTGGATTTCTGATGGGGTTGAAAACTTATAGCTATTTACTTTGAGAGAAAAGATCTGAGTGTATGGTCATCAGCTGACATTCATCCTAAAGCCAAGGAAAAAGCCAGGTTCAGAACTAAGTGTTTTAATTAGGATAGATGACAGAGGTGCTGGTTAGTCAACAAAAGGATGGACTGGGTATTAGGACTATCTTGTACCTCACTGGTACAAATAGGCATAATTATGCTCTAATTGTATTTTGAGAGAAAAGTTTCCTTTTAACAGGAAGTGTGATGTGTAGGAGGAGCTAAGGTGGGAGGAGTACTGAGAGGAAGAAAAGGAGTAAGAAGAGGAGAAGAAGAAGGAGAGGAGAAGCTAGGTGATGAAAGAGAGATAGAGGGGGGAAACAGGGAAGCAGATGTTTATGTATCTCCACCAGTCAAAGATAGTTGATATATCTAGGTTGGGTAGTGGGTTACACCTCTGATTGAACAATACCAAACTTATAAAGCCTATGATTAACATTTCTTTAAAAAATGTATAAATGCAAAAAGGAAAGGGGGCATGGGATAGGGGTTTTCTAAGGGGGGGGGGAGAATGGGGAAACGGGATGGTATCTGAAGTGTAAATGAAAGATCTAATTAAAAAAAAAAAAAAAAGAACAGTATAATAAAATACATATCAACAACTATCTGACTTTAACCTAAAATACTAATTCACATGAATTAATTAATTTATAAATTAATTAATATTAACTAATTAATATTAATTAATATTTAATAACACATGCCATACTAATGTTTTAATTTTTTGTTTTATTGGCTTTACTGAGGAGCTTTTAATTCTATAATAAAATTTAATAGTTGATAACTTAAACTTTCCATGGGGTCTCTGATGAAGGAGTTGGAGAAGGGACTGAAGGAGTGAGGGGATTTGCAGCCCTTGGGGGATCAACAGTGTCTGTCAACTGGCCAGACCCACCCCCAAAGCACATGGGGATTGGACCAACAACCAAAGAATACATGGCATCGCATATGTGGCCTTGTTGGACATGAGTGAGAAGAGAGGCCCTTGGTCCTGTCAGGTTCGATGCCCCAGTGTAGGGCAATGAAAATGCGAGAAGGCAGGAGTGGGTGGGTGGGTGGAGAAGCACCCTCATAGAGATAGGAGAAGGGCAGATGGGATAGGAGGTTTCCAGATGGGAGACCTGGAAAGGGGATAATATTTGAAATGTATATTTGAAATGTAAATAAGGAAAATATCCAATAAAAGAAAAAAAAACAATTCCCATTAAAATCATGTATTTAAACTTGTAAGTATTCAGAAATCTTTAATATTAAAATTATTTTTATTTTCATTTTAATTCACTCTGACATCTAGCATATATATTTTTTGTATGTCTGAAAATTTTCGTTTTCAAAAACATTCAGGGCATTCTTTTATTTACACTTAGGAGTGACAATCACTGGGTTAGGCAGTCATAAGGTTTGTCAGAAAGGCTGTTAAATTTCTCAAAGGAAAGTGTTTATCTGATACGAAATGTTCTTCTGAAGGGGATATGAGCTTCACATTCCAGTGACTACAACATCAACATAGAATTCAAAATTGTTTACTTAATTGATAATACTGTAGAATCTACAAAAGCAAAGTCTTCAAAGATGTTTAATAACTTTATGAATTTAGGTCATTATGAATTTCTGACATATAGATGAGAGAAATGAAACAATGTCCTAAATAATAAGGGAAAATAAAGATATGTTGATTTAATGTTGATGTTAAACACATATATGCTAACATAGATATATGTATATATATATATATATATATATATATATATATATATATATATGTGTGTGTGTGTGTGTGTGTGTACATATGTGTGTGTGTGGAGAGAGAGAGAGAGAGAGAGAGAGAGAGAGAGAAAGAGAGATCCATAAATATATAGAGTAAGTGGTAGGACATCACTCATGTGATGGTTTGCATATGCTTGGCCCAGAGAATGGCAGTATTAGGAGGTATAGCCTTGTTTGTGTGTCACTGTGGGCATGGGCTTTAACATTCTCATCTTAGGTGCGTGGATAAGTCTTCTCCTAGCAGCCTTCCGATAAAGATGTAGAACTCTAAGCTTCTCCTGCAGCATACCTGTCTGGACACTGCTGTATTCCAGGTTGATGATAATGAGTTGAACCACTAAACCTGTAAACCAGCCTCAATTAAATGTTGTCTTTATAAGGGTTGCCTTGGTCATAGTGTCTGTAAAATACTATGAGTGCTATAAAAGCCCTTACTAAGACACTGTATATCAATTTAAAATCTGATTATTTCCACAGTTCTGACTGAGAAATTTCAGTGTACAATAAACAAATTTAGGAAATCTTTGACATACTGACCTATCAAATTTCTCAAAGCTTGTGGCCCTCCACTTCTACTTAATGTAAAAGCTGTTAAATATTCCACTAACCAAGCCTACAACAACCTAACCAAAAATAAATGTCTTTTTGAGAATATTTTAACCCCCCTGAGGGTTTCTCAGTACATACATACATACATACATACATACATACATACATACACACAGAAATTCATCCAATAAATAATATGTGCTGAGTTTTAGGCAAATGTGCAATATTTTGTTTATTTTTATTTTAATTAATTTATTAATCAATCAATTAATTTACATTACATCCTGATAGCATTTTTCATTCTTCCTTTATCCATCCATTCCTCCTCCCTTTCTCTTCCAAAAAGGTAAGGTTTCCCAGCTGAGGCATATCAAGTTGCAGTAAGACGAGGCACATCTTCTATTCACACTAGACTAAGCAGCCTACTTAGGGAAAAGTGGATTCAAAGGTGGGCAGCAGAGTCAGAGACATCTCCTGTTAGGAGTTCCCCCCACCCCAAAGACAAAGCTACAGAACAGATCTTCCTACAAAGGCCCTAAGTCAGTTATATGAATGATCACAGTTTCTGTGATCCCTATTTGATTCTGTAGGTTTGCACGTGGTGTTCTTGACCATTCTGGCCCTTACAATCCTTCATTCTCTTCCACAGGATTACCCAATCGCCATCTAATGTTTTGCTGTGAGTCTGTGTATCTGACTCCCTTAGTGTTAGGTGAAACTTACATATGAAGTTTAATATTTTTTAACTATGTGTAAAGAATTGTGTTGTAATTTGGGCGGTATTGTGTTAAATTTGTTTTAAAAACAGAATCTCACCAATTAACTTTAGCTATCTTAGAACTCACTAGGTAGAAATACTGCCTACAAACTCACAGACATCCACCTGTCTCTGTCTCCTGGGTACTGTAGTTAAGACACATATAACTATGTTTGCCTCTTAGGCTTTGTGTCATGAATATCAGACACTCCTCAAGTTGTGTTTTAATTCCTTCTGTTCTTAGCTTTTCTTCTTGGAACCCGTGGTCATTTTGTTTTGTTTTGTTTTGTTTTGTTTTGTTTAAAATATCTTCTTTTAAAATGTGTTTTAAAGTAAAATAGAATTATATCATTCCCTATCTCTTTAGTTACTCCAGTTTCTCACAGCTTCGCTCCTTCTAGCTGATCCATGTTCCTCACTACTCTCATGTTGATAATTGTTTTCCATGAATATATGTAGTCTGAAACGTCCATAAGAGTGAGAAATGTGTGTGTTGCCTTCCTTGGCAAACCTGCATCCCCTATTTCGGTAACCATCACAGGCAGTAAACAAACAGATCATGACTGCGTGAGATAGATTATTCCCACAAAAATTCCCTGTGGCTTCTAAATTCTAATGGATTTTTGCCTATTATTTCAAGTTATCCTTTTTATTTACTGTACTTCTCTGCTTTATTCTGACTTTTTGATACTGTATCTGCCTCCTCCAATACAATGTCAATAAAATCAATATTTCCACTTCCAGCAGAACATATCAATGTCACTTGAGATACAGTAAAATCCTTTATTCTGCATCACAGATCAATAGTATCTTCAAGAATCAGGCATGTTGACGATAACCTAAGCAAAAGGCTACCTTTTATAAAAAAAAATAATAATAATAAAGTGAGTTGAATATAGATCACTCAAACAGAAACTAAAGAATAGAACACATCACCTCAGTTTTGTCATGTGACACTCCTAACTAATTTAAATGCAGAAGGAATTATGTGGCTTTCTTTAATAAACACACAGAAATGTAAGTACTGACACTTGTTAAATTGATATTCCCTTGAATTTTGGACTATAATACCCAGAGGCAAGGTCATGGTTTCTCATAAGATTTCGATCTATAACATTTCATCCTATAAACCAACAGCAAATGCTGCTAAGGTTTTCGATTTGTTTTTCTTTATTATTTTCAAGGACATTTAAGTACATTTAAAATTATATTGTTCAGTTTTTATTCCTAAAAGAGAAAAGTCATGGTCTCCTGTATAAAGTCTTGTTCACTAAAAAAGAGAAGACCGATTATTCCTTTATATAAATGGAATATATTAAAATAATAGTAAAGCAATTACATCAAATAGCTTTTAAGAAACATTATTCTGAGCTATCTCCCTAGCCTCCAAAGTTCCAAGGTATGATGACCTAAATTTCAATTCTCAGCATCTATGCAATGCTTTATACTATACACAGAGAACGCTACTCCAAATGTTCTAATAATGAGACGGTAGACGAGATCAGGGAAACCATGGGAGCTTGCAGGCCAGCTAGCTGAGCACACACAGAGGCAAACAAGACTTTGTCTCAACCAAGGCAAAAGGTGGACACCAACATCTTATGTTATTTCATTACCTGGCCAGAAGAGCCATTGCATGTGGGCCCTGCAATCACACATTTGAGCCCAAATGCATGCACAAGCATCGTATGTACACACAAATATACACATCATATGTGTAGACTGGATAGAAGAAAAAAGCTAATGAAATAATAAGAATGTCAATTAAAAACATCAACTTTGGTTTTCTTGTAAGTTATTCTCTCTTGAGACATATAAGCAATATATAGATAGAAAAGCTCTATGAACACTTCATTCTAAGTGTATTTGCCCACTGGGAACATGGATAAAGTGTGAAGAAATCATCATGAAGATAATAAAAGTTTAAAAATGCTAATGTACATATTGTAAAGTATAGAATGCTCCTGCTGTATAGCCACAGTTGAGCTGACCTGGGGAATGGCTTATTCTCAGTAGGTCACATGGGGGCATAACAACCAAAAGTTCTTTTCTAATTAGACATGAGATGAAAGGGAAGGATGTGGAAAGTATAAGCCGTAGGTCAGTAGAAGGGGCCTTTCAAAGTTCTCTCCTATTGTTTTAAGATTTCTCCTTTTAATAGTGAAAGAGATGAGGGCCTAAAGTAGGCCGAGTGCTGTGAAACGGTTTTTTTTTTAGATTTTCCTTTTTCTTGTTTTGTCAAAAATGTGATCTGAACGTTAAGTGAGGCACTTACTTTAAAGTTTGCTGATTTAAAAAGAACATGGAGAAATGTGTATCATATGATGGCATTTCCCAACACATAGATAAATATAACATTTGCATGGCTTTTCGGCACAATACTGAGCTGTTTCTGTCGGATCAGGTGAGGCTATTCATTATAAGATTAATTCTCTAGCTTTGTTGACAAGATTTAAAGTTGATAAGTTCCATACTATTTACATAGTCTTATTTTATTTTTAGATCATTGATCCTGTATATGATTCTTCTTGTAGTTTAATCATGGTTCTTTGCACCAGTAGCCATTTATTCAAAACATTAAATTATGTTCAGGTGCTGTATACAACATGTCAATATTTTGTTTCTTGTGGTTTCTCACAGCTTTGAGTGGCTGTTCCAAACCGTTAACTAAGTAATGTGGTAAAGACAAAGGCTAGGCCCTCTGGCAGTAAAACAAAACACTGTTATTCAGGCATCGTGCTCCCACAGAAAAGATCAAAAGTAAATATTGAAGGGATGATATTTCTTGTAAATAGCTGATACATGATATGAGGATGAGATAAACCAACCATTGTTGAAAGGAGCCTTGCAATGAATATATATGAATTATATTTCTCTTGTGTGTGATTAAAATAAATTTTAGAAGAGTTTTCTCATTGCCTTGAGAAAAATAAATGAAAGTGGGACAACCTAGAGGCAGGCTAGCAAGAAAAGAGATTTGTGGTAGTACAAGCCACAGAGTTGTCATCCAGTCCCTAAGGAAGTTAACTAGAAGACAGCACAGTTGATTGGCTAAAAGCCAGGATGCTAATTCAAAGGTCATATGTATATTATACCTTGTATAGAATTTGGATGCTCCAAGTTCATAAAGAAGCTGTCTCATTCAGTTAAAAGGAAAGCTCAAATATGTTAATCGAGCTTCAGGGAGCAAAGGCATGATAACTCACTGCACAGGAACTGCACATACTAGCCTCACTTTCTTTCTAACAGAACCCTGTGTCTGATCCATTCACAGCTCAGTCCTTCATTTATCCTCCTCTCTTTCCTCTTTCAGTCAAGCTGCCTTACTCAGTCAATGCCTTCTCCTCATCCTTGTTGAGAGTGAAAACTGAGAATGAGGGATGGAGTAATTGCTTGTAAAAGAGAAAATGGAACGGCACTGTTATTACTGACAATAGAAATGGCCTTCAAGGGACAAGTAATAGTGACAGAAACCAGGTTTATTGTGTGATAAATAGAATAAGTTTTATCTACACTGCCTGAATAAAATTAATAAGAAGTTGGGTGTGATAGTTAATCATAATTGCCAAGTTGACAACATGGAATCGTCTGGGCAGAATTTCATTGAGGGGTTGGCTAAATTGTATGCTTCATAAATTTCCCTAAAGGCATGTGTATGGGGAGATGTCTGGATCACTTGTTAATGAATGTGAAAACACAAACCCTCTTTGGGCAGCACCATTTCCTGGGATTGGAGTTTGGACTGTGTAAGTATAGAGAGGGTCCTGGATACAGTGAGCATCCATGTGGTCACTTCACTTTCTGCTCTTGACTGGGGATGTGATATGACTAGCTTTTTCATGTTCCTGGTTTCCTCATGATGGACAATAATCTGGAGTTGTGGGCTGAAATAAACCATTTCTCCTCTGAGTTGCTTTTTGTCAGGATACCTGATCACAAATAAATGAAACTAGGACACAAGTCATAGCGAGAAGTCACCTTTTCAGTTATCAATTAACTGTGTAGAAAATCCTCCACAATACATACTGTTCGGTTTTCCGGTGCTACTGGTATTGGCCCTAGAGAGACCCAGTTTTTTCATGTGTCCCTCTTTCTCTATCACTGTCTCTCTATCACTGCAATTTCTATTATTTTAACCATCACCATTGTGTCTTATTCCTCTTTTACCTATTTTCCCTAGTTCTACAAGTGGCCATTTTGTAAAAGACATTTCTTTTTAGATGGCAAGTTGTGGGGTTTTTTTGTAACCACTATATCCTCTTCACATGGTACTAAATTGTCAAATGCTACTTAATACTTATAACCTACAGATTATTATAATTGTACTGGCAGAAACAGTTATGTCTTCTTGCTTGTTCATAGACACGTATCACTAACATCTCACACTCTTAATTTGAATTTGCAGTTCCCACCAATCTCTAGTCTTACCTTCTTATTCAATAATTATCATATTCTCTTGTCTATCTGCATGAGTTGAGAATAATCTTTAATATTATCCTTCTTTCATCCAGTCGCACAGTGATACCCATCAATTCCAACTTAAAAACATAAGATGAGTGCATTTTCTCCTTTCCACTAGTATCTTTTGCATATTAGTTCAAACAGTGACAAAACCATTTTATATACTTGGTAATTACTTCCTATGTCTTTTAAAATAAAATCCAAACTTATATTCAATTGAATACAAACTCCTATTGAAGACAAGTAAATTATAACATCTATTGGTAGTGAGTGATATAATCCCACTAAATTCTAAATCTCCTTACCTGAACCTTACCATCTCAGCTTCAACTGATTTTTGCTAACCATACAGTAAACTTTGTTCCAATACACCATTTGCTTTCATTATTTCTTTCATTTCAGACAGCCTTTGCTAATCTAGTATCTTTGAATATGTATATACATCAAGATTGAGTAGAGATTGTTATGAATTAAAATCTCAACACCTGGAAGGTGAAGACAAGTATTATCAGGTTGATCACTAGCCAGTCAGCTTAGCCTACTTCACAATTCTCTAGGCCAGTGATACGCCCTGTTTCATAAATCAAGGGGGACAGTTCCTAAGAAATGACAGATGATGTTGACCTCTGGCCTCCATGTGCACATGCATGTGCACATACAAGTGCAAATGATATCCCTTCAGACATGTACATGCATTCCATACCATAGATTGAATGGCAATCTTAACTGTATTCAGTACAAACTTGCCACTAATATTTCTCCATCCTAGTGATGACATTTATTAAATATAAGCATTTTTCTCTTCAAAGTTGTTTTTCTTTGTTACTTTGCTTGTTTTTAGGTTAATTTCCCCCTTTCCCCCTTTCTAGATGATAAGACTTATGAGACAGGTAATGTTGTCCACCTTGTTCACTCCTGTATCTCTATTGCCTACATCAGAAGACAGAGGAATTTAATTACTGAATGAATTCCTTTACTTAGTTTATTCACACAAAAGACTGGTCTTCTTGTCTATAATTTTCTGTCTGTAACGTTTGTGAGAAGACCCCAAAAATTTTTTTGAAAATTAAAATTCATCATGTTCCTTCCCCAATGTGACTACTTTGAAGGCTTTACCAATGCACTTCAAATACTGTGGAGCCCATTGGCTTGGTTCTTAGTGATGTTTCCTTGCTCATTGCACTCCAGTGATTTTTCAGTTCACAGATACCAAATTTCCCTTGCTTAAATGGATCTTCATGATGTTATATGCACAGTCATCTATAAATGTAGCTTAAATGTTGTAATGTATTATAATTCTGGTGTGAAGGGGAGACTAAAATTTTATAAAGACAAGTAAATTATAACATTTATTAGTGGTGATATAATCTCACTACTTTCTAAATCTCAACTCCAAAGGGAATGGCTGGTCATAAAATTGTTCATCAGAAAGGAGAAGGGAGGTAATTCTTTGAGGCAAAGGATGTTTACTGACTAATGTCAGTATCTCAATATTACTAAAGGTTTACAGTACAGTCATCTCTAATATGGCTCTTACAGTACTGATTTTGTGTTTTGTAGTAGCCACATTCCTTTTCACTGTGACAGAAGTCCTGACAGATAACTTAAAGGAAGAAACCTGATTTTGACTTGTGGTTTCAATGGGATTTCAGTCCCTGTTAGAGGGAAAGCAAGGCAGAACAACTGGAATGACAGTGTAACAGTGCTATCCATACTTTAATGGGCAGGCAGCAGAGCATAGCAGGCCTGCCTCTAGTGACCAATATCAACTGACCAGGCCCTATTCCCTCAAAACAGCAAACCCTTCAAAATAGCAAGATGAGAATCCAGTGTTGAATGCACAAACAACATTTATACTAAGAAAAAAGAAAGAAACATCAACATTAATGTGTTGATGAAGACACAATAAAACAAGTTCAAAAACAAGCTAGAGTGGGCAAAGAAACAGCATAACATGTCTTCCTATTTGCTTAGGGAAGAAACTACTTTAAGTGGTCAGTTGAATCTACAAATAAGATGGAGTATAGTACTTGTGTTCTAATGCTGTGAAGAAACAGAATGACCAATACAAGTCTGATAAAAAAGGCATTTAATTTTGGGCTTACTCTGAGGGCCTTTGTCCATTATCATTGTTGCAGGAAGCATGGTACCATGCAGACAGGTATGGAACTAGAGAAATAGCTGAGGGTTTTACATCGCAATTCTCAGGCAAATAGTCAAGAACCACTGCTCCTGACATAGGTATTTTGAACCTCAGAGTCCACCCTCAGTGACACACTTTTTTCAATAACCACAACTACTCTGACAGGGCCAAACCTCCTAATTGTTCTAATATTTCTCAAACAGTTTACTACCTGAGAACTATACTTGCAAATATATAAGTCTATAGGGGACATTTTCATTCAAAACACCACAGTAAAGAATCAGTTGAAGTGTAAATGACCCTAAAAGTGAAAGTTTCAGTTAAATGTCAAGTGGAAATTAACTTTCAGTGAAGTAAGAAATGCTTGCTGTTGGAGAACCTGGCTATTAAGGTAGCAGTCTCCTATGATCAGATTGCTTTCTGAGCTCTGCATAAATTGGGGAATTCCCTTTCTTAGATTAGCTTCCCCGTCTCTGCCTGTCTTTGGAGAATTTCCCTGAATACAGCAGCCTAGACTTTACTTGTCTGAAAAATGACCTTGCACAGAGCTCTCTGCAAGGCTCCATAACTCAGCACACAGGTCCCACTCTGGTTTCCCACCCGCATGATAATCAGTACCAATCAGTCCTTCCTGCTCATTTGATGCCATTACCAATTAGCCCTTTCCATCTGTACCCCTAAAAAATGCCTTTAACCTTAAAACAATAAATATACTGTATCTCTGAAACAATAAAGTAGATTTGTCTCACTAAAGTGGTTATGAGTACAGTATACTAAAGGCAGTGATGTATGAGAGTTGTGTTGTCTATAGACAATTTACAAATATCAGCACAACTGACTAAAGTCAGCCTGTGTTGTAGTAATTATTTAAAAATGTGGCCGCCGGTTAAGCCAACTGGCTAAGCTGCAGAGGCTCTGCCTAGCTCAACCATGTGGCCAGAGGTGATGTGTGCACAGCTAGAAACGGTCAGCCAGAAACACCAGCCCTGCCATCCACGAGATGCCAGTGTGGGAGATGGCTCTGCCAATCTTCCATGCTGTCTCTGCAAGGCTGGGCATTGCCCAGACCATCCCACCAACCATGTGGGTTCAGTACAAAGAAGACTCTAATGCTTAGATTATCCAGAGGCTTATATATTTAGTAAAGATTAATAACATGATGTCCTTACAATCAGAGGTGTAACCCAATACCCAACCTAGATATACCAACTACCTTTGACTGCTACAGACAAACGAACATCAGCCATCATGTTCTCCTCTCTCTTTCTGTCTCACCCTTAGCTCCTCCTCTTCCTTATCCCTTACTCCTCCTCTTCCTCTCCTTACTCCTCCCACCTCAGCTCCTCCTACAAGCCTGCATTTTGTACTCTGCAATTTTGAACAGTTTAGGATTAAAATTTTCCTTTTGTTTGAGTGACTCATAAGTTTTATAATTCTAGTAAGCACAGAGTCAAAACAGGAGAGCTTTGTTTGACAAAAGCTACTTGTAAATGCCTACATAATAAAAGGAAAAGATCAACCCACTGGAAATGCTCATACAGACTAGATGTTAGCATCACAAAATGAAACAGGTACAGTATATAAAAACCTAACAAAGACGCTAGCAGTTCATAGAAATGGGATCTTTGAAATTCCAGGAGAAGAATCTTTGATATTGAATGGTTTCCTTATGGCTGAACTATAAATTTAGTTTTAAAATTAACATACAGATTTATACCATATTAATAGTTCTATTTTATGTTTAGATTAACTGTTATATTTAGACTCTTTAGGTATTTATTCATTATATCTTTTTGAAAAAAATCAGACTGTTGATTGAGCAAGAATGTCAGTATTCTAGTTGTGGCTATGACTGACTTATTTCCTGGAGCTCTTGCCTAGTAACTTACATGCATTAAGCAGACAGGCATCTTGTAATTCATGTTTTCCTCACACATTTTATATCTATACTTATGTTATACAGGTAACAAATACTGGGTATTCAAGGACACAACTCTTCAGCCCGGTTACCCTCATGACTTGATTACCCTTGGGAATGGAATCCCCCCTCATGGTATTGATTCTGCCATATGGTGGGAAGATGTTGGCAAAACCTATTTCTTCAAAGGTGACAGGTCAGTATGTAGGTGACACACCATTGACACAAACATTAGTGGTAAACTAATTGGACAATTAAGGTTCTTACTCAGTGATAGACATTCACTGTGAATGACGACGACATGTATGTGTATAAACAATAGTTAGTATGGCAGAAATATTGTCATGGTGTATTTTATATAACATATTTAAGATGACATTTTATTTACTATATTCATCTAATATAACTGCTGCTCTCAGTGCTCTCTCACTGATCTCTCACAGCTGTTCTAACTGCTGCTCTCACTGCTCTCTCACTGCTGTTCTCACTGTTTTCTCACTGCTACTCTCACTGCTCTCTCACTGCTGCTCTCACTGATCTCTCACTGCTGCTCTCACTTCTGCTCTCACTGCTCTCTCACTGCTGTTCTCACTGCTGCTCTCACTGTTTACTCACTGCTCTCTCACTGCTGCTCTCACTGCTGCTCTCACTGCTGCTCTCACTGCTCTCTCACTGCTCTCTCACTGCTCTCTCACTGCTGTTCTCACTGCTGTCTCACTGCTGTTCTCACTGCTGTCTCACTGCTGTTCTCACTGCTCTCTCACTGCTTTCGCTGCTGCTCTCACTGTTGTTTTCACTGATCTCACTGTTGCTCTCCCTGTTATTCTAATGGCTGTTCTCTCACTTTTGCTGTTCCTCTCATTTATTACCTCAAATATCAATGTTTCACAAAGGACTTACTTTCAAATGCTTTAATATATTGCTTTATAACATTTTGTGTGGTATTCTCTTCATAGCTCTTACTAACTCATCATTTTATATCTTCATTGATGAAGTGGTTTGCTGTTTATATCAACACATATCTAAAAGTCCAATGTTAATAAAAGCTAGAGTTGTGGGTTTTGTTCAGGCTTATATCTCATGATTATAAACCTTGCATCTGTTTATATGTATGTATAGATATGTATATAATTTCAGGTGGCATCCTTATATATTTTTAGTCTACTTATAGCTTTATGTACTTAGTAAGATTATTAACTTTGAAAGATTAAATAGTCATTTTACCATATGAATAATGGATAATAATACATTGCAGAAGATACAGAATAATTTTGATGTCAGTCATTGTTCCAATGACTACAATCAGTAATTTTTTAAGTTAAAAACAGATGCACTGAAAGGAACGATCATCTAGTGAAAATATAAATACTTGTATGAGTGACTTTTTCATATATGTATTGTGATTGTTTGATTTTAGGTATTGGAGATACAGTGAAGAAATGAAAACTATGGACCCTGGCTACCCCAAGCCCATCACCATCTGGAAGGGCATCCCTGAATCACCTCAGGGAGCTTTTGTCCACAAAGAAAATGGTACACATTGCACACACTACTCAGATCCTAAGTATTCTGTTTTAATATCACAGTTTAATGTTAAGACAAATAATTTGAAAATACCATAAGTATGAATTATTCATATTTATAACAGCTATTTATATTTCGTTTTGTTCTCCTTAGGAATATACATTTAACTTACACTCTGAAAGGTTTTTGATTTTTTATAAGTATTCAAATTGATTAGAAGGAAACACAGATAGTAGTTTACTATTGAGGATTAAATATGTTTTAGTAACCTGATATACTCACCCATTAAAATGTATGAAAATATAATAATAATAAATGTATGTTGAACAGGATTTCAACGCAAAGACACTGTCCTACATTCAGCCAATTAATTACATTAGCACATTTTGGCAATCATATTTAACTGAAGACTCTCCTCAGCACAATCAGGGTAGATTGAATAGATCAATATCATCATAAGAAACAATATGTAAGCCTTATAAACTATGTTTGATAATCATACATCAAAGAAAACAGAACAATAGAATATTTTCTCTCAATTGCTGTTTCATTACTGTCAAAATCTGCTATTAAAAATCTTCTCCTAATAGTGATTTACTTTAATTCATAAATTTATAACTAAGTTACAGGTTTTAATGTTATTGCCAACTAGGTGAAATATGTCACTTCTAGTATCTAAATATTAAATTTAATTTTTTTCTTTTCAGCCATGAAATATGACTGTCTTATGTCATTTGAATGCTTCCTATGTATCAAGTACTATACATAAATTTATTTGTCCATCTTTTTTACCAATATTCATCTGTGTTACATAGCTTACTGCTGAACATAATTTAGACATATTTCTAAAACTTGATACCAAACCATTTAACCAATGTTGAATATGATCTAATACACTCTGTAAAACAAAACAAAATGGTTAAACAAACTTTCCATATTACATTGAAATGATAAATGACCTGTTGTATATTTCTAAATTTCTCACTTGCTCCAAATTGGGGAAATCCTAAATACAGATTTCTAAACAGTTGTGTTATTAATTTAAACTCTAGTTATTGTAATATTTTTGTTTTCTTTTTGTTGTTGCTGTTGCTATTGTTAACTATATTATTCAAAATTTTATTCACATAGCAACTAAATCATGTGATTTCTTCTTAGCTA
The DNA here is from genome assembly GCF_011762505.2 of Arvicanthis niloticus. Classification (NCBI taxonomy): domain Eukaryota; kingdom Metazoa; phylum Chordata; class Mammalia; order Rodentia; family Muridae; genus Arvicanthis; species Arvicanthis niloticus. The sequence continues at coordinate 14,619,858 of NC_133433.1, read as the reverse complement.
TTATTCTTCAACTGTGTTCTTTAAAGAGATTGGAAGGATTTTAACTCTCCTAAAACTATTTCCGATAATGAAATTCTCCTTAAAGTTATTCCTACATTCTATACAAGTCAAATATTTTATTTATGTATACAGTTTTAGTTTAACTATATCCAAACTATTTTTCACATTTGTGTTTCATTTTTGTAGACCTGTCCTTACCTGTTAAACGAACTCTCTTTCTTGGTTCTGTTGATTGAATGTATTAATTATCCACCTCACTACTCCATATGAAAACCTCCAAATACAACTCACATAGGTATTTTACAAGATTCAGTCTATCCATTAATGTTTATTGGGTACTAATTAATTTCATCCAAGAAAAAATAAAAAAAGAAAAATAGATACAGGGCCTATGGCAATAATGTGACACTGAAGTAGACTGCCTTATTACTTTGCGAGCCCAAAACAATAGGAAATGATCTCATAAGGTCCAAACTAATGAAAAGAATATAAAGTGCACTGCACTCCCATTGATTTCTCTCTTATCAGTTTCCTCATAAGAAGCATAAAAGAGGAGTCAAAGAGCACAGGTATTTCTTAGTGAATGAATAGTTGAGGAGTTCGCCATCTGCTATTTCAGAAGTGAAGATAATAAACCTAAAGTTTTATAGTTGATTAGTGCAGAATCAAAATTTAATAAACATCTGTTGCAAAGATTCCAGACATACTCCTTTAGTCCTACTAATCAGGTTTTATTCTGATGATTATATTCGGTAAGTGCAAATTCTGTCTCCATGGTTGGAGTCTGTTTCTCTAATATTTAAATTGTAGACTTGTCAGTATAGAATGAGATTCTTCTGAACTTTTCTGTTATGTCCATTACCTTATAGAAATTAATCTTTGCTAAATGTTAGCAGTAAGGGCACTTATAGATATAAGTTTCTCATTTATAACTATTAGCAGTACTTTCACCTACTTTGAATGCCTAATTATAAGCCAATGATATTAGTCATCTCTGATCATCTCAAAGTCTGTTATTTGAAAGATGCACAGGATTTCTGATCTGAACTTGCTGAATCAGTATACCAGGTCTCACTGGACTGATCGAATACTAGTTCTGCAGAATACTTTGAATCTATACACTCCTTTCATTTGGCAAATTGCTATGACTGAATAACTTTTCTTCAAAATTAAAAACCAAAGCAGACTTTTACAGAACTGAATAAAATAATTTCCAATATAACATAACCAATAATGACCTATCTGGCCTATTATCCCGTGAGTGGCACCTATTTGAGAAGTAGCATTCTAAGAAGCAAAGTCATGTGATTTGCATGCAGCTATGGACTGATGCTTAAGTCTCATTCAGTATTAGTCATTGCATTAGTCTCTGAACCTCAACATCTCTCAAAAAATAAAACAAAATTAATTCTTTTAGTAGTGCAGCAGTTATAAAGGCTAAAGAACAGTGCTTTTCACAATTTAACTCTCCCATAGTAATAATATGCAATCACAATCATTTGAATCCTTAGGTTGTAGCACTCTGTTCAAAATAGGTAACTTCCAAAATATATTTTTAAATTGCTACAGCATTTTTTTTGTTTTACTGTTGATTCTGATTTCTGCTTTAGTTTTACTCAAAATTAAAAAACAAGTCCAGGTCTCATAATCACAAATTTGGGTATCTGTCTCAAAATACTAAAAATTTTTTTTTAAAAATTAACAAGTTTATGTACGTTAAGAACTTAAAACATCTATTATGTTGGATCATAGATTACTGAGGTATTTGAAACATATCAGTTCCTCATAGATTAAATAGAAGTATTATTTTAATATTAAATGTAGAATTCTGATATTTTTTCTGTATTTCTAAAATATTTAATAATAATTTTTAAAATTCCATAGGGTATATCTAGGTAGTACAGATTTAGAATAAAATAAGTAGCCATCACACACACACACACACACACACACACACACACACACACCCCAAATGGAGAGAAGACAAAGTAGGCATAACATACATCTAGGATTAGGGTACAACATGTTATAAACAACTCTTTGCTTTTTAAAATTCCCAACAGAGAAAAGAAAATATTTACATTTCATTGACTATTCAAATTATTGACATTCCATTCTTATTCAAATAATAAAGGGGAACTTTTAATTTGGGATGAATACAAAAAACACTGGATACTAACATGTTGAACAAATGCCCCGAGATTTGACTAGATAAGAAACATTTAAATTGTGCACCGAACAGCCTCCTCAGTGTCACCTTAAGGATCACTAAAGATCTAATTTTTCAAGGAAATCAGCATTCTCTGATAAAGGTCATGATTCTAGTATGAATTATATAATAGTAATCCCATAAGCCAGATAAAGGATGAGGCCCTCCTTATACTCTACAATAGCAATGGATATAGCTAACCTTCCATTTCCATCCCAAGTTTCCTATAGGTAGCATACATTTCAGTCATAGGGTTTTTTTCCTTCTGTGTTTGTGTTTTATTTTGTTTTAGTTTTTGCTTTTTTAAGCACTACAACATATTAGCCAGTTTGGTGCCAAACATCTACAGCACTGGGGAGACTGAGGCAAAAAATGAATTGACCTGTGTTTGAGGCCACTCTCCACTCTTTAGAGAGTTCTAGGACAGCTTGGGATCCAAACTTAGACCATTTTTCAAAAAAAGAAAAGGTGAATGGAGGAAGATAAGGAAGAAAGGAAGGAAGGAAGGAAGGAAGGAAGGAAGGAAGGAAGGAAGGAAGGAAGGAAGGAAGGGAGGGAGGGAAAGAAAAAAGACAGAACCTTGGATGCTGCAAGCAGAGTTTTTGTAATGCAATTGAATTGATGACATTCTCTCTTAGAATAATATATTAAACTACATGTTTTGAGAAGCTGACTATTTCATTATCATCTATATGCATATACATGGTCAGAAATGAGTGGTACCTCTATGTGTATGTTTTCTCTCTAGGCTTTACCTATTTCTACAAAGGAAAGGAGTATTGGAAATTCAACAACCAGATACTCAAAGTAGAACCTGGGTATCCAAGATCCATCCTCAAGGACTTTATGGGCTGTGATGGACCAACAGACCGAGATAAAGAAGGACTCAGCCCACCAGATGATGTAGACATTGTCATCAAACTGGACAACACAGCCAGCACTGTGAAAGCCATAGCTATTGTCATTCCCTGCATCTTGGCCTTATGCCTCCTTGTATTGGTTTACACTGTGTTCCAGTTCAAGCGGAAAGGAACACCCCGCCACATACTGTACTGTAAACGCTCTATGCAAGAGTGGGTGTGATGTAGGGATTTCTTTTTTCTTTCTTTTCTGGGAGTTTGTGGTAACTTGAGATTCAAGACAAGAGCTGTTATGCTGTTTCCTAGCTAGGAGCAGGCTTGTGGCAGCCTGATCGAGGCTGACCTTCCAAACCTAGATGGTTGCTGGTCCTGCACATGAGTGGAAATATATTCATGGAGAAGCTTCCATGATGCACAGTATCTGCCGTTCTTCAGTCCTCTGTCTTTCTTTGTCATTCAGTTCTAGGCCTTTCCTCTGCACGCTCAATGCCCAGTAAAATTTCAGGATTAACTGAAGAAGAGGAAATATAGAAGAAAAGTTTCTTCTTAAATTTTTTAAAAATACTTTTCCTTCTGAAATCTGAGCCCATTTCTGGGAAAGAGAAAGAAAGAGAGAGAGAGAAAAAACAAAAAGAGCAAATCAGAAAACCCATAGGTTTTGGTTTAAAGCAAAAGAAGAGTTTAAAAAAACAACAAAATCCACAATTGAACTTTCAGGAAAGTGTGAAGATCCAAAACAGCTTTGTCTCCAAAGAAGATAGCTCTGTGACCACTATGGATAGTCTCCTGCACATCGTTTTGTCAGGTGGGAGATCTGGAACATACATGCAGGACGCTAGACTGTTGGGACAGCCATTTTCCAACAAACAAGGGGCCAAAATATCTGCAATATAGTAACAGCCTTAATAATACATGCATTTTTCGTTTTCTACAGCTGTTCTCAACTATGTCCACAATGTATCATCACCTCCATATTCATAGCTGTATTCAAACAGGACCCTTTAGTTGTTTTGAAATGTTTCTGAACCCCTTCTTGCCTCCTGATCCAGCATCATTGTGACATTCTTCCCAGTTGTGTTAGGCCTTTGTCCCAGGCCGTCCATTGGTCTGTCAGCCATACTCCGCGCAAAGCAGAGCAAGAAGCATTGTGTCTCTGAAGTAAAGAAAGTGATGGTTATTTTATAAAGCTATGTTACCCTTTAATACATCGGTGTAACCCTTTGAGAACTATCAGACCAGCTTACAGAGTCAGGATGATCAGTCTTGCAATCTGGTCATTGGCAGAACTTGCCAAAACGGAAAGTGATCAGAGGTTCAGGAAGTCCAGATTTGTAAAGCATACCTTGCAATCCCATGTAATTCTTTAATGACTGACAGTACTGCATAAATGGTTTTTATAACAAACAACAATGATGTGACTTGCCAAAACTTTTCTGGCAAATAAAAAGGATATTTTGTTAACAGTATCTCATGAGAGTGAAATTTTATTTGAATAATTGGTTAGTATAGTCTAAGCTTTTTCTTCTTCAGACATATTGATTTTTTTTTATTTAAAATCCATTGCATGAAAACTCACTTTGCCATAAAATATGCAGTTAGCATTGCTTGGTTAAGACTGAATTAAAACGATGACTCTGAGTTGCATGAGTACCTTCCAATGCATTACCTACTGCATGTCAGCCATAGTTCTCAAAGGGTTGGGGTGGCTTCTGGCATTTAGCCATCTATTTGATCACTGACAGAGCTAAGAGACACCAAAGCATCCCATTGTTGAGTGTAATTTGTCCTAACAGCAGTATTGTCATTTTCAAGTGACCTGCAGAGCAGGATCGTATCAATAATTTTTTTCCTAGAGAAAAGTCAGCAACTGACAGACCTCTTTATTGATTTTAGAAGCTGCTTCTTGCAGTGAATGGCTTTACAGCCACTGGGCTGTGAACTTATTAGAGATGGTCAGAAGGAAAGCACCCCATGAGTCAGACAATTGGCTTTGTGTGAAAGCCAGCTTTTGAGGGGATTAGCTTTTGAAACAATGAACAGCTTGCCTTGAACTTGATATTGATCTGTTGACTGTCATTAACAACAACTTAAACATTGTCTTCTGTGAAAATTTTCCTTGAAGAGCCCTGTTCTGTGTCTTTGCCCTTTGACCTTTAACTTGCAAACTGGCACAAACTGAAGGAAATCTGGTGTCACTTCTCCACTGGATTGTTATTCTCTAAAACGTAGTTAACAAGAGCTGTTTCCTTCGAGTGGAGAGAGAGTTTCAGTAGTGGATCTGCAGGTGGCGCTTTGCTCTCTACATGCACACTCTGAATATGCCCTATAGGTAGAGGTATTTTTTTTATTTTTTTTTCCTTTAATTTCAAGCTTAATTTCATCATTTTAGTAAAAATTACAAAAAAAATAGGAAAAAAAAACCTCAAATACTTGAATGGCCAGTGTGGCTTTTATATAAAGCAGGAATTTTATACTAGTGAAAATTTCTTACTCATTTGCTAATAATACACATTTCCAGATGATTTTTAATGAGTGTAGGTATACATTCTTATTTGGAAATGGATAGTTTGGCTGCCTTGAATTTATATTTATACTCAACATAGCATGAAAGTTAGAATGCCTTTGGTTAAACTACATGTTTATGATTTGGTTGGGGACAATATTTTTAATCATGGGTGGCATGCTGAAAAGCCTGGCAGAATGGTGTTTCCTACAGTCTGAGCATCTTTTATAAAATTAAGAAAAAGAAACAGTTTAGAAAGAGAAATGGCTTCATAGTACCACGTTAGGCAATGCAGACTGTACTTCAACAAGACATCCAAGATGTTGAATGTGAGGGTCAATAACACAGGGAGGGCAAGGATCAGCGCTGTATCTCTACTTCCGTACTTTCTTTCTAAGTGATGCGAATATTATAGTTAGTTATGACAGAGCATGGAGGACTGTATACATAAGCCTGTTTATACAGTGTTTGCTTGTTAGAGGGTTTCATCCTTTCAGGACCTTGATGTCAAGAAAAAATGACTGGAAACGTTTTCTTTTTCTAATAATAGAAGTGAGTAACTGTAACCTTTTTGGGACAAGTGCAAATCACCGAGGAACTCCATCCACATACACTGAACTTTTTTTTCACTCTAAAAGTCAAAAAGAAAATCAATAAGCAATTTATTGCCTCTTTACTCATTCATCACAATACCATGATTCATCGCAAAACTGTAAGTACCTAAGGGCTAGAAAATAATCACAGCATTGGAAAGGGAGGAGTCTTTATTATGCTTCAGTTCTGGTAAATATCATGGATATGGTTTGGGTTTTGTTGCATTGAATGTGAGAAGTCTATGTACTAAAAATGGCTTCTGTGTCTACTATCTTGATTGGGACCACTGTAAGATCATACGTGATAAGAGCTAAATACAACGTGATCAAAAGCATTTGGGCGTCCTTTGTCCACTGTATGCCAGGCACTTTCATTCACATGATGGCTGACTCTTCATATGCTTGGGATTTGTATTTAAAAAATGAGGTAATGCTAAAGAAACCATGAAAATGATTAGTTAACCTAGCACATGAAAATAGAAATTATTTTTTTAAAAAAAAAATAAAGTTATCTGGATGAAGACTATAATCTCAGCTTATCATATATGAAGACAGTCAATCAATCGTTTTCTGTAACCGCTAAATGAGTAACACAAATCTCAGCCCTACTGTTTCCAAAACTGAAATGAAAGCATATTAGTATTCATCTGTTTCATTATTTTTATTACTTTAACAAATATGAAGACAACTGTAAACCAGGTAATGATTTTTAAGTAAAATAATTTTCACGTTTACAATTTCAGGTAAATACTGTTCGTCTGTATATTATTAATCAGACTAAGTGAAATACTAAGATAGGTGATCAGTTTGAATTCTTTATGAAACAGTAGTTGAACATCAGTTCTGTAGAGAAAGTTGTGATTTTAGGTAATTGTTAACTCATCTGAGAACCAGGTTTTCTGCAGAGGTGATTATCACAGCAGATGAAGATAGATGTTCTTTGCAGGGTTGCAGGGCTCAATCAGTAAACAAGAGATGCTCCTAACAAATACAGCTTTTGTGACTAACCAGTTAGTGAGGCTTTTCTGAATCACACCTAATACGTTACTTAGTAATGGTCACTAAGAGGCAATTACTAAGTAATAAAAAATAGAGACAAATTTACTAAAATAAGAAAACATTGCCTTCATCACTCAAGCTGCCTACAATCTCTTCATCGGCTCATAATTTGGCTCTTCAAAGACTGTACATGTAATTTTATTTAATTTCTGTGAATTAATCAATTAGAGTGCAATGTAATTGATAAGAACATTGCACAGGTCTACTGCTCAGTGTGCTATCTGAGGGTGTATATACTGGATTCTAGAAAGTGTAATGTAATATTCTCAAGTTCTCCATGTTGTGTTTATATTCTAATATGGCACAAATTCAGACTCTTGTCATGTGGTTCTTACAATTGAATAACTGGTGTGCCCATATTAATTGAACTCAATGTGTTCTCTGAAGAGGAACAGAATAGATATTATTACTTGAATAGATGTGTTAAACAAAAGTCATGAAAATAATCATTTTCTTTTTTAGGTACTTGGTATTTATTTCCCAAAACAAATAAAGGCAGTAATTTGCTGATAGTTTTGAATCTGTGAGAGTGTAATATATAAGTCTGGGGATGGCAAGGAAGTGTTTACATTAATCACACCCAAATGTTTAATTTTTCATACCATAAGAGCATAGCCCAAGCTATGAAAGACACAACATACCATTTAAACTACAAGTGTGACATTCCAAGGAACTATCACAAAGAGCTGTAAATACAGTCTCCACTAATCTATGCTACCAATGAGGAGCTCCAGCTACTTGTTGGTATAATCTCACTATTTCTTCTAATGCCAGTCACCTCCAAAATGCTGATTTATGACAAGCACAGTAAACAAGTGCCAGAAGCTAGAAGTCTAAGTGACAGTGTCTCTGTTGCCTAAGAAGAAAGTTTAAATGAATCTCTTCTAAAGTTGAACTTAGTACAATGAAGAAACTAACAGTCAAAGAAAACACCACACTATTCATATGGAATCTGCATTTTATGAGTAGAGTGGGCAGTGGAGAATAAAATAAATCTTTTGTAAAATATAAAGTCATGCTCTAGCACTCTGTAATATTACAACTGGAAGTTGTACTGCGACAAGAATGAAAATAATAGACAAATTGAAACTTCAGGCTCCTCATACCAGGAATGAGTTCGTAATTTATCAATGTATATACTTAGTGCCCATTAGATGTCACCTGTGTAAACACATCTGATGCTCATCCATTGCCTCATAGACCCAAAATATTAAAAGTTAAAAGTATTCATTCAGTAACCTCAGTCAGAAAGTTGTTAGAACCCTGTGAAAAAAAAGCCATTTCCCTAGGATAGAAATTTACCTCAGTAATCATATAATACAAAACACTTGGCATAGTAGCAAAGGTTGCCTTAGTGTTCTTGTCTGATCTAATAGTAGACTATGTCCATAATGTACCACTCACATCGTTTCTCGTGTCTTGCTATTGGTGTAAGTTTGAGTTGATTTTGAAACATTTCTGGTCATATCAAGAACATCAAATTATCAATATCTCATTCAATATGTGTACTCTGAAATATGATCCAACAGTATAGAAAGCCTAGAATGACTACTGACTTGACATAGTCACAGAAATTCAGAAAAAATATCACTGGTGGTATTTCATAATTCCCATCAATTTTTTGGTAGGATCCAGAAGTAGCAGCATTCAATGTTTAAATACAGCTATTGACTGGTAATAGAACATGACATGCATCATTTCTTTAAAATAAACTACTATTATACTAAGTAGTGATAGAGGAGTATGAGAAGTTTAGTGGTGTAACAAAAGCTTCACAGGCATTTGTAATGAATGCTTTTTAAGGGAAATGGGGTAAAATCAATAACTTGTGATCAGTACATCATAAGCATAAGTAGTTATATATGGAGTGCATTTGTATATGGAGAGATCTGAAATTCTATGTCTTTTGACTAAAAAGAAGAAGTAGGTCTTTTTATAATATAAGATTTTTTTCTTATATTAACACAGAATGAATTATTTTATTCAGATGTGAGGTCTATGTGTCATTCCATGAAAGGGCACACTGGGTCCTTCAGGAAAACACATGACAATGTTGTGCTGATTCACATGACGTGGCCATGTGCTCTGCTACAGAGCTAGATTTGTATGCCCTTAAGAAGGGAAGAAAATATCAAGTATAAATAAATACTTTCCAGTTTGGGCCACTTAGCTTCAAAGTAAATATCACTAACATTTTTCCCATTGAGAAAATGGAAAGATAGAATGGTGAGAAAGAATAAAAGGTAAAAACAAAAACAAAAAAAAGAAAGAAAAGAAAAAGAAAACCATTTTGGCCAACGAAGACATTTCTACAGTTTCTTTTACCTGTTTTGCTCATTAAAAGAAAATTGCATATGGACTTCTTTGTAGCATTTGATAGGTAGCTAGATTGGATCCCAGGAATAATATCATAGTACTTTTTAACATCGGCCTTTTTATACTTGCCTCAAATAGTATGAAGATTGGTGAGGTGTAACATGAAAGAATGCTTTTCCCTAGAATTGGCTTTGGTGCTGCTTGTACTTGGCATCTTTTATGTGAATGTTTGTTGCTATGTTGGCCTGTCTTGCCAGTATACTGATGAATAAAGCCGTGTGTGCACTATCTATTTGAAGTCATTAGAATGCATGTTTTGTTTCCTATCATGTGATACCAATTGTAGCTCATTTCCTTTCTATATGCCCACAGCCCACTTGTTAGTATAAACATACTTTAAATGAATGGTTTTGTTAGTAATACAAGGATAACTTAATGTAAATGTTTTCCTTTCTTTAAATACACTGAGATATCAGAGGCCACAGTGTCTCCTCATTTCTTGCTCCTTAGGTATTCCATTGCTTATGTAAAATTACGATTTTAGTTATGATAGTCATTTCCCTTTTTCATATATGATATGAAATCCATTATTCCTTTCTATACTCATAAATACAAATTTTACAGTCAAACATGGGTACTAATCGAGAGTGAGTAATTATTAGAATTTTTTGGCTCCCTTCTGAGATCATTATTTGATTCCTTTCAGTTTTGACCATTTATTTTGCCAGTATTTAATAAATCATATTTAATTTTCTTTCTTTTTTTGACAAACAGAATTTAGTAGCATTATACAATATAGTTGGAACCCTGGAGAAATGTCTTTGTTTCTCAATATTTTCCATCATAAATTATATGAAAAACATAGTCTCTATCACATCCCAACCTCTTTCATTGGCTTATACTTTTATAGAGCTGTTCCCCTTAGAAAAGTGGAATGCTAAGTATAATTGCTGTTGTTTGTTGATAAGACAGCTACGAAAATTTATTTTGGGAAAATGTATCTAATATAAGTATACAGTATGATAAGTATTACAATATAGTGTTTAAGTACATCAGGAGGACATGAATGTCTGAAGACTTTGCTCTTTGGAATATTTCCCTTCTGGGGTATATTATATATGTAAGAAAGAGATAGAGTAGGAGATTGGGGTTTGTTACAGTAGTGGCTTCTCCTACACTGGCTATGTCTGCATCAGCATTTCTCTGTGGACCTCTATTTTCAGGGGCTTTAGAGACTTGGTCATAAAAAATTGTTTCAAATGTAAAAGTCTTGAAAGACTTTTTTTTTCTTACATGTTATCTAATTTTAAACAAATATATTTTGGTTTTATATTATGGAAAGTAAATGGATGGAGTTTGCTACTTTAATTTTGTGCTAATATAAACTTTTAATAAGCTTGATTTTTAATAAAAACATAAAATATAATTAGTTCATAGTCTAATTTTTTAAATGAGTCAAATATTGTTGACATTGAGAAATTGATCAGTGTGGTATTTATCTTCAAGATGTCTTAATTGGATACATGTTATCTTTATTACAACAAGTGGATCAGTATGACTGACAATAAAAATAGATACATGATATCTATATAAGCTATCTGGTAACATATATTTGGGACTATATAGTATATGATTATATATGTGTATATACATATACATACATATATGTATATATACATATATATACACATATTCACTCTACACAACAAGGGAAAGAAGCTCCTGTCAATTATTAAATAAATACCATGTATTTTTTTTAAATTGCATCAATATTTAAGTTTCAGAGTCCAAATGAGATACAATCAATTGCAGAGAAAAGTTGTCCCCTGGGTCAAGAAAAAGCATTTTCCAGCTTCCTATGAAAATCATCTTTTTTTATGTCGTGTGGATATTAGGAATGAAAATACTAAAAGTAAATTGAGATTTATAAAATAACAAAAGACTGTGAAGCAGAAAGAAAGGGAGGAAATTAGAATTTAGGACATTTGACACGTGGTTTCAGTTAGAGCGGATGAAAATCGAACCTTGAGTTTCTGGCTTGCTTACTTTGTACTCAACATTTTTTCACTAAGACTTTTATTACATGTAGTTTTCCATGTACAAGGCACAAAATGATACATTTATTTTCTCAGTGGATTTTATGGTTTGAATGTTATGGGTTTGCCCACACAGAATTACTTTTACTCCATATTAAATTTGGCATATATATTTTTCCTGATTGCTTCTATTGACAAACACAAAGCTTGTTTGTGTGCAAATAAAAGGCTAAATAAATGGTGCTAAAGTGTATTATGACTGTCAGATATAATCAGGCAAAATTTTGTGGTGCTTCAATTAATTTCTCATTGATTTTATTGACCAGTGTGTTGAACAGTGTTTTTCACAAATTCTGTTTTATTAGTAAAATTAAGGCTTCATAGCACATTGTTAACAAAAAGGTTGCCTAGATTATGTAATGGCTCACCATGCTATTTTCTCCTTGACTCCTTATAATGATGCCTCATTAAAGGACAAGGGCCATGCTATTAATCTCATTCTATAGATCAGTAACATGACTGAACATTTTTCACATAGTACTTATGTTTACAATGCTATAACTCTTTGGCTGCTGTGGCAACCTTAGCCATACAAAGGTCACAATCTAGAATCATCAACATGGTTTGTGCCATGGCAGTCAAAGAGTTAAGGGCTGTGCAGTTATTTATGTTGTATTTATTAATTTATATTTATTTCATTTCCATTCAAGAATGGGTTAGGGTGGGGCACTGTTTGTCTGCTGTAAGTGTCTTAACCTAGGGAAAAGTTAAATGGCTTTTTATACTGTTGCATCTTCTGTATTTACCATCAATTCATTGTGTTGTAATTAAAAAATGTCAATAAATAAGAAAACTGAAAAAATGGTTCATAGATATTGTGGTTTTAGTCATGATTTGCTTTCATTTCTGATCAGCATATAGAGTATGATCAATAACATTATTCTTTACTGTTTTTGTCTTCCTAGTTAAAAATCAAAACAATGAAATAAAACAGCAAATGAAAATGCTTAAATGTTTGGGTAATTTAGAGAAATGTTTCTTGTGTTTTCCCGAATTAGCAAGTGTCTTCATCTAGCTCTATCAGTTGGAAGATTGCTTATCGACTAACTAGATGCAGACAGATGTGATCAAGGATAGGATCCAAAATTACTCCTGCAGCAAATGTGTGCGGAAAACTTTAGGCAAGTTTTCATTATCATGAACATGGCTTTTTATGATACATAAAAAGTATGAAAAAACAACTATTTGGAGAAGAAAGGATAATAATAATAATAATAATAATAATAATAATAATAATCTGTTATTTAAAGTCGTATGCCAACCCTGGTTAGGTAAATTCATTGAAAGGAATTATGTCTTATATCGTGTCTAGTGGCATTTTATTTGAAGAACACCCCTTTTCTGGTTATTGCTGAGATCTGAACATAGGCCTATGCACATGTTTATAATTCACTTTGTCACTGAACAACACTTTAGCCCACTTTCTTAAAGTAATGTTACAGTATTAAAGAACAACAATGAAGAACTAACTCTCGGATATAAAACTAAAGATAAACTCTTTGTATTTAATAATTTAATGAATTACAAAAGCAGTTAAATAACCTTCTGAAAATGTTCAATAGTTCTGTATAAAACAACAACAACAACAAAAACAGAACTAAGCATTTTCTGTAAATCAGTTCTAGCATGAATTAGCAGTCCCCAAATTCCAAAGGCCATCTGAATTTTACAAAGAATGACAACTGTTACTGAGAGTAAAGTAAAAATACATTCTCCCATCCAAATATCTGTCTACTTGTATAGCAATAAATTAATCATACATGTACACACAAATACACACAAGACAAATTTAAGAAAGAGGCAGGGGGAGATGAAATCCCAAAATGGTCTTTGTACTCTTAGTCTTTCACCTCCTGTTACTAAGCTTATAGTCATTTCCCAGCATGACCAGCCTAATCTTTTCCTTTTATTCCAGATGAAAATGAAGGTCACAGAGACAAGTGAACTAAGATGCTCATTGGAGATATATTGCCCAATCAGATGAAAACTTTATGAGAGACATTTGTTTCTGTTATGTTGTCAAACCTTTATCGTAACACAAACTGGGAGAATATAGAAAGCTATCAATAGTTTAATTAGAAAACCTGCAGATACACATTTTACATTCATGCACTATAATGTTCCCAGGACCTACTTGGGGTGTGTACTCTGTCCATTTTCCTAAGCCTCCTTTCTCCCTTAATACTCCTAGTAAAGACTCTTCTTAATAAACTCTAACTTTGCTCCACACAGCAATAGTAAGAAAAAGACCTGATGGGTTTTGTGAGCACACCAAAGGATGTGCAAAGTTTCGTGTAACACATTATATTTGCAAATGGTTTAAAAAAAAAACACGATTAGTAAAAGAACAGTAATTAGAACTGTTAAGCCATAAATAAAAGAGGGAAACCAAAAGGGAACATGTGCTGTTCTTTATCAAACAAGAGAAAGCTAGAACTGTCAGTCTGACCCAATAGCAAATGTATTTTTTCTTATTTCCATGAATTTATGCATCAATGTGATATCTAATATATTTCATGACAGGTATAGGTTTGTGTACACATATCTGTGTTTTTCATTATAATCTATGTTAAAATTTGATAATTGTTCTTTTACAAAGAAAATCCAGATAATGCTATAAAATATTTTAGTAACATGCCTAGTACACCATGAGAATGTGTTGATTGAGGTGATTTTTTTTGTCACATTTTAAATCTCTTTTTAAAGGCTCTCAATTGCATGCTTCAAGTCACTTAGATGTTCTCTGCTACATTCACACCTTCGTTAATCTAGTGCCAATAGCATGTCACAGTGCACTCCTCTTTTCCTATCCTTTCACTTCTATACTCTTCTGTTCTCGTTTCTTATTTTAACCCCTTAAAGAAATTGTATGTTTAATTATTTCTCTCTTGTAATCTTTCTGTCTCCTAAGCTCAAAATTGATCCTCTTTCTTCTAAAGTATGTGAAATTTGTATCACTAAAATAGCCATTTCTTATTTTTTAGCCCACTTGGCCTATTCACAGTATTTCAAACAAATAATGATCTTTCCACTAGTACGTTTTCTTGACACCTTCTGGGTAATGGTGTAGGCCTACTCATACATCTTTCCCAACCACGAAGCTTTGTGGTCCCTGGTTCATCATCAACCAACATCAGATGTTGGATACACTACATTAGAGCTTAAAGTCTTCCTACTTCAGATAACTTTTGAAACTAAATATTATAAGTTTATAATATTTAGTTCAAATGTCCTTAGTCTTTATTTTGCACTGTCTCGTGGGCTGTATATTTAAAATGTGCTGTGTCAATAATGTATAATATTCCATTTCATTTCCATCGAGTCTTTTTTATTCTTGGTCTTCCTTTGGCATTTGTCACACCTATTCCCATAAACACTCCCCAGCACTCAGAGGCTTGAACAGTATTTCAGACACCCAATTTTTCTTTCTCTTTATTCTACATCTTGTTGCCTATCTGTCTTTGCCAATTCAACTTGATTCCTGGCATAAGTATATTCCTTTTCTGGACTCAATGGTATAGAACAACACTATCAAAAAGAGATAATCTTTAAAATATTTACCAGTATTTGGTATGTGTGACAGGGTGTGTATGAATGTGAAGACAGAGGGATTCTTCATCATTTTTCCTTTTCTTTCCTTGAGAGGAAGTCTATCATTAAACCAGTTGTCATGTTAGCAATCAACTGTCCCCAGTGATCTCCCTACCCACTATGAATCCATGCCCAGATTTTTACTTGGTTGCTAGAGGTCTAAGGTCAGGTTGTCAATTTTACACAGCAAAAGTATTTACATGTATACTCTCCAAAATCTATTCTCTACTTGTCTTTCAAGATTTTTTCATCAGTAAAATTTGTACTTAAAACTTTCTTGGTCTTTGCCATTTTTCTGTACATTGTTTTAAGTCATGCATTTGCATCCAATTTCAATTTCAGCCTCAGCAACATTATTTTCTTTTACATAAGTATACAAAAATCATGCCCTTTCAAAACTTTGTATTTCCATTATATTCCACCAATTCAATCACAGATGGATAATATTCCATCCTTCCCACTCTAAAGGTTTCTTGGTATCATAATAAATTCTATGACCATAGTTTTATGCAAATTTTGAGTAAGGCTTATTTTGTATGTGATCATATTTTTACTGTTCCTTGTTAATATCTACTTTCTAGAAACTGTACTGTTTACACAGTGGTGAGTTGAGTTTTGGTTTGGTCCTGCTGAATTATCCACTGCAGTAGCTGTTTAAAATGAAGAGCTTCAGAAACATGTTCTGCACTAAGTTAAATAATATTTTTAATATAAGTACTTACATATCCCTTAATTCATTTGAGAATTTTATGAATAAAAGTATAAAATTAATATTTTAACATCAAATATTTAAGTAGTTGACCTTGTTTCTCTCTACAACTTTATTTCCCAAAGTTCTTAGAATGTTTATTAGGCCGTACTGTAAATTAAACCTGAAATGTAAGCTAATTTATGTGTATATTTTACTTCTATTTGTCACATATTAAAAAATGAGAATAGTGCTCTGATGCAAATAGAAGACGTGGGCTTTGGAAATAACCATGGGTACAGAAAAATATACAGACAACATCAAAACATGTGAAACTTCTCCCTCAAATCTAGCTATAGACATTGAAGATGTGGTTACTACTTCACTTAATATGATGTGCAAAGGGAGTTCTTCTGACAATGAGAAACGAGCAGAAATCTTTGGTGTTATTTGCCAATTCTGGAGAAAATACTTTTTAAATTATAGTAGAGTAATGGGATGGAATATCAAATGATATCAAATGCAATGTTTGATCTGAAAGCAACTAGGATGTTATTGACAAAGATGCTCAGAAATAAAAGTTTTTTTAAAAAAGAGACAATTCAGGAATAAAATAGAACAGATAAACAGCTCAAAGGCAAGAAACAAAATTATTTTAAAAATTATTTGTTACTTAAAACTACTTAGATTCTATGGTTATGATTGCTGTCCTCTGAGACTTTATTGATTTTAGTTGGTGTGGGACATAAATCTAAAATTTGTGCAATGTTTTCAGGTCAAATGATGAAAATCTGATATTTTCTTGTCACCACGTCTCCCAATCCCCACCACCCCAAAGAAAACTCAAGATCATACAGCAATTTTTTAAAAATTCTACAACAATGTATTTTCAGCCTAGAAACCTTTACAGAAATATTTACAATGTGTGCAATATAAAAAGAAAATTTCCTTTATATCAGCTATTTCTCAGCTACAATTTGCATTAGCCTAAATGAAGGCTCTAAGAAAAGAAGATCAATTGCAGTAAGAAGAAAATATGATCACTCAACCATATAGCAAACAACACTCCTAAGAATATAACCTATGCTAGGTTACAAGGAAAAAAAATAAGATGCCATAAGAAGTAAAGAAATTAAATGGGTGCGCACACACACGTACACACACACACACACACACACACACACACACACACACACTGTCATTTGGCCTGTATAACACTCCTAAGCATACACCCAGAGTGATCTACATCTTACCTCATAGACAATTAAACATCCTTATTTATTTCTGTAGCTTTCACTCATAATCGCAAGACATAGAATATACCTAGGTGTCTTATTCATTACATCAACAGATTACTATGTAATGAAATGCAACAAATATATTATATTTTATATAATTATATATATAACTATATATAGTTATATATATATATAACTATATATAGCTATATATAGTTGTATACTAAAGAAATAAAAACAAATTTGCAAGGCACTGGATGGATCTAGATATTCTTATATTTAATGAAGAATCAGATTCAGACAAATGTCCTCTCACATATGCAAATTCTAACTGTGAATTTGTGTGTGTGTGTGTGTGTGTGTGTGTGTGTGTGTGTGTGTGTGTGGTGTAAATAAAATGATGGAACTAGAAATGGGGCCCCATGAGGAACAGGTTTTGAGGAGCATATAAGGGTGATAAAATACATGTGACATGAAAGTAGCAAGGGGCTCCTGGGAGTAGAAAGCTAGACTGAGGTAAGGATACACTGGAGAAGAGGAGTTGGGAAGAGCATCAACATAAGCAAATTTTGTTTGAAAGTATTATACTGAAACCAAATACTTTTCATGGCAGTCATCTATGATAAACAAGCAAAAGACAATAAATACAGATTGGAGTAACATAACCAGGGAGAGCTACCGATGATCTCCATGCACACGAGTTCAATGCTCTACTAGCTTCTTTAAGCATGAAGCTACTGCAGGATGTCTTCCAGCCAAAGAGAAAATAAATTCAGAATATGACCACATATTATTAAAACAATAAAGGATCTATTCCTTGAGAAAGAAATTTCCTAAACTGAAAAAACTAAATCAAACAAATAAACACACACATGAAAAGGACAGCAAGCCTAGTAAGAAAGCGGTCTAAGTAGTACATAAGAAGTGATAGCAGGTGTCACAGGTCCATGCACAAATCTAGAAGCACAATGAGCAACATAAAACAGGAAATATTGTCACTGTAGACGATGGGATTATGAAACAGAATTTTTGGTAGAACATGGTTTTGCCATTAAGTGAAATATTTAATTATGTAACTGTAACTCTACCAATCCAGTAATTAAGTGTTTAAATTTTAGCATAGAGACAAGCTATGATCAGCATATTGGGATTTTTCATGGTTAGGTCCTCTTCCATGCCTCGTGATGTTCAACCTCCTCTTTAGACATACCTTGTCCTCATTTAATGACTTCCTAACTTGTTATTTCTTTGTGGTCTCCTGTTGGTAAAGACAAAGGACGCTAAGACAATCATAATAACTCTCATTCAAAGGTTTTGAAAGTTTTCTCCCATGGCTTTCCCTAGGAGTCTCAGGCAATAGTTACAAAGTAAGCAAATCATGAAAAAAGTAAGAATTGTCAAAAGAAAAAAAGGTAGCCTTTCAGACAATAAGTACATCGTGTAGATAGGTGTGAGAGAGTGTGTCTGCATTTGGGAAACAAAACTGTTTTTTAAGGGGAGTACAGTCTGTATTAAGGCCAATTGTAAAAGATACAATCAAAAACAATCCAGGTGAGGGTTAAAAAACAAATCTCAGCATTTACCTTGGGGTGATAGTTGGCCAAATGATTTTGAATGACAGGATTCAGGAGTGAGTCCAAAAATACTCTTCAAAGGATCAGTGCTTGGGTCATAATTAAATTACAGGAAGATTTCAACAGATTAGAGGTTACAAATACCTACCAGAATATAAGTCACAAAAGAAAGAGCTAAGGTTAAGATGGGCCTGAGCAATGATTCAGTGAGTAATGACAATACCAACCTAGTCTGCTTCCTGGAATATCATCCCTGGGAACCACATGGATGAAAGAGAGAATCAGCCCCTTCAAGTTGTTTTCTGACAGCAATATGTTTACTGAGGTCCATCCAAAACCAAGTAATAATTAAAAATTAAAAGGACAAAATCAATACTGAGAAAATTGTGTTTACAAAAGTATTTGTAAGCATAACATGTCAGTATAATAATTATACAGTAAAATTTATATTGTTATTTCCAAAAGTAATTGTTTTTCTTAATTATTATTTTTTTTAAAGTTATAACAAATGTTTATTATGACAATAAATCAGAGATGAAATTAAAATAGGTAAACCACATTTTCTAAAATCAATATACCCTAAAACTATGTTACATAGTGTAATATATACAACAAAGTGTGACAGAAAATATAATTGATATGCAATATAAGAAGAAACATCAATAGCTCCAGTGAGATGATTAGGGTTTTCAGAGTCAAGCTTTATTTGGTATACTCGGGGAATATTTATAACATCGGCAAATCATGAAAGGACAAGTAGGAATTGGTGAAAAGAAGTAAAATAGCATTTCAGATGAATAAAACGTGTAGAACATCACGCAGTAGTGAGAGAGTATGCACATGTGGAGAACAAAACTGATCTGAAAGGGGAGACACAGTCTGTATTAAGGCCAGTTGTGAAAAGTGCAATAAAAAACAATGCGGGTAAAAGTTAGATGATAAATAAATGCCTGGGTCTTAATCTTAATGTTGTATGCATCTGGTGATTCTGTAAAGTAATCATGACCATTTAAAAATACTTATTATTTGTTTATCATATTTATTAATTAGCATCCAAATTCATTGTGGTGTTTTCAAACAGGGTTTGGTTTTGCTGATTCCCTTCTCTCTTCGCCAATCCTGCTCCCTCTCCTGCTTTCACACCGACCAGCTTCTGTTCTGCTTATGTGTGTTATAATGTCTTTACCTCTTCAGTGCTGCTTCCTTTGGCCTCTTGTGGCTCTCTTTCTAATGTTATTGCAGATACTCACATTCACACCTACGTACACATGTTAAATGTTAGGTTATGCATATGAAAAAGCATGTGATACTTGTCATTCTGCATCTGGGTCACCATGCTGAAATTCATACTTTACAGATTCATGCAGTTTACTCAAAATTTCAGCTCTCTTTGAAGCTCCTAAAAAATTTCATTGTGCATATATACCAACTTTTAAGTGAAAGAATAATGAAAATATTCATCTATTTAGGATAGTATTGGGGAGGGTTGATTTCCGGCCATGCACCTAAGACTCTTGCCTGAGTTGTTTTTCCTAAGTAGAAGCTAAAGACACTACCATAACTTGTTTATAAATTCTATCCAAAGGCTAGTTCTGTGAAATTTTGTGTATTTAAAAGGGACATATATTTGAGAACTGGAGACATACAAGCGCAATCTAGTGTCAGCTCCTGTGATCTGGAATTTCAAAAAGAATAGAACAAGAATTTAAAGGCAATTTCTCTGTTTCCTTGAGGTTATATAAAGGTATCATTTACCATAAGATATTATATACTAAGTTTGAAGCACTATATCCAATTGCACATAAAATTTTTTAAAAAGATTATGATAAGATAATTTACATTTTCTTGCCTCAGGCCTGTACAGAAAACAAAAAACTTTTGTGATTTCTGAATTTTTATACCACAGCTATGAGAAGAGTAGAAACAGATCCCTTACTTGACTTAGTATGTTGCCAGATTTCAATGTCATCCAATTTCAATCTCAGTAGAAGCTATGGTTGTAGATTAGAAAGGAAAGGACTCTAGTCACTACAGTTGAGTGCATGAGGAAGGATTTACAGGTTCAGAGTTGATCAAGTGTCAGAGCCCATTTTGAATACAATTGTCCCATTTTTCTCAGTATGAGAAGGTTGCTTGGCCTTGTTTAAAGACTAAATAAATTCTCCAATAGTTACCATAAAAGAAAACAATTAAAATGATGTGTTTTATTTTTAACACATTTCAATCATGCATTGATAAGGCTAGAGACACAATCCAGCATACCCTAAAGAGGAGTTAATTACAGTATCAAGCAATAAAAAATTATAAAATTATACCCTTTAATTACTATTTGATATGATCCACATTCTGCAGAATATGTTTAGGAATGAACTCTAAAGGTACTAGACTTATAATTGTTTATTTTAATTGGCTAAATTTATCATTACAGATTTAACTACTAAAAAGTATGTAATAAATGAGCTAAATTAAGCATCATGGAATGTTGTAAGGCCAAAATCAATGATGTTTGAAACTGAGGATGGAATATCAAAAAAATAAATAAATGACACTCTAAAGAAGTAAATGTTTATGAGAAAGTTTGATTTATGTATTTGATAATGATATATCATATATAGCTCACTCATATACACCCTATCATATCCCCAGATAAAGAAATATAAAAAAAGACAGTTTAGAGATAGGTCGTCTGTCTCTCGGTTTCGCTGTGTGTGTGTCTGTCTCTCTCTCTCTCTGTAAAATTATGGTGTGTGCTTGTGGTTTGTGTGTGTGGTTGTTGTGTAGTTTGTGTACTTTCTGTATATGTGTGTGTTTATACATACATATATAAAAGAATGCATCTATGCATGCATGTGTGGAGGCCAGATGTTGACCTGAACTATCTTCCTGAATCACTTCCACTTTATTTTTTGAGACAGGATCTCATTCTAAACCGGAACCTGTAGCTTACTGATTTGGCTAGATTGGCTAGCCAGAAAACTGCAGAGCTACATCTTCCTGTCCCCTTGTCCCAGTTTCTGAAGTGTCAATACATGCCACTACACTCAGTGTTTTACTGGGGTGTTGAGGTCTGACCTCAAGTCTTCATTCTTGTGCTACAAGCAACTGACCCATCTCTCAATTTTCTAGAAAAAAAATTCCTTTAAAGGTTGACCACTGCTAGACAAGAATGATAGAGAAAATTATTATCAATGAAATGGGCTTAGTGGTTTAATGAGGAGGATGGATCACAAGGGTAGCAAAAGTATATTTAGAAGTTGCTAATTTGTCTTCAAGGTTCTCAAGATCAAAAGACTATTCCATAATGACCTACCTGACTTATGTAAGTGATAAAGATATTACAGGTGAAATCTCTTAATAGAGAGACAGAACTTTCTCAATTCTCATATGCAAATTGAACCATAGATTCAGCACTAATTAAAAAGAAACATCTCATTATTCTGAAGGAAAAAGAGTTGATTATTTCCAGTTCTGAAAATGACTCCTTCCCCTAAACCTTTCTGACAGCCATCTTTAAGTTTACATCAGGTGACCATGATCAAAGGAAAATAAATATCCAGTTTTTTCATGGACTCTCTCTAGTGCCTTTTCTCTAACTCTGGTCTGGTTTTCTGTTTGTATACTAGCTTAGTTGCTTGGTATTCAGAACAATCACACTTTGTAGTCATAGCTTGTCTTGAACTTATTATGGAATCCACAAGCCTCAAAAATATTACCTTACTTAACTTCCAAAGTGTTAGACTTATGAGTATATAACACTATGCCTGCCACATACCTAATCAAAGTTAATTTTCTGTAAAAGATCACAGTTAATATTGTAATATTGCTTAGACCCAACAACCTATATGTTTTCACTCTCTCATGCTCTTTCTTTCCCAACAAATCTCTACTTTATCTTGACTCCACTGTGAAGAAGCAGCCACTCCAAACTACAGAAAACCACCCCGTATTATCACTCTTTACTTTGGAATCATTTGGCAAGATGTATTCCTAGGATTTTAGCTACCCAATGTCCATTGCATTACCTTTTGACAAGCCACTAGCAATTCCTTATTTTTAAAGATTTATTTATTTATTTTACGTATGTGAGCATACTGTAGCTGTCTTCAGACACAGCAGAAGAGGGAAAAAGATCCCATTACAGATGGTTATGAGCCACCAGGTAGTTGCTGGTAATTGAACTCAGGACCTCTGGAAGAACAGTCTCCTAACCATTGAGCCATCTCTTCAGCACCAGCAATTCCTTTTTATTCAGAATATGTGAGCAGTGGATGAGATTAAAGGGGTTCCTGAATGCATATGGTTCATACGAAATAGTAGCAAATTTGCAATAGGCCTCTGCTTGTCTCTGAAGCTATGGCTGTTGCCCAAAAGGTAAATGTCTCTATCCAGTACACTAAGTTATTTGAAATGTTTGTGTCATTATTTGAAAAAGCCTGCTGTAGTGCAGTAGTTCAACTCAAGAATGGCTCTAAAGGGCACTGTGGAAAATAAATTCAAGTGATAAATCTTCACCTTGCCTAGAATCTAAGATAGTCTGAATTAAGTGTCTATACTGATGAATAGGCTGGGTATAATCATTTGACTAGATAATCTGGGAGTTGAAAAGAACAAGATCAGAATCACAGTAACTAATTTTCCAGTGAACATTCTTTACTGTCTCAGTTTTCAGAAATGGAGTAGTTATATCTATTGCAATGCTTTCCCATAACTAAAATCAATATCTACTAAACTGACAGCATTACTCATGTCTTAAGTTTCTGGGCTTAAAATATTAAGAGATGTTAGCTCTGAGAACATTTTTGTAGAAGAGGCAGTGCATTGTCATTGGGCTTGTTAATAGATATCTAAATACTTCAACTCTGCCATGTCAAAACGTCTAACTTACGTAGCCTGGTTTCACTGAGAGGAGCAATTAGCGTAGAAATTGGTCTGGCTAAACAAGTATATGGCATCACTAGGTAAATTTTACGACAATGAGATAGCGATGTGGTTTGGTGCTGGGGTATGGTACTTGTCAAGCAGATCCAAGACCTGGAGTTAGATTTCCAGCACTGAAGGAATTTATTCATTTAGTGATATATCTGGTTACTCATTAATTCATTCCTTCATTTATTTTAGAATAAAACAAGTCATCCCTTTAATCTTGTTTCTAATATATATATAACTATTTTTTCATGCTTTAATATTCAAAGATCCACAAATGACTTCTATGAGCTGATTACCCAGGTTGCAAAGTTTAATGAAGGGTAAAAGTTTATAGAGTATGTGATTTCAACTGTGTTGCATAAAGTAATCTGACAACTCATTTGAGGACTGTTTTTTTTTTTTTCATTTTTTATTGTTTATTTACATTTCAAATGTTATCCTCCTTTCCAGTTTTCCCTCCATAAGCCCCCATCCCCTTTTTCTTCGCCTTGCTTCTATGAGGGTGCTCCCTCAATCGCCCACCCACTCCTGCTTCAGCATCCTAGCATTCCCCTATTCTGGGTCATCAAGCCTCCACAGGACCAAGAGCTCCCATCCCAGTGAAACCAGCTAAGGCAATCGTCTGCTACATATCCATCTGGAGCCATGGGTACCTTCTGTGTACTCTTTGGTTGGTGGTTTAGACCCTGAGAGCTTTGAGGGTTGTGGTTGGTTGATACTGTTGCTCTTCCTATGAGGTTGCAAACCCTTTCAGCTCCTATAGTCCTTGCTCTAACTTCCCCCATTGGAGTCCCTATGCTCAGCTCACTGTCTGGCTGTATATATCCTCATCTGTATTGGTCTAGCCCTGGCAGAGCCTCTCAGGGGACAGCTATACCGGGCTCCTGTCAGTAAGCACTTTATGACATCAGCAGTAGTGTCTGGGTTTGGTGTCAGCAGATGGGATGGATCCCCATGTGGGGCAGTCTCTGTTTTGAGGTAAAAAGATATCATCTTGTGTCACATTTTAGATACTGAGTCGGTTCTGTATTTCCTTATTACCCTGTTTGGAAATGTTCTTGCAGATGTAATTAAGGATGCCTCATAGATACTTCACCAAAACTATTGAATTAAATTTAACAAGCAGTTCAAATAGGCAAATCACTGGCATGGGTTGTAAACAAACCTTAGATCATTAATTGTTTTCTGAGAATAATATTTACTTAGCCAGTAAAACCTTAATTTTCCTGGGAGCAGAATCTTTGTGGCACATTCCTGTTACTTCAGATGAACTATAGCCATTGCTTGAGCACGAACTTTTTGATGCACACATGGTATATGTGTGCTGTCCTCATCAATGTGCCCTTACTTTAATGAACGAGAATTGAAGAAGGAAGATCTGACTCAGGTTATATTCTGTTCTAAATGACAGCGTTTGTATGGCTCTGGTAGCTGGTAGTGTTCCCATTTGAATTAGTTTTAGGTGTGCATTATTTAATATACTGGCAGTGATGTTTGATTTGAAATTCATTCATTCCTTCACTAGTCACAAGACAAAAACATTTCCTGAAGAGCATGTTTAATTGCCCAGATGTTTGTGTGAAATTACTCCCATTAATCACAATATTGATTATATGCCTTCCGTATTCTGCCAGTCTTCTATTTTTAAACAGTACCCTGAAGTGACGTAGGAGGTATAATAACCTTGGTATCCTTGATCCTAGCTTCAAATATAAACAACTGATGAAAATGCATTGTAGATGACTTAAAGCTGGTGCTTGTGTTGATTCAATCTTGCATACAGTTCCTACAGACCCTACAATGACACTAGCACTTCATCAGAGGACTTAAAGTACAAAGAATTATAAACTGGAGTATATGAAAGGGTGTGGCAAAAGAAATATTTTTCTCTTTAAAAGGTGATTATCTTAGTTATTCATTTCAATGATGGGAAACTGACTAACACAGCCGCTCTTAGAAAAATGTATGTTCAAAGTTCTAGACACACTTCTGATTCTTATGTGCTTAATCTGTAGGATTTCTGTGGAAGAATATATGAAAATTTTTTCTGTGCTCTAGATAAAATCAGAAATATTGTGACATATAGTCCTTCTACTTACATACATCATTTTTCAGAGAGCAAATATGGCCTATATAAAGTGAAGGTAAATTTTTAAATTAATAGATGCGAAAAGGACACCTTGTGTTAGGTCTTTGTAGTCACTGGAAAGCTCCTGGAAAGCAAACTCAATGAATATGGACTATGAATGTGCTTGCTTATCATCAGCAGCAAGGAATACATTTAAAAAATGTAATCCAGTTTTTAGACTTAGAAGCTCTCAGGGCTGGAGAGAAGTTTCAGTGGTTAAGATCACATCTGATCTTATAGAGGACACATTAGTACTTAGCACCCATTTGAGGGAGCTCATACTTACTTGTAAGTCCACTTCCAAGGAATCCTGTACCCTCTGATGACCTCTAACTCCACTCACATGCCTATTTCCAGTCACACACTTACAGATAGATTTAATTAAAAAAAGTTAGAAAATAATACAAATTTTAATCTTTTCTCAAATATGAAGATATAATCTTTTTCATTCTCCTGGAAGAATGAGTTGTGATTATAGAAGGATTTAAGCATATTTTGGATGTTAGTAATGGGTAGAGAGAATTTCTTTAAGGGGATGGGAAGAAAAATTAACTTTAAAACGTGAACTTTTATACATCAGAGAATTTGAGGATCGTGGTTAATAAATTGCACTTAATAACAGATCAGATTTGGACAGAGAAGAATGTGTTGTAAGGAATAAATTCATGGGAAATAAGACTTAATAAATCTTAACTATATATTTATTGAGAGATACACAAATACATTTGGATATGGGTATACGTATATGCACATGTTCTAGCTCTGTTGAGTAAAAAGAACTGTGATCTAAGACCTATTAGAAGCTATGAATAAATATGCTACATTCAATTCTTAAGCCATCTATCTATTATGAATCATAGTTATAAGAGTGGGCTTACTTCATCACTGGGACAGTGAAAGGATAAGAGAAAACTATTAGTTCTATGGCTCCAAGTTTAAAAAGAGTTCCAAGAGCACAAGATCATTTTGAAAGGCCGCATGTATCACCTTGAAGAGTTCTGAAGCATTACAGAAGGAAAGATAACAGTGGGTCACAGCATCAATCACACTGAGGTGCATGCTAGTAGGTATGAGAAGACACACAGAGCCAGCAAACCTTCAGTGGGTGCAGAAGCTGAAGGGTTATGGAGGTTTATAATTCTGTCAGGTGCTGTTAGTTTATATGGTCTCCTGTCATCACTCCCAGAAAACGTCACTGACAACTGGGAAGCAACAGCGGCTTTGGTTGATACCAAAGTAACAAAACAATAAAACTGATTCTGACAATAGTGTGCTGTATACCTTTTCATAAGATTTTCTAAGAATTAAAACTCATAGGACTCCTGGCAACTATAACCTATAACTATTGTAGTTTAATGTGGTTTGAGTGTCCTCACCAGGATCTACCTTGAGTGACTTGGGTCTCCTAGTGTGAGGCCTCATTTAGGGGTCTCTTAAGTAACTGAAGGGGCAACCTCATATTGTAGTTTTATATTCTTATGTAGTTCTTATGGGAAGCTAATCAGAAGTCTTGACCGTATTCAGACTCCAATTCTTTTCTGAATACACATGACTGTCCATTTTAAAATGTGATCTTACCTTTTTTATGTCTTTCACAATTTAAATGCAGACTCTTTAATCCAAATTACGAGATAGACAAACTTGTTTCCTTTAAAAGTTTACTTCCTCATGTATTGCATAGTAAAGCAATGTTAATACAATCTGAAAATTACTAATTGAAGTATCTTTTGCAATAAATTTATTTGTGATACTCAATAACACCACAGTCAACAAATATAAAGTTCAGAAGACTTTTCTAACATGGCAGATATTTATAAAGAATGATTCTAGACTTCTAAAATAATACCTAACCTAAATCCTAAATCGATTTTATTAAAATTTTTGACAAAATTTGAAAATGAGTCACAATTTTGCCCCAGTGACTTTTTATTTTATTTAAGTCTTAATAATTTATGAGAGAAAAGATAGAAGAGAATCTACTTTATTTAGAAAATAGAGATTAAAGAAAAATAAGTATGATAACATAGTTGTACAGTGCTTTCATTGAACTCTCAAATGATCCAGAAAGAAACTGGAGGAGGATTTAAAAAATAAAAAGTAAACATGACAACATAAAAACAATGTTTCAATCTTAATTAAGGATACAGACAAGTTCCTCTTATAGTTTGCGGACTGTTTCTTACATAGAAATTTACATTGAGTTACAAAAGAGTAAAGAAAATGGGGAGAGAGGAATGTTGATTTTTTTTTTCTCTGAAGCAAACTATCTTTTTTGAGGCTTAAAGCTTGGAGTGTCTGTGGATGTAAAGGACGGCTGGCTGGGACTCTTACCCAGTGTTATTCTTGTAAGAATCATTGTTCCCTTGCTTCTCCCATTTTTGAAATTCTGACACTATAAGTACAGTACCTGAGAGATTTTATTACATACGTTAATACATGCTAAACCAATTTAGGTATTCAGTGTAACCTTATCACCACTACTCTCTAGTGATTGATAGGAGACTTTTTATTGCTAAATATCTCTTCCTCTATATTTTTCATTTTCCTTGCAGAAGGTTAAGCCCATTTGCCTGCCAGACAAGCTATTTATTTCTGAGTTGCATCCAATTTTTTCCCTTAATTTTAGTTTTGAAACAGTGTCAAGCTACATTAATCAGTTTAGCCTTGGACATACTGTGCACCCTATCAGGTCTTGGACTTGTGATTCTATTTCAGTTTCCCTGAAGTATAGGACCATAGAAATGTTACAACAATTTCCCCTTCTATGAATGTCTGAAATGAAAATTAAAGCAAATTTTGAAGGCTTAATGCTTGAAGATTCTCCCTAACACTTACTTAGCACTGCAAACTATGAGGTATATTTGTGGCTTGTTAGTTGTAACAGTAACTATTAATTTAAAGAGAAAACTTTCCCTTTAATTTGGAGAAAATTAAGTGATAATTCTTTAAATGTTACAACATGAAAAGGGTGTAATGGAACAAACCCCAATAGCCTTTGGAAGTCTAAATTAGAAAATGCATTCTCAATGTAATTTTAATTAAAGCAATTGAATTTAAGCAGAGGAGATAAACAAGGAATTGGAAGCCGTAAGCCTCAATTTATCACTTGATATGGAAGATTATGGAAATTCTACTTTAAATATAGGTCTCTGTTGGGTTTTGCTATAAGAACTCCATCAGACACTGAGCTGCAAGGCACACTCCTGGTCTTTCTGGTTAATTGTCTTCTTGCCTAGTTGATTAAATAAAGATTAGCATTTATTATCTCCACAGCATTTTACAGGCTTTAACGAATGAAACTAGATGGCCATTGTATAAGACGCACCATCCTGCTGCTTTACTTTTTACAGAGAGATAAGTTTTAAAAAAAATCTCACAGTATTAAATGCAGTAACAAGGCAAGCGAAGAGCCTTCACTTCTTAACTT
The DNA here is from genome assembly GCF_011762505.2 of Arvicanthis niloticus. Taxonomy (NCBI): domain Eukaryota; kingdom Metazoa; phylum Chordata; class Mammalia; order Rodentia; family Muridae; genus Arvicanthis; species Arvicanthis niloticus. Next base: position 14,590,650 of record NC_133433.1, on the reverse strand, counting down.
CTGCTTTGGTCCTAAAAGCATCTCTAAGGGCTTCAGGTCATTGAATACTTATGTTCATAGGGTGCATTGTCAAGGTTCTATCTTTTCAGAGGAGGTAAGAAATCTTGTTCAGCAGTGATCACATCTTTTCCTATTGATACTGAAATAAGATAAACATTTCTTTCTCTTTGTCTCTTTCTGGATCTCTCTGTCTTCTGTTTGTCTTTCTGTGTCTGTCTTTCTCTGTGTCTGTCTGTGTATGTCTCTCTCTCTCTCTCTCTCTCTCTCTCTCTCTCTCTCTCTGTGTGTGTGTGTGTGTGTGTGCTGAATGCACACATTCAGGTATGGTTACACATGTATGCACATGAACATGGAGGTCAGAAGAGTGTGCTGAGTGTACCTACTTTACCACTTATATCACTCTATTGCCACGAGACAGGGTCTCAGTTACTTGGATATATGCTTGCAGCCTTCACACCTGACCAGTCCTCCTGTCTCCAATCCTACCTTGCTTGGCTTATGCACATTTTATGTGAGTGTTGGAGATTTGAGTCTTGTCCTGATTTATACAGCAGGTGTGGTTTCCCCCTGAGTCATCTGTCAAACCTCATAAACTATTTTTAACAGAATTTTATACATCTGTGGTTCATCAGGTTAGAAATCCAAATTCAAGTGTCAACAAAACTCATTCCTTCAGAAGTCTCTAAGACAGAATTTATTTGTAACGATAGGAATCTCTGTAAGATACATCAGGCTTCTCATTTGAGAGATGCAAGAAATGGAACCTTAAGTGGATGTCTAGGCCTGAAGAGCTTTTCCTATGGATGAGGAAAGGGGCTTTACTTGGTATATGACTGCCTGTTCTCTTCTGTTCTTGCATCTTTGAGGACATAGTATTTGGTCCTCTTTGTTTTAAGCCATAGAAAAATATAGAAAGAAGTCCTTCCCTAGATGTTGGTGCCTGGATCATGTCTCTCCATTACAAATTACCTATATCATGTATTTTCTGATAGACATGTGAAGAGAATAAGAAGTCATTTATCTCTTTTTATGGTTCTTAGAGAAGACCTGAGTTCTTGAGGTCCTTCACCCGCAACTAAGATCTACTCTCCCACTACCTCTAAATTCATGACCTCCTACCTGTAAAGATCATATAAAAGCCTGGCATACTCGAATAATCCAGAATCTCCTGTTCTCTAGAGGCTTTTCGTCCCTTTATCCATCTAAAGAGACAGCCCAGGGACAGATTCAGACATGTTTGACTGACTGTCATTAGGGTACTAAAACATCTCAGGACACACAGGGAGGAAGCCAACCGAAAACAATCTTCTCCTTTTGGTTTTCAGATCAGGTGTATTTGCATTTTCACATCACTGTAATGAAAATATCTGGTATAAATAATTCAAGCAAGGAAGAATGATTTGGCTCACTGTTTCCACCCCTCCTGGTAGTAAAGGAATGGTAGAATTCATGACGATGATAGTAAGTGGTCATATTGAACTCATCAAGACTTTTGTCTCCAGGCTCAGATTTGAACTGCTGGACTCGTTTTCATCTAGATCCCAGCGCTAAAAGATCCACGGAGTACCCAACCCTAACACATAACAAATACATTTGCAGAGCTGGAGTTTTTAGGGAATATTTCAGACTCAAGCCATAGCAACAGGAAACTGATATGAAAAGCACATTCCAAAGCAACTTCTCAATCAGAATGGAAACTGGGGAAGCAGTGAGGTGTAGCACTCAGTGCATGAAACTGGTAAGGGAAGAGAATAGATTAAAATCTGATAGTGTTCACGGTTGAAAATTAGTGAACCTTGTGGATGATGCTTGAGACATCAAGTCAATGGAAAACAAGAAAAAGCTACCATCTTTAACATCAATTCTTCAGACATGTCTGACATGATTTTTTTTATTCATTAATTTCGGGCAATTTCATGTGTATGTGATACATTCTAACTATTCTCATTCCTACCTTTTTTTTTTTTAATCTCTCCCCCACTTTTATCAACATCCTCCTTACAGGCCTTTCAATTCACACTACTGCTGGCATGGCACCTGCAGACAGGCCAGCCTGTTCTCAGCTGGGTAGACTCTCTGCCCCAAAGCTCTGATAGCTTTCCACCTGGCTCACTAAGTTCCCATGGCGGGTCGCAGCCTTGCCAGCCCCACACTTCCAAATTCCCAAGGCCAGTTGGGGTGTACTTCTCTAAAACCCACGCTTTGCGTCTGTACCTTTCTCTCTGGAACACAGTTAAGTCACTGCACGAAGGAAAACACTACACAAACTTAGTTTAAAATCAATAGGTAACAATCGCTGGGTGCAGCAACTAACATCCTAATTTGTAAACTATTCTAAGCTACAAACCCTGCAGTAGCAGATCCTGGCATTTCTGCCATCTGAACCAGGGGCCTCTGCTACCTACATTTTGTCCTCCGTCCACTCTCTCATCCAAAAACCCCTATTTTTCCTCCTGGGTCCCCTCTTCCCCTCCCAAACCAGAAGTCCTGCCTGCTCTTCCAGTGATTGCTTCCTTGAAGTCTTTATTCATTAGGAGGAGGTTTATACTTTGTTTTATCACCAAGATGAATGAAGAAGTTTTTGTATGACCATAGATAATGGTACTTCCCAGAGAAGTCTAGTTGGCTGACTGAAGGAACACATTTGAAAATAACGACACTCCCTCCCTCCCCCAAAATCTGTCAGAAGCCTCAATTCAGCAGGACCCCTTGAGCACCTCTTCTTTCCACAACTGACTTTTGTTACCTCCTGATTTATTCAGGCTGGGGGTAGGCAACCATGAATGCTATAAATTCAATTACAATAATTGTCATGACCACAGCTAGTATTTTGCTGCCCCTCTTCCTATTAAACCCTTTCATTCCCTTATTCTGTGATACTCTCTGAGACTTAGGGAAGAAGTTGTAAATGTCTTGTTTAGTGGAGAAGATTCTATCAGCCTTTTTTCCCTCAGTACCTTGAGAAAGCAAGTTTCTCTGTATTCAGTGACTTTCACTCTTAAAAGAAATATCTCTGTTTAAGGCTAAAGGTAGCATTTGTCTGCAGGTTCAAATAAGGATGTTTAGAACACAATTATGTGTCATGCTAACTTAAGACCATCATCCATCCTAGCTCTGATAATCTTACTAGCCACAAGGTTTTGACAAATACTTTTACAGAAACAGACATGAATTCCTTCCTGCAGATAGTGCTTCAAATCCAATAATACAGCAGTTGGTTGTATCCATAACATTCTTGCCATTATTCTTCCAGTGAGTCTATCTTGCTTTCGGGTAATATCATACCTCTTGGTGTGCACAATACCTGCACAAGTATTGGACACCAGGGACTAGTTTTTTTTTCAGTAATCTTCTGCTTCTAGGAGCACTATTATCTACATAACCCATACCTGGAATTTCCTGAAATATCTTTTCCAAAAAAAAAAAAAAAAACAAACAAAAAAATCCTGTTCACATACTTACTAAAAGGCTTTGAATAATTGCCATACTAGAAAGCGTGCCAGGGGATGAAAACATGGGGCTCTCCTTCATCCTCACCTACCAATAACGTTGCTTGCATTAGTCTGACTTGACTATTTATCACATAATGTTTGGGATCCCAATTGTCCTCTTATAAACTGGGCTCAATAATCCTTATTCCATAGAGCTTTAATTATTCATACATGAGATTATGTATAAATAACACTTGGAATATGTTAAATTCAAAACAAATTCCAAAAACCGGGACTCCTCGTATTTCTTTTTAAGGAAGCACATTGATCGCTCTAGCCCCACAGCTCGAGGAATACACAACAACAGAACTGAGGTGGATAAGGATAGATAACCTTCTCTTACTAATTTAGATACACAATAAATTCTTCCAAGTATTGTACTCACAAAAAGCACAGTTTCTGGGAAGACAGGTCATTATTATTACACTGCACAAAAAGTGATCAAGAAAAAAGATGAGCATATTGGTAATGGGAGAGATCATGAAACATCTGTCCTTGCCTTCTCTCCAACATACTGCAGTGGTATCATGAAAGTGAATATGCCTTTTGCATAAGTTATGAAAAAAATAGAACAATGGATCTGAAAGAAAACTTAACAAACAGCATCTTTTGTTGTTAAGTCTCTAAAAGATAAGAGCGCGATCCCTTTTTCCCTTTTTGTTTTCTTTCCGTCAAAACTAGAGAAAGTACAGATGAAAATCCAAGTCACATAATAGTCGCACAAAATAATTTTAAGTAGCCAAAATAGACTTAGGAACTAGCCTATGAAAGCAACTGCGTTTTGTCAAACTAATTACATTGTTTGCTTTGAAAAATAGTTTAGGTATTATCTAATTTCCTCTCTAAATGATAGACAGCTTTTCTATCTATAGTCTAGAATGTCCTCATTCAATTGTTTGAAACATTAAGAAAAGGATAAACAAGTTGTGTATTTGTGCACTTTTATCTTAATTTCATCTCCAAAATCTACCTATTTCTTCCCAACATGTTCTACTAACCTCAACTTCAAAAAATTGTTCAATCTGAGTAAATCCCTAGCGCTATCAGTCATGAAGGAAAAGCTTGGGCAGAACAAGGGTGCACATGCTTCATGCTTTTCTTTTTAAGGGTTTTGCTTAAGTCCCTTGTACTAATTCACTGTGGAGATAACTACACAGGGCTGGCAACCAATTCTATTAGTGCTGACTGCAATGTGATTTGTGGACTTGTATTATTACTTCTAGTGAAATTTCAGTGACATGGAACAACTCAGGTGATCTCTAAAGTTGATTATAATAGGATTTTATCTTTATTATGAACAAAGTCTCCCTAGCTTCAGATACTCTTGGTTTGCAGGTTAAATTCTCAAAATTCACTTTCCATAACCAGGATGTTCAAAGTGTAGCCTGACAGCTGGCCTCTGATCCTTAAATACTATTTCTTGTTACCTGGTTTAAAATTTCTTTCAAATATGAAGCACACACCAGAGACCCAGGTGCTGAACAGCATTTTTTTTTTTTTAGTTTTGATGAAATGAAATTTGTCAGTGATGTTGCAAAGCAAAAGATGTAAAGAAGGGCTGATAAAACTTGCCTGGATGAAATCTGAAGAGTAGTCTCTGCTTACACAGCTTTGCCAGAATATAAACAAAAATAATAAAAACTGATTCTGTCAGCATAACTCCGCAGCCTAGGAGAGCAAAGTAGCAACAAAGGGAAACTCAAAACAAAATAAAAGAACAAGATTGTGCCGTCCCTCCCTAACTCCTTCACTGTGGCTATCTAGAAATATGTAGATAGATAGAATAAAAGAGCCAACTTTGATTAGGGCATTAAATTTATGAATACATGAATTAGGTAGCTTTCAATCTGAATATACAATTTTGGCCAGCTGCCCATAGGGTAAATAATATGTTGTTTCATCTAATTCTATAATATGTTCTTTGTGAATTAGTCCATGATTTCAGTTCTGTGGGAAAGCAGATATTAAAGATGCTGACTCATGAAAAAGCAGGTTATTTCACTCACATCAAGAGTTATGTGATGATGTGCACTGTTATTTTATAACAAAAATGTTGTGAGGTCTAGATACAACTTTGGGAGTATTATCAGCTCACCTCCAAAAGAGCCTATGGGCTGCCTGTAGCCTGACTTCTTGGTAGCAAGGTAGGCAATTATTGAGTTGGCTCAGAGTCTTGTCTTTAAGAGGCGGTAACTTTTAGAACACTCATGGACCTAATCTTGTCACAGTCTCTTACAAGTAATCAGAGTTATCCAAGTGAAGGAGACCAATGACTGTGCCATTCCACAGCATATTCATATCAATCTGGGAATAAAATCCCATAGAAAGCTTTATAAACAATATGATCTTAGTGTTTTAAAAACCTGATAAGAAAAACAAACACTAAAATGGAATATTTACTATACAGAGGTCAGAGGATCATGGATAATTTTTACTGTCTTTGTATTTTATGAATTTCTTTTCTCCACATATTTAGTTGACTTTTATCTTTTTCTCTATTCAACAGTGAGCATACTGGGCACAAGAGGAGTAGTTTTGATGTCCAGTTCAGTGGTGTAGATAAGAAGGTGCTAATTTGAAGAGTTAAGAAACAAGTTAGCTCAGCAGAGACCTAGTGACTCTAGTGTTTTTGCTGAACACCATAGCAGGATGTCATCTTTGCAAGGTAGGAGATGTTTTGGAATATCTCAATGATTTGCAATCAGGAATGAAAGAACAAAGGAAAAAGCAGGCAAGGGGCCTTCTTCATAACACTCAAAAAATGAATATAGCATAGATTCTGACTGTTTCACATATTTATGAAGGTAGGTAGATACATGTAAAGAGGCAAGGATGCAAATCAGTTTGCAAAGTGTTATAGGACAGAGAGTTATGAAATTTTTAATGACTTTATGTTGCACAAGATGAAGATGATACTCAATAAGATGGATGAGAAAATTCTTATCTATAACTTCTAAAATTATTATTAAAATATTTGATAGAAATCTACCAGAGTGGGTGGAGAAAGACACTCCAAGAAGCTAGAAGTTTACTAAACAAAAATCAAATGTCAATGTCCATGCTACCTCCCTTTAAACAATATTCACATTTTTACTGGTGTTGGTTGCCTATGTGAGCTAGATGTTAAGAACATATTGTTGAACACACAATCTTCTTCTGGGGATAGGACATGAAAAACTCAAGCTGAATTTGGACTGGAAACCTTCTGACTGGCCAACTTTCATAGTTCTGGGAAGTACTATGCTGGTTAATGATGGAGAATTATTGTCAAAAATCTTCCTTTATTGCAGACCTTATTTACTATACTACCAATATGTCTAAGACAAAATATGTCCAGTAGTGAAATAGTTATGTAGTTGCTATGGATACTTACTGGTTGGATTTAGGTCTACTCCATAGGGAAAGAATTCTTGTCAGATAGTCAAATTTAATAAAAACCCCATGGCTGGGAGGACATAGGTCCTATTGGAGAAGCTGTTGCTACTGTTTTACTAAATAAGTATAATGTGCTTATTGAATTGACTTCCAAACATTTTTTTCTATAAATATGCTTTTTCCATTTATTGAAAAAAAGTTTTTCCAACACAATAGATTCTAATATTTCCCCTCTACTCTTTCTGGCTCCTTCATTCTTCCCTTCCTGTGGGGCGGTGGGCTGTGAGAGGCAGCTGGGTACCTGGTTGGACACAGCCCTTGAACCCCAGATAATACCCTAATGGGACAGTAGGTGTCTGGCCTTGCTCCTGGGCCCTGGTTCCTTTTATATATCCATAGCCCCTCCCAAATAAATGTTTGTGGTTTTAGGTCATGTAGCACAAGTGGCACAGGTAGAGGGCATAACTACAGGCTGCAGAGCCTCAAGATATCGCCATATTAATGAGATACCAAAAGGCCAGAGGGTGTAGCCAATTAAGCATTCCTTCCCAGACTCTCCTCCTTGCAAAAGATATTTAACCTCAGATCTGCCCTGAGGACATGGGGTACAGCTTCATCTACTTTCTGCCATAATAGTAAATGTTTTAAGATCATAGACTTCCTCTTGTACTTGGGGCTCACCATAGAAAACAGTAGAGGGGTCCTTCAACTAATGAGCCACTGCCTAATCTCCCTTGGAGGACTTATCTGAATTCCTGCCATGGAGGCCACCAAGTCTAGCAAGCTAGCCGAGCCACCCATGACTCAGCCAAGCAAGTCACCATGACCAAGAGTCTCATCCACCCTACAGGGCACCTTGGGAACTTCTCTCCCTCCTCCCCCTTAGGTGCAGCCTGTATGCCCCCAGTCTCAACTCTTCTGCAGTTCCTGGTGACACCCGGGTGCCTAGAATTGTAAGACCAGTCAATCCCCGCCTTCTTGCCCGGGAGTCTCCACCCAAGAGCTCTGCCTCTGCGGGACTTCAGACTGAGATCTCCCCATGCCCGCAGCAGAGATCTGTGACTTCTCATAGCTAGGCATCCACATGGCACCACGTGGAGTGAACTCAGTCAAATTCTCGTGCTTCTGCCCTCTGGGCCACCATTTCAGCTGCCTTGGGAGGCAGACAGGTGGGAACCACAACTCAGCCCAACAGAACCCACACCCACGTGTGAGCTACAGCCCTGTGCCCTCGCATGAAGATCTTCATGTTTCTTTCTCCCATTAGAAAACAAACAAGTTTCTAAGGGATAATAGTATGTAATATAATACACTATAATTAATATAATAAAACAAAACTAACACATCAGGATAGGAAAAAATATAACTTAGAGATCCCCCAAAAAACACAAGAATCAGAGACCCACTAAATAGTTTACACATTCATAAATCCCATAAAAACACTAAACTGGAAACCATAATACATATACAGAGAATCTGATACAGACTCTTGCATGGCCCATGAGAGCTTCCTCAATTTCTTTGAATGTAAATGATCTTTGATTATGTTAATTTAGAGGGCCACGTTTTAGAGGAACATTTCCTCCTTGCTCTCTGGCTGCTACACTTATTCTCCCTCCTCTTCCACAGGGTAAGGGTAGGGTGTGCTAAGACCTGAGTAGAGGGATTTAGTGAAGACATCCTCTGTAGAGCAGTATGTTCCAAAGTCTCTCACCCTGTGATAAGTGTCCTGCCAAGGAAAGAGCAAGGGGGGAGGGGGGGCCGCTATGGGCTGAATCAACACACAGCTGAAAGGGTGAGGGGGGCAGGGAAGAGAGACTCTTGGACTCACTTGGCTGACTCTTGGTTGGGTCTCCGTGGCTGGAATGTAGAAAGGTACTTGGCAGGAGGTTAGAAGGTGGCTCAGGTAGTTGAAGACCTTCTCCATGGTTCCCCACGGCAGGCCTCAAAAAGGAGAGGTAGTCCAGGTCTTAAGATATGGGATCTTTATTGTCATGGCAGAAAATAGATGAAGCTACACCCTGTATTAAATGCCTTTTGCAAGGAGAAGGGTTTGGGGAGGAACACTTCATTGGCTATGCCCTCTGGCCTTTAGGTATCTCATGAATATGGAGATGTCTTGAGGCTCTGTGGCCTGTAGTCATGCCCTCTACCTGTGTTACGTGACCTATGGCCACAAACCTCTCTTTGGAAGGGGCTGTAGAGGGCTGTGGTTATGTGAAAGCAACCAGGGGTCCCAGGAGCAAGGCCAAACTCCTACAGTCCTTGAAAGATTCTGAAGTTCAAAACCAGCTTGACCAGGTACCCATCTGCCCCTTACAGCCCGCTGCCCCACAGAAATATATTTAGAAACATACATTTCTACACACACACACACACACACACATACACACACACACACACACACACATATTATATAATATAGAATATATATAAATATATATATTATATATATATAATATATATTTATATATATGTAAATATATATGTAATATATATGTAAATATATATGTAAATATATAGTCATTATATATAATATATATTTGTATATATAAATTTACATATATATATAAATATATATGTAAATATATATTTATATAAATTTATATATATATATTGACTTCTTTTGGTCTCCCTCATGTTTCTTAGCACTCTAGATAATTTTTTAAGTATTATATTGAATCGGTTTCAAGAGAATAGACACTCTGATCTTGTTCTTCATTTTAGTCGGGTCATGAGGTAGAATTATTCCCAGTTTTCTGAGAAACTGCCACATTGATTTCCAAAGTTGTACAAGTTTGCATTCCCACCAGCAATGAAGAAATGTTCTTGTTCCGCATCCTGACCAGCACATGCTAGATCCTGAGGTTTTGAGATGAACCATTCTGATGAGTGTAAGATAGAAACTCAGAGTTGTCTTGATTTATATTTCTTATATGACTAAGGACTTTGACCATTTCTGTAAGTGCTTCTCAGCCATTTGAGATTCCTTTGATGAGAATTCTTTGCTTAGTTTTGTACCCATTTTAAATGGGTTATTTGGATTGTTGTTGTCTAGTTTCTTGAATTCTTTGTAAATTTTTATATTATCTCTCTCTGATGTAGGGTTGTCAGATGTAGGGTTGGTGAAGATCCTTTCACAATCTGTAGGCTGCTGCTTTGTCATAAAGACAGTGCCCTTTTTAGTTTCATGAGGTGCCATTTATCAATTGTTGATCTTAGTGCCTGAGCCATTGCTTTTCTGTTCCTGAAATTGTCTCCTCTACCAATGTGTTCAATGGTGTTTCTCACTTTCTCTTCTATGAGATTTAGTGTATCCAGTTTTACATCAAGGTCTTTGATCCACTTAGACTTGAATTTTCTGCAGGGTGATAAGTATGCATCTATTTTCATTCTTCTACATGTAGAAATTCAATTAGTCCAGCACTATTTCTTGAAGATCCTTTTGTTTTTCCATTGTATGGTTTTAGCTTCTTTATCAAAAATCAAGTGTACATAGGTGTATGGGTTTATTTCTAGGTATTTAGTTGATTCCATTGGTCAATATGTCTGTTTCTGTACCAATACCATGAAGTTTTTGTCATTATTAGTCTGTAGTACAGCTTGAAAGATCCAATTCTTTGTTTCATTGACTTTTGCTTAGTATATTTGTTTTCTTTTTTTCTATTAGTTTCAGCTTGAATTTGATCATTTCTTGTAATCTTTTCATGTAGATATGATTTCTTATCTTTGTTCTAAAGCTTTTAGTTATGAAGATAAGTTTTTGTATGAGATTTCTTCACAATCTTTAAGTGTATATGTATTGTTATTCATTTTCATGAGTCTGTTTTCAATAGTGAATTTTAAGAACCACTTTAAACTTGCATCTGTCCACTCACTTGTTTTTGCATTCAAGGAATATGCATTTAGTGTTTATAATATAACTAGTGTTGTAACCTGCAAAGGCAAATGACAAGCAAACTCAACTTTCTACTATTATGGTGCATTCTCTCTGAAACAAAATAACTGATACAAAAGCAAAAATCGAAACATTCCTATAGAGTTGACTACATTGTAATAACTGGTGTGGAAACAGTAGTTTCTTATGAACATGTACACTCCATGAGAATAGCATGTTTGATTGTTTTTTAAATTTTATCCATAAAACAAACAATGGTGCCTAGAATATGGCATTCATATAATAAGTATTTTATTTGTAAAATAGAAAAAATTATGGTAGACATATGTAAAGGTTCTCTAGAGGAACAGAATCAAATAAATGAAAATATACTTCCAAAAGAATTTATTAATTTGGCTTCCAAAAATCTGTGATGTGTGTTTGAATAAAACTGTCCTGGAAAATATTATTACCTACTACCTGCTCATTTAACAAAACTGGACAACTCAGCACTCCCAAGTTGCTACCACAGGCCTGGGGAATGCATAAAGTAGTCTAGAGTCCATATTGAAAAAAAAAAAAGGAGCCAGATTCTGTAGTCAGTAAAACATGGCAACAGCAGCAGCCACCATAGTAAGGTGCACTCACCACCAAAAACAAAGGGAAGACCAAAGCTTCCTTAATTTTCCTACAGAATTGCTTCTATCTGTGTTGCACTGCAAAGTTGCTAACCACTGGTGGGCAAATCCCCCAACCTTTTATTACTTTTAGGAAATACTCTTTATATTTGTTGAGTTCTCTTTCAAGTTGACACAAGCTCAGGGTAATGGGAAAGGCAAAACTTAGTTGACAAAGTGCTTCTATCAGATTAACCTGGAAATGAATCTGCAGAGCATTTTCTTGACTAATGATGGATTTGGTTACTCTGCCTGTTAAGGGCAAGTAGTCATTGGTTGTATAAGAAATCAAATATAGCAAACCAGCCGAAAGAAAGCCAGTAAGCAGCTTCTTCCATGACCTCTCCTCCAGTCCCTGTCTTTAAGTTCCTACCTTGACTTCCTACCATGGCTTTCTTGCTGATGGATTAGAACCTGTAACCCGAATAAGCCTTTTTTTCCCAAGTTGATTTGGTCAAGGTTTTATTACAGCAATAGAAAGCAAACTGAAACACCTTTTTTACAGAAGAAACCCAGGGAGCCCCTGATCATTCAAAGAAGGGGAGAGAGAAAGGATTGTTGGGGGGAATGACTGGGAGGGAGATCATGAACAGGACATAAAGTGAATAAGTAAAGAAATTAAATTAAATAATAAAAGCACATTTATTGTTATACATGTGATGTATGAGATATTACGTATAAAAATCTATTTCATTACCAATGAACCCTTTTCTTCCATAAATTTATTTGTTCAAGCCATTTATCACAGCAACAAGAAAAGGAACTAAAAGACTACCTTCAAATGTAGTAAAGGGAAAAGGGGAGAGAGATAGTTATTACTTTGCAAGAGAAAGTAGAATGGATTTGGAGTCTTAGCCAGCCCAGAGTAAAAGGGTTGGTATGTGTATTAGTTGGCTTGTGTTACTATAATAATAATAGACAGGATTTCCATATAAGTAATAGAAATTAATGTTCAGTGTTCTGAGAATGACAAACCCAAGATCAAAGCAAATTGATCAGTAAAACTCACTTTCAGTCATACAGGTGATAAATAACATGAAGGAAGAGATGAGAGATCTCTGAAATGTGTTTCGTAAGGAAACAAATTTCATTTATGAGAGACACAAACACTCAGATTATTGTAGTGAGGCGTCTGATAAACATTTTAATATTTTTTGATACTCTCTACCGAACATTGTCAACATCTAATAGCAATGTCCTTTGTGAAGCCAGGTAAAACAAAGAATACATCTTTTGTTTATTGACTTCCATAAGCCTTAAATATTAATTATATTGTTTTTAATGCTGATAATGCATATATGAACAACTTCCATCATTATAGAATATTGCAGGCAATTGGCATTGATGATATGTCTTTAAACTTCACAATAATTGCATCTTACATTTGTTGATGCATTTAATTCTAAACTGGTAACTTTTGTCCCCATTTTGCAAAATGTTTAAAATAGTCTTCATTGAAATTTTTAAAGTTGGGAATGATAACACTGAGGAGAAATGCTATTTCTCAACAACTTTAGACATTTATGTCATGGTGCTTTTTTTTTTTCAAATCTTTCTTTAGTTTCTTGATTAATCAGGAGCTCTTTCAATAAATGATGCAAAGCCAGAATATATCATGTGATATATTGGAAATGTATTTTCTGTAATACATTGTGGAGAATGGGGAACTAGGGGCTGTACAAAAAAACAAAAACAAAAACAAAAAAAAAACCGTGCAGCTTTCTCCAAATCTATGGATATTGGTCAAGTTCAATAAATAAAATATTTTAAAGATGATATTGGTTAAACATACCACCTCTCTTTTATAGAAAATTTTTAATAGGCTATGATGTGAATCATTAAGAAATCCTCAAAGAAGGAGAAAATTTTAATTTGAGCTAATCTATCCACAACTAATTCTGATGCTTACAGGATCATCTAATTTTGAGTCAACAAAGACTTCTATTTATGCAGAGTCCTTGGGGAACCTGCTCAGGAAGTCCCCACATTCATCATGAATTTCCCTGTGACAGTTCCCCAGCTTCCTCTGTTCAAGCGGATGTATTAACAAACAACTCCTCTGATTTCTAGAACACACACCTATATTGATTTTCAAAATGACCATGTTCAGGCAGTTAGAACCCAAAACAAAGTGCTCCTTTTACCACCAGCCCATTGAAGGCCACTTTGATTCTTCCATCAACACTGAGAACTGCCAGAAACATTTCATTTTTTTCTATGCCTATTGGCTGTAGAAGAGAAGTTCTAATGAATTCATTGTGAGCATCCATGGCTTTCCTGGACTGCACAAATCTAAATGACACATCAGTTGCACTTGGAGTTTATGGATGTGAATGTGCCAGTGTTCTTCCTCTCCTGAATCCTCGCCAATCAGGAAGCAGATTCTTCCATCCTGTATTTCAAAACCATATTCATGAATTGACATCAGTGTTACAATTTTAGTAATGGACCCCAAAAAAGCATCACTGCTAAATGGTTTTCTTTTTATTTATGGGCAACATCCTACAGAATGAATGTGCAGACAGATGCCACTGATTCCAACTAAACACACTAGGTCCTAATTACCTCACAATCTTTCAATTCAAATCAAGGGAACATTTCAATACTGTTGCGTTAGTCTCTTTGAGAAGGTAAACACCAGGCTTTAGTGGACTGTGCTAATAATAACCACTCAAACTGGTTAAACAAAACTCCAATTCTTTACAAGGCTGGCAATGAAAAGGAGGTTCTGAATGAAGGAATATAAGAATTTGAGATCTCTTCTAAATTTAAAAGTTTGAGCAAATTTATAACTTACTTTGTAAATAAAAAATCCCTAATAAAATGTATATTGTGATAGAAAGCTGAATATGATATTCAAATGATGCACATTTCATATTTTTTAATTTTCAGATTTTTATCAATGAATGATCTGCACAGATTCAGAAACTTCTTTAAAAATCTGCTACATGTATACAGTTGCTATATTTAAAACTGCAAGATTTGAATTGTAAAAATACATTTCCACAACTCTACCTAGTCTTCCAGCTCTAAATACAAATCAAAAATAGGTTTTTCAAAAAGCAGTTGGCAGCAAAAAGCAGGACACAGCATGTGGCTGGGTATGCAACAGCCATTCTTCACTTTCTTGGAATTCTAGAGGCAAACTGAGGCATAGGGCCAGAATGGTTAGAGCAAGAATTCTGGAGTTAGAAGACTGCCCAGTGTCTCAAAAAAACAAAACAAACAAACAAACCACAAAACCAAAAAAACAACAGGAAAAAAACTCAAACAAACAAAAAAAGAAGATTGGGCAGATACCAAGTGCTTTCTCTTCTTCTTAAAATGTTTAATCTGTCATGCAAACGGAATATATTCTGGTTATAAAACATTTAAGAGCTCAATACACATTTGCTGAATGCATTTATAGAGTGAACATGGAAGATGCAGAATTACACTACTTTATGATTATACATTCATTAGTCAATATATGTTTACAAAGTGCTTCCCAATCTTACTTTTCATTTTAGAGCAAAAGAAATAAAATTAGATTAGCCTTATACATATGCCTCTTAGCCGAACATACAACATTCCCATATTTTATCTCATTGTGATCTGGTAAATGCCCTGTATGCATCAATTTATAAGCACACTGGTGAATGGTGTTTACTCCTTATACATCCTGCCTGTGCCAAGCTTGCCATTTGGTTTTGACTCTTACCAATCCCAAATAATTTATCTAGAGAAACATTCATAAGAGATAAAGAGGTGCACCTATTTCTGCTTTCCCACCATGCAGTATGATAATGGGGTCTAATCATTTACCATCAACCACCTTCAAATGCTTCCATTTGTTATCATATATCATTTAGATAATTTCTACTGAAAACTTAAAAGCAGTGTGAGATAAAAAAAATAAGAAAAGTAATTTAGATATAAAAACTATCTATTGTATTTGTTTCAAGGAATTTTAAATCCTTTAGTCTCTAGTGCTTTAATTTTAGAAGCACATTAAGTTTTTTTCTTTTTGTCTAAAGATTTTTAACCACCTCATTTATGTGTGTGTGTGTGCTGTGTGATGCAAAAATGTGAATGTGTACTTGAGTGTATAACTGTGCATGTACATACAGATGCTAGAGAAAGACATCTGTATCATTTTCTATTACCCTCCATTTTCTGCCTTTGAGACAGAATCTCTCACAGAACCAGAAGTTCGTCATTTCCGCTATAATGAGTGGCCAGAGAGTCCCAGGGATCTTTCACAGAATTTGGGCATATTGTCAGGTGTTTCCATGCTTGACTCTTTGCATGCATGGATGGTGATGATGAACTAAGGTCTTCATTTTTTTCAGAGCAAATGCTCTTACCCACTTAACCATATTTACAGCTACAAATTATTTACTTAAGATGTTGAACATTTCTTTAGGTGCTTATCAGCCATTTGTTATTCCTCAGGTGAGAATTGTTTGTTTAGCTCTATACCCAATTTTTTAAAATAGAATTAGTATCTCTGGATACTAACTTCTAGAGTTCTTTGTATACTTAGCCCTCTATTGAATATAGGAATGATAAAGATCTTTCCCCAATGTGTAGGTTGCCATTTTGTCCTATTGATAGTGTCTCTTGCCTTACAAAAGCTTTGCAATTATATGAGGTAGCATTTGTCAATCTTAGAGCATAAGCCATTGGTATTCTGTTCAGAAAATTTTTCCCTGTGCCAATGTGTTCTAGGTTCTTTTGAACTTTCTCTTTTATTAGATTCATCGTATCTGATTTTATGTGGAGGCCCTTGATCCACTTGGACTTGAGCTTTGTACAAGGAGATAAGAATGGATCAATTTGCATTCTTCTACATGCCAACCACCAGTTAATTCAGTACAATTTGCTGAAAATGCAGTTTTTTTTTTTCCACTGGAAGTTTTAACTCCTTGGTCAAAGATCAAGTGATTATAGGGATGTGGGTTCATGTCTAGGTCTTCCAACTCTATTCCACTATCCTATGTGCTCGTCCCTTTACCAATCCCATCACTACTGCTCGGTAGTGAAATTTGAGATCAGAGATGGTGATTCCTGTAGTTCTTTTATTGTTGAGAATAGTTTTCACTATTCTAGGTTTTTTTTTTTTTTAAATTTCAGATGAATTTGAGAATTGCTCTTTCTATCTTTATGAAGAATTGAGTTTGGATTTTGATAGGGATTGAACTGGATCTGTAGATTGCTTTTGGTAAGATGACCAGTTTTACTATGTTAATCGAGCTGATTCATGAGCATTGGAGATGTTTCTATCTTCTGAGGTCTTCTTTGAATTCTTTCTTTAGAGACTTGAAGTTTTGTCATACAGATCTTTCATTTAATTTTTATGTTCTCCATTGAGGACGCACATTGGGTGGTTAACATCATTGCTTCTTATAGTACTTCTCTGTGAATATATGGATATCTGTGCCCCACCATATATATATATATATATATATATATATATATATATATATATATGGAGAGAGAGAGAGAGACAGAGAGAGAGATGAAGAGGCTAGAATTTTAAAAGGGAAAGGCATGGGAAAAGTTGGAAGAAGATTAGATTCCTCAAGCCCTCAATGGAAATTACTAGTCAGACTGGGATATGCTGGTTCTAAGGCAAATGGATCTATTTAAAGCAGGTCTTGCAAATACAAACTCATCTTCAAATAGTTCCATTAACTTTAGTCTTTTGTTTTCAAATGTCCTTGAAAAAAATATAGGCTGTGACTTCCCTAGAAGCCATATAGAAGTGGGAACAGTACCTCAGATTTAGGAGAAAACTGTAGAAATGTTTCAGAAGATAAAAACACAGACTTGAAATCTAACATAGACTTAGGAATTCAGAAACTTTAGTAGGTGCAGCCTCCTAATGAAAGGAAGTTAGTTCATTGATGGTATATCTCAGAAGAGTTTATGTCTTAGTTTCTAAAACAAAGCATCTTTAAATATAAAAGAATGAGTTTTGAGGTTTAAGAAAACTTGTTTTCAGCTCAGTCATTATGTTTTAAAACTTTAGAGTTTGTTAAATTGGAAGCTACAATTTCTTTTTAATTTCATATTTACACTACCTTATACAAATTATCCTGAGTTGAACATCCTTAGTCATCAAAGACATGCAACTCCCAACATCCCTGAGATTTTACCTCACACCAATCAGAATGGCTAAGATCAAAAACTCAGGTGACTGCAGATGCTGGCAATGATGTGGAGAATGAAGAACACTCTTCCATTGATGGTAGTATTGCAAGCTGGTACAACCACTCTAGAAATCAGTTTCTCAGTTTCTCAGAAAATTGGACATAGTATTACCTGAGGACCCAGCTATACCACTCCTGGGCATATACCCAGAAGATGCTTCAACATGTAATAAGGACACATGCTCCACTATGTTTATAGCAGCCTTATTTATAATAGCCAGAAGCTGGAAACATCTGGTGGTCCCTCATCAGAGGAATGGATACAGAAAGTGTGGTGCATTTACACAATAGAGTACTACTCATCTATTAAAAATAATAACTTCATGAAATTAGCAGGAAAGTGGGTTGAACTAGAAAATATCATCCTGACTGAAGTAATCCAGTCAACAAGGAACACACACGGTATGTACTTACTGATAAGTAGATATTAGCCAAAAGAAAAAAGAAAAAAGAAAAAAATCTCAGAATACTCATGATACAACTTACAGACCATATAAAACCCAAGAAAAAGGAAGACAAAAGTATGGGTACTTCAGTCCTCCTTAGAAAGGGGAAGAAGGTAATCATGGGAGGTAGAGGGAGGGAGGGATCTTGGAGGGAGAAGGAAAGAGGGAATGGGGGAAAGGGGGAAATGGGGCAGTATTAGGTGTGATAAGAGATGGATGGGGGCAGAAGTACAAAAGGCCAGGGAATTGACAGGGGTTGTGTAGCAGGGGGTGATGGGCAACTAGGGTATCCACAAGAAAGTCCCAGATACCACGGAGCCAAGAGGTTTTCAGGACCCAACAGGGATGACATTAGCTGAAATACACAACAAAGGGGAAAGAGAACCTGTAGAGACCATATCCAGTGGATAGTCATGGACCTCAGTTGAAGGATGGGACTAACTACCCATCTCAAAAATATTAATCCAGAATTACTCTTGTCAAAAGGAAATTCAGGGACAAAGAGTGGAGTGTAGACAGAAGGAAAGGACATCCAGAGACTACCCAACCTAGGGTTCCATCCCCTCTGCAGACACCAAACCCAAATGTTATTTTTGATACCAAGAAGTACTTGCTGACAGGAGCCGGTATAGCTGTCACCTAAGACACTGTGCCAGAACCTGACAGATACAGACACATGCAGTCAACCATTGGATTAAGAGCAGAGATCTCAATGAAGGAGTTAGGGTGAGAACTAAAGGAGCTAAAAGGGTTAACAACTCTACAGGAAGAGCAATATCAACCAACTAGATTGCTCCCCCCTCCCCCCGAAGCTCCCAGGGACTAAACCACTAATCAAAGAGTGCACTTGGAGGGACCCATGGCTTCTGCTGAATATGCAGCACAGGATTATCTTATCTGACATCAATGGGAGGGGAGTCCCTTGGTCTTATGGAGGCTGGATGCCCCAGTATAGAGGAATGCTAGGTTGCTGAGGCAGGAGAGGTTTTGTGGGTGAGCACCATCATAAAAGCAGGGATGATAGGGGAGGGGATGGGGGGTTAACTGGGAAGGGGAATAAAATTTGAAATGCAAATAAATAAAATAACCAATAAAAAAAATCAAATATCTGCCTTTTGTCCAGAAAGTTGAAAGTGTATATTTTAATGACCTGGTGATCTTTTTGCTATCTATAAAGTCACCCACCTTTTGCTATATAGGCAGACATTATCCAAATTTCCCACAATGATCATTCCAGATTCTCCCCTTCCTAGACTATTACCTGTCCTTAGGATATATGTCAAATGAACTTTATGCTAATGGTTGGAGACTACTCTAGACTGTAGAACTTTTAGCTACTCTAGAGTCTAAACCGTTACAGTCACATGTACTGTGAACAGGAGTTTCAATGTGTTCACATTTTAAGATTTATTGTGCCCCTGGAATTGGACTTATTGGCCTTGTTGCATTCAAATATTTTCCCAACTTGTACTGTATTTTAAATGTGCTGAAAATGAACCACCCATCTTACATTAGACTCCCTGAAGTCTTGATACAGGTTCACAAAGTCAAACTGCAATGTCTTGTCTTGTCTTGTCTGTCCTTTCCTTTCCTTTCCTTTCCTTTCCTTTCCTTTCCTTTCCTTTCCTTTCCTTTCCTTTCCTTTCCTTTCCTTTCCTTTTCTCTTCTTTCTTTTTCTTTCTTGTTTTTCCACAACATAATATTTTTATTGATTGTTTGAGAGTTTCATATAATGCACCTTGATCACATTCTCTTTCTAGTCTCTTAAGGTCCACACCATCTTGTGACATCTTCTAAAGAAAAGATAAAATAAAACAAGTTAAAAATCACAAAATACTAAGTCCAATTTGTGTTACTGATGTACTCACTAGAGTGTGGTCAAACTCCTAGTGGGCAGCTCCTTAAGGAAAACCTAGTCCTTCTTTATCCCTACCACCTCATCGCAAACAATCTAGTGTGAAAAGCAACAATTCAGGACTCCTATCATAATTTTTAAAAGTTTTCTTTTCAATGGCTTCCTATCTAGAGGAGAAGGGGTGTAGTGAGATAGGGTTGAGAGGCTGTCATAGAAGCTTTTCATGTTTATGTTTCTCATTCTTAACTCTTAAGTCTACAGTCATCAATACTGCTACAAAAGAAGCATTTTGTCCTTTACAGTCAGCAGCATCAAGGATCATGGTTTTCTACATGTTTTCTGGTGAAAGCATGGACAATGAATATCCACATGGCTGTTGGGCCCTGACCTTGGGGTCCCCACAGATTACCAGGAGTCCAACTCATATGCATAAAACAAAGATTCTTTATTCTAGCTAAATTATAGTGGGTAGAACTCTCTACCCTTGCCAATACAGTGGATGGATATGGTTTAGCTGGTGTCAGCCTTGCCTTTTATACAGTTTAAGCTGGGAAAAGGGCTTTGCAACTTGGCAGTTACATGATTGGTTGACATTTCAGAAAACATAGCTTGCATAAAAATTTAATCTAACATAACATCATCAACTTTGATGTGTGTGTGTGTGTGTGTGTGTGTGTGTGTGTGTGTGTGTGTATGTATGTGTTTAATTGTGATTAACTTGAGACATTTGATTATTTGCCCAGGACATGACCCTCAAGATTTTCCATTACCACAGGGTGGAATGGCTGTTGATTGGTGGGTATCTTGGTTCGTGGAACAAGCTGTGTTTTTTTCCAATTACAAAGTTCAAACTAAAAATAAGCTGGGCATAAGATGGGGTCTGAACACAAAGAGAATTAGTTAGGCTGGGTCCTTCAATGGCCTCCTGAATTTGCACAGACCAAGGACATCACCACGGTCTTCTGTGACAATAAAGGTCAAGGACATAAACCTCATCATGGCCTCCCTTCACAATATGGTTCATGGACTACCAACATGATTTATGCAACACCATAGACTAGGGACAATTAAGTATTCTTTGGTAGTATCATGGATAGATCCTCCTGAGGGAACATGAATCATGGACATCCTCATGGCTTCTGGCTCCAGCATGGCCCATGGACACCATGATGGCCCTTTGTGGCAGTACCAAAGGCCATTTAAATGTGCTGAAGAATTTTAATTCAGCAACATGGCTGCTGTGGCAAGAGAGCATATCCAAATATGTAGGTCTGAATGACACACCATACGCTTAATCCTTAGAGTTGGAATATAGACACACCCTTAGTACACACCTTTAATGTAAAATTAGTTTATAGAAAGAATCAGCCATGTTTGAAAGTGATTTTTACTGAGGGTGCCAATCAGAGAAATATATAACAAAGTAAGTCCGTGATAGGATACACTCTACTCTCAAGAGAATATCATAGGGAAGAGAAGATGTTTAAGCACAGCTAAGGGTGAAAGAGTCAGTCAGTTGGGAGTCAGAGCAGTAAGATTGAGTTTGTTTGTGAGTTCATGCAGTTCACTACATGTCAGCAAAGGCAGTTGAAGCCAGAGAATAAGGAGCTACAAATTTAGGAAAAAAAAAAAAAAAAGCCAGAATTAGTTTGAAGCCAATCAGAGAAATTCAGTGTGAAGCTAAGAGAAACCAGATTGAATCAGTCAGTTTGGTGAGAAGTTTGAGTAAAAATGGCCGAGTTGAAACAGCCAAAAAGAATTAAAAAACAATCAACCAATCAAACCAACCAACAAACAAAACTAGAAAGGATGAGCTTATTTCGAGTAAGTCTCTGAGATGTCAATTATACCTGGCAAATAAAAGATATTTTTACATGGATATTTATAGACTGTGCTGCAACATGTAGCCATGTGGTTATCCTTGGCCTGTACCAGGTTTTCATTGTTATCTCTTCATGTGGTTTTCTTCTTTGTTTGAAATATGGAAAGAACTCTCAGATTTACACACACCTACACACATGTACACACACACACACACCACCCTAATGAGTCCATTTATTGTTGCTTTTATACATGTTTAGACCTGGCAAAATGTCTCTATATCCATAAAATCTTTCTATTTGTCAATAGCAAACACGTTGAGGAGAAAATCAAGCAAACAACTCCATTCATAATTGTTTCATAAAGCAAAATTAGAGCAGGAAACAACATTAGAACACAGCTCATGTGGACACTATAAAATGTTAAAAAATATGTTTACCCATATATTGCCAAAGTTAGTCATGACTGTACTATTAAAAAAAAAAAAAAAAAAAAAAAAATGTGTTAGTACAATCCTGCCAAAATTCCAGTATCATTCTTCACAAATGTATAAAATACAGTTTTAAACACAGAAGCATAAATGACCCAGATTGTAAAAGCAACCATGAGTAAGCAGAACAATGCTGAAGGCATATTAGACCTGACTTTAAGTTACATAACCAAGGTATGGTAACAAAAAAAGCACGGTACTGACACAGAAAAAAAGACATGTAGACTGTCTTAGTATTTTACTGCTGTGAACAGACACCAGGGCCAAGGCAATTCTTATAAAGACAACATTTAATTGGGGCTGGGTTACAGGTTCAGAGGCTCACTCCATTATTAGCAAGCCAGGAGCATAGCGGTTATGGCATGAGAGAAGCTGAGAGTTCTACATCTTTATCTGAAGGCTGTTAGGAGAAGACCAACTCTTCTGCACTGAACAGACCTTCAAAGTCCACCCCGACAATGACACACTTTCTATGACAAGACCACAACTACTCTAAAAAGACAGAACCTCCAAATTGTGCCACTCCCTTGGCCAAGCTTATTCAAACTACCACATAGACCAATAGGACAGGACAAGACAGGACAGGACAGGACAGGACAGAATAGAACAGAGGAACCAGATATAAGTTATACAATTATGACGTTTGATAAAGATGATCAAAATATTCACTACAGAAAAGATAAATTCTATAAATGTTGCTAGGAAAGTTGGTTATGCACATCTAGAAGAATGAAACTAAATGCATATAAAAATTAACATCAAATAAATCAAAGACCTAAATATAAAAGGACCATTAGAGGGTGCAGCAATAAAAGCACTTTAAGATAAAGGCATAAGGCAAAGGCTTTTTGAGAAGTACTCCAATCACTCAGGAAATAATGCTAACAATTGAAAACTGGGATTTCATGCAGTGAAACACTTCTGCACAGCAAAATAAGAAATTGAGTGGAGAGGTAGTTTAAATAACAACACAAAAATCTTTGCTACCTGCAGGATCTGATAGAAGATTAATGTCTAGAATTTGCTAATACCTGAACTCAAAAAAGCTACTAAGAAGTTAAACAAATGAAGCACTAATGAAATAAACAGTTTTCCAAAGGTGAAGTACAAATGGTTAATAAACATGAAGAGCTGTTCAATGTCATAAGAAAAAATACGAAGTAAAATTACATATCCATCCCAACTTATTTTAGTCGGAATGGCAATTATCAAAACAACAAAGGATGATGAGAATGTGGAGAAACTAAACTATTATACACTGTTAGTGAAACTTTAAAGTAGTTGAACCACTATAGAAATCAGTATGAAACCCCCCTCAAGGTATCTATCACATGGCTATACCACCTTAGCTACACCATACCTAGGTATTTATTTGAAGGACTCTATGTCAATATATCACAAAGATCCCTGCACATCCATGTTTGTTGCAGTATTGCTCACAATAGCCGAGTTATAGAAATGGTCTCAGAGTCTCTCAACAGAGGAATGGATAAAGAATATGTAATGTATATATTAACAATGAAATGTCTTTCCGTTACAAAGGAAAAGTTTTCAGTACATACAAAGAAAAGGTAAGACATTCGCGGAAAATATTTGCATCTGGAAACAAGTGTTGGGTTAAGTCAATCAGTTTAAGGAGTGTGATCATTACTGATTTTCTCTTCTTTGTGGGTTACTAATTTTATATAGATTGATTAAATTATGCATGCATATATAACATGAAACTAGAAATGAAATTGTCCAGGTTAACTAAGGTACACAACACAAGGAGATGGAGGAGACGGTTGAGGGGAAAGAATAACAGACAGGAAGGTGCCCATAGTACACTATTTACTTGCATAAAATCTGAGACCTAGTACCATACACAATGAATATAGGCCAATTAACATATATATACACATATATACACATATACATATATATGTATATACATATATATACATAAAATATTCATACTTCATTTCTCACCAAATCTGAACCTCAGATTTGAAATTATTTTTTAATTGAAATTAAGAAATTAAAACTTGAATCTGCTCTCCCATATATATCACTGCTACCTCCCCGACTTCCGTCACAAATAGCACTGTACCACACGGCCATGCTCAGAATCTGATCAGGGCATCACCTGCCTTTACAGTCACACTCATGTAAGAGGCTTTTGCTGGGAGTTGCTTGTTTCCTAATCTCATCCTGCTTGAAACCTTAAAATAAGTGTGATGCTCCAGCTCCAATATGGTTTCCCTTCTGTTTTTCAGATCTCTGTACTGATGCATGTGCAAGGAGCTCCTGGAGAGCACTGTAAGAGTCTGCATTATTTCAGAGCACTTAAATATGCTAGAGAACTCTTTAGTTTGCAAAATTACTACTTTATCGTGTCATATTAACGAACATCATTTTAAAGAGGGCAATGTGCATAGAGAGAACAGTAGGAGTGCTGAACGGAGTCTATTTAAAATTCACTTCACAAGGCCCTGTCATCACGCATCGGCTACATGATGAGCGGAGCACCTGGGAAGTAGCCACTCTTTAATCATTTCTCAAGAGGCAGCCCACTCCAGTGGAAAAAGCCAGGGCCAGAAAAGGAAAACAGCTTTTAAGTTGTACACTGATTCCAATTGATTGGTAATGGCATCTTCAAATGCTGGGTAGAAAAGGATTCTGGGATCATGCTGAAGCTTAGAGCAATAGAGTATTGAAATTGATTAGTGCTATCTGTCATGCACTTAGTAGAAGGCAGTTTGTGTGCACAGACATGCAGCTTCTTCCTGGACTTGGAGAAGGCTGAATTTCCAGCCACAGTGCTTTTACCCTGGCTTCCCAGACTTCAGACAATTAAGTTTTCAATTTCAGTTTTCTTGTTGGTGAAAAAGGCTGATTCCTGGAGCTCAGTTGGGTCAGGGAGACCAAGTGGGTAAAAAGCACAACACATTATTTGTCAGTGGTATTTATTTATTTATTTATTTATTTATTTATTTATTTATTTATTGTAATATTTTATTTATTTTTAATATGAGTATATTTTTAAAGCACAATGTAATAAGACTTGGTCTACTTTTCCAGCACAAAAATAAAATTCATTTTTTTATTTTATTACTTTATTTTAATTATTTTATTTTTATTTATTTTATTATTACATGAAAATTATTTTCAATTTTCAATATTTTAAGTATATAAAATCTCTTTAAGACTACACAAGTGTATTCAACAAAGTCCCTATTTTTTCTATTAACTTGATAATTTTTCTACAATGCAAAAATTTTACTATGAAAAAACAATTGGGGCTAGAGAGATGGTTCAGTGGTTAAGAGCACTGACTACTCTTATAGAGGTCCTGAGTTCAATTTCCAGCAACCACATGGTGGCTCACAGCCATCTGTAAGGGGATCTGATGCCCTCTTCTGGTGTGTCTGAAGAGAGTAATGGTGTACTCATATACATAAAATGAATAAATAAATCTTTAAACAAAAAGAAAAAAATTCTACCATGTTGTTTGTATACAATACTCTAAACATACGCCTATGTAAATATATATTTAATAGCAAAGCCCAGTTGGTGCCTACCTTCAACAATCACCACTACCAACTAGCTCTCATGGAAAATAATCTGCATCCTTCCAGAGAAAAAAGGTGGATACCAACCCACAGGTACAAACTCTGTGAACTAAAACAATGACCTTCCTGTGAAATATGCTGGTATAGTAGGGTACAAATGTTGTGGGAACAACCAACCATTCTATGATTATATTTAAGGCCACTTCTACCAGATAAAGCTCAAGCTCATCACTGTTTGGGTAGCCCCACAGTCTTAGACTAGATAGACCATGGGCCTATTGGGAAAAAAAATACTAAAATAACATAACAATAAAATGACCCCTAATGACATTCTATTATTCCCATAGATTAGTGAATTACTCAGGTATCTTCAGAGACGCTTCTTTTTGTAGTAGATGGGAAACAAAACATGACAATATTAAGACTCAAAATGATAATACTCAGGGAGTGAGAGATTTTTGTACACTCAGTACTAAATAGGATTTCTTTGTCAAATGCCTCTCCTCAGAGCTCAGAAATCTATAAGGAAGAAGAGACAGAAAGATTATAAATGGTGTAGGTGATAAATAACTCTAAAGAGATGGTGTCTATCCAACACAATAGGACTGAAGCACACATGAAGTCACAGAGAGGATGGCAGCATTCACAGGGCCCGCAGGAGTCCAAGCTAGACAGAGCTCCAGCCCTGATTAACCAGGAAGCTATCCGAAGTTAATCATCTCTCAGAAAAGATTAGTTAGTTGTGTCCAATGAAGTCTCAGTGTGTATATTAACTATGATTCAAATTAGGCTTTTTGCCCAGGAATAGTTGACCAAAACAAAATGAACTCAATGGTATTTATGTAGACTTTTGTCTCATATTGTTTCTGTTATTGAGACCCTTTATGGGTGAGCATGTGTGCTCATGTGCATGTGCGTGTGCGTGTGCGTGTGCGTGTGCGTGTGCGTGTGCGTGTGCATATTCTATTAGGCAAGTTTCATTTGCTTCATTTGCTGCCTCTGAATTCTATGTACATCTTGATAGATTTTCCTAAAATATTTAATGTAATTGATTTATTTATCCATTGTTGTGGCTGGAGCTGGTGGATTTGTAAAGAAGGCTTAATTAATAGGGGGGAATGGCACATTTTAACTGAAGATGGACCACAGTGCTTTGTTTCTAATAGACAAATGAGCTTGTAGGAGACAAGACTGTGCACTCAGGACTTGGTATAAGAAACTCAAGGTATATCAACTAAAAGGGGTCATTCCTTGTACATACTGTCTGCAAAGCTGGAATAGACAGCTAAAATATGCAAAACACACTGTCAAGCTATTTTATCTCAAGGATGATTTTGTATTGGGGAGGGGTAAAAGTCTTCTTACATGATATAAATAATTCATAATTGAAAATATCTCTTAGTGTTTTATCTCGATATCCCTTAGCAATTTCATGGGCGGAGCTAAATTTTATCACATTTAGTGCGCCTGTTTTCTCTGTGGGCAAATGACAACATCAGATGGGTTAGCTTATGATCTGAAGACAATATTTTTACAAGTAAATGAGTAAGACTTCCTTTAACAGGTTCATTCTACTCCCATGTTTATCAAAGGTTAAAGTAGTCTGTTCCCTGTTTGTTTCACCTGACCCAATGTTTAATTTATTTATTTATTTATTTATTTATTTATTTATTTGGTTTTTCGAGACAGGGTTTCTCTGTGTGTAGCCCTGGCTGTCCTGGAACTCACTCTGTAGACCAGGCTGGCCTTCGAACTCAGAAATCTGCCTGTCTCTGCCTCCCAAGTGCTGGGATTAAAGGCGTGCGCCACCACTGCCCAGCCCAATGTTTAAATATTGACAACTGTTAGAAGGCATAAACTGAGTTTACAGGTAAAATTGGACCTTAGATAGAAGAGGTATTTTTGTTCCTCTTTATGCATGTACTCTATCTTCCATCAGATTTTAGTCAGTTTTAATTTGTAGCTTTTTCTCACACAACTTATTCTTTAAGCTAATACTTTGTATGCCTCTTGGTTAATGCAAGTGCAGTGAGAAAGTTCATGTGTCTGGAAATTTGTGTTCAGGGGTACAGAGACCATTAGGAGTTGTTTCTTAGGTATATACCTCTTTATTTTGAGACACACTTTCACATTGGCCTCTAACTCTCCAAGATGGCTAGGCTGACTAGACAGGGAGACTCCATTGCTATGGAATTCCAAGAACATGCCACTATCTGGATTCTTCTACAGATACTCTAGAGATTGAACTAAGGTCCTCATGCTTACAAAACAGACCTTTACCACCTGAGCTATCTCAGCAGTCTTTCAGGTTTATTTTTTTACAAATACAGATCTCAGGATTGACAATTAGCTATCTATTTGGTTGTAGCTAACCTTTTTGTTGTATTGTCTTTTCTGTCTTTATTCAACTTAGAACAGTTTATAAATTTTAGAATGTAATATATCTCTAAAAATCACCAATGTTTCAAATCTCCTTTCCCAACCTACTCTTCTGGTTCAGCTTTGAAGGAACAGTGTGAGGATTACTGGCATGAAATCACTGTTTGGAAGCTTTAAGTTACCTCTGACAGGAAGCCTTCTCTCCCTTTTATGTAATCACTTGCCTTATCCTCACGTTAGAACAAGCTAATTTACAACTCAGGACAAAAAGATCATTTTATACACTATGATTGAAAATCCTGACTGTTATTATCTACTAAATGATAAATACATTTTTAGATTTCAAAGTTAGAAGTTATGTTGCATATATGAATTATAGTTCCTTAATCACTTCATTGATAAGGCAATTCTGCTTTGTGCTGTTGTAAATATCACTACACAAATATGGACATGTTGATACATCCTCACCACAGTGATTGCATGTGTGTTGAGGAATTAGGGTTGCAGGAGTAATAAAAATCCTACCTTATACTTTTAAAAAAGGAATTCCCATATTTTTTCTTTTTCTTTTTTTTTTCTTTTTTGGAAAAATAATTCTCAATTTTAAATTTGTATGTATTTATTTTTTTGAAAATAGAGTCTTCACTTATACAATACACCCTGACCACTGTTTCTTCTTCCTCTATTCCTCTTACCTCCCTACATTTTCCCTCTTTAATATATGTTTTACAACAACTGTTTCTGAGATGTACCTTTTCTGTATATCCAACTAGGACTTTTAATCTGCAGTCTTATTCTGGTACACACTAAGCATACTCTCTATCAGACAGTCTTTTTTCTTTTTTTAATTTGGAAATATTTTTAAAATTATGGTTATAATTTAATTCCAATATTTAATCCTTTGCCACACAAACCTTCCCACATAGTCTGCACTCTTAAATTCCTGGCTTTTCTTTTCAGTGTTATTGAAGGTGTGTATTCAGATAGTATGTTTAAAAATAGATCTTGTGAACTATTATTTTATTATAGTAATTTAGTATCTGTATTTCTCTGATGATTAGTAATACTGAACATTTTTTAAAAACTGGGAATATATATCTGTCATTTTAATTGTCTGATTATGAATTGGATTATTCATGTTTCCACTGAGTGGGTTTCTGTGCCTAGTTGTAGTAATTTAGATTCTGAGTAATTTTTAGGAGACTGTGTCGTAAAAAAGGGAACAATTATTGTGTCCTGTAAAAATAACAAATCTATAATATCCATTAAGCTAAACCAAATAAAAATTTGGTGGTAATAATTAAAATTTCATAAATATTTAAAATAATAGTTTAAAAACTATTTTATAAATTATTCAGATAATGTTTCATTTCTTACTGGTATCTATTAAGAATTGTTGAGACAAAATTAGAATGTATTGTGAATTTTATCTTTCTGTTTTCAAAAACTCCATTTGACTTCTTTAAGCACTGGAAGATTAAAGTTATGTATTATAAGTAGTTCTTCAAGAAGATTCTGGGTGAAAGGACACATTCTATACTAGATTATTTTTCTCTTGGTAATAGAATTTTGAGCTTATTACATGGCTTTTTTGTCTTACTAATGTCTATATTTCCTGGCATCCTTTCCAGATAGCTTATGCCTTGTTGATATTTATCCAATAATAAAATATGAGCCAGTCCTCGGTCACAATCTTAAGAAAGTAAGCGTTCCTTTATTTTCATTCTACATTCTGTTGTCTGATCTATATATAAAATGGTGAGGTTGATTATAGAATGAGGAGGAGAACCCCACAGGAAAAAAATAGAAGAGGATTCCCAAAAAGAGGTCTTGAACAGTCCCTATTCTAATACTCAACTAAGACAGTAGTGGAGCTGGAAGCATAACTACATATTATGAAAGCTCCAAGTTTAGAGAGATAAGGACTACACTTGTATTTTGCCAATCTGAAATATATCTTATCGAAAATAAAATCTGGCCTCTGAAGATTATGTCTTCACCTAACACCTCTACAAAGACATAATACTCTTTATTCAAGCTAGCAGAAGGTGAGTTACAAAGAAATAGATATGAATTACCCAAAGTAGAAATGCTGTTACTAAGTATTATGTAATTGTTGCCCTTGAGAAATTGGACACAATACCAAATGCTACTAGCAATAGAAATATCTATATCTTTATATCTATCTGTATCTATATCTCTATCATATCTCTTCATATATATGTATATATGTATATATATACATTTATATATGATATATTCCTAAATGATATTATGATTTTTATGTATTCATATTTTCAATACATCCTGTGAAGGAAAAGTAAACTAAAACTATTGACAACTAAATTTGTAAATAAAATATCAAATTATCAAATAATAGTATCTAGAATAAGGCCCAGTTTCATATGTAAAGGGTAATCCAAGTTGGTTGAGGCAACAGCAGCTTCCCTTTTATGATTAAAGAGATTATGATTTCAGCTAAAAACAAACATTGCTTTATACCTTAAGTTAAAGTATTTATGTAACACAGCTCAGAAGCTAGTAAGAGCTATATTTCTAAATAATTTTTAAAGACTTACAGTTTATAATTGTTAAGACAAAGAAAGGAAACTACCCCTAAGGCTGAAATCCAATAAAAGAATTGCATTTATTGGGTCCCTAAACTTAATATTAATATATCTTTAAAGCAAGCTCTACTCAGTGAATCAAAATGCATTAATACGTGTGTGTGTGTGTGTATGTGTGTGTGTGTGTGTGCACGCGCACACACACATACACACACACACAAATGTACACAGTCTTAAAGTTATGGTAATAAGCCCATGAACATGTTGGAAGCAAATACACTATGTCCTATAAATGTCTAGAGAACCATATTGAGTTTAGTTGAATTTCAGAGGATATAGAACTTAGCAATGCCTGTGCTGGCCAGACAGCAGCAGCAACAGGGATGCTAGAGTAGTTGTTCTCTTGCAAAGGAACACAAATGTTTCATAGCTCACCTCAGATGTACTGAAGGAGAACACAAAAATCTCCCAGAATAAAAGCACAAAAACATTTGGAGGACAGTGTACAGGAGGCTTAGAGAAACAACAAATGATAATTCTCCTTTAATTTGGTCTAATGTAATCTGATTATATTATGAGACTACTGTGTGCCTCCAATTGGCTATTTTCCTGGGTATTGTCTTTTACAAGTTATCTGTTTGAGACTCAAAGGGTACAAGCAAGGCTGTTTTGGTTCATGAGAATAATGTTATGAGTACTTGATGATCTTAGGATTATAGATCACCGAGTAGGTTTACTTTGACTTTTTTAATTGTAACCATATATCATCAGTATCTTTATGTTTAAGTGATTTCAATAACATACCAGAAATATGGAATTTTGTCTTTCAGAAAGGTATTGCATGGAGTCAATTTCTTACTCCAAATGCATGTAATGACATTTAGGGAGTTAAAGGAAAAGAATATCAATCTAAGCTTTTCCACCCAACCTCAATGTTCCCCAAAATAATGACACTGAGATGTTTTATATGTGAACAAATGCCAACAGCTTTGGTTTGTTTTCACTAGCTCATAACTCAAATATCCAATTTAAATTTGTCCAAGTCATACTATGTTGTTCGTTCTTCTCCTCAGATTTATTTATCTGTTTCCATCAGGGTAGGGGCAACTCTCCTCTGGCACCTGACTCTATCCCAGAGTTCTTTTCTAGCTACCAGAACTCCTATCTCCTATTTCCTGCCTCAGCTCATCAGCCAATCAGCTTTTCAAAGACAGGTGATGCTTCCATACAGTGCACAAGAGATTCTCTCTACAGTGTGAGAAGACCCATGTATGCCATTTCATTTTGTGTCAAACTACATCCTCATACTTTTGCTGTGGTTCTCAACTTTCCTAATGCTGTGACTCTTTAATAAAATTCCTCATGTTGTGCTGACCTCATCCATAAAAGTATTTTGTTACTACTTCATAACTGTAATTGTTCTATTTAAGTGAATAGTATTGGTATTACTGTTCCTTTATAGATTTAAAATCAAGAGTAGGTATTTTTTTCTCTCACCCCTTCATCTTATATCCTAAAACAAGAAGCTTAATGTTATGAGTCACATTGGAACACCTGGAAAAGAAATTGTTCATGGAACCTGAAAGTATGAATTGAAACTGGCCAAAGTTGTTGGCTGCCATACAATCCTGAACAACCACTTTGTCTCTTAAGGGAAATAAGCCACTATCTGGTTTGATTCATTTTAATTTGGTAACATACCACAAAATACTGGTGTGCCACAAATGGATTGCTAATGTAGCAACTTATGGATTTCCTTCCTCTTGGAATAGCTAGGTAAAGCCTGAAGCAGCTGGAACCTGTGGATAGTCTCAAACCTCTAAAATGTTTTGTTGTGATGGAGATGGCAATTATTAACTGTATGTACAGTATGGTTTTTTGAAACATCAGTAAATATTTACCTAATTCTTAGAATCCCATTTTTTATTGGATATTTTCTTTAGTCACATCTCAAATGTTATGCCCTTTCCTCTAACTCCCTATTTCATTCCCCCTCACCTGCTTGTATGAAGGTGTTCCCCACCCACTCACCCACTCTTACATCCCCGACCTCAAATTCACCTACACTGCGATATTGAGCCTTTACAGGACCAAAGGCCCCTCCTCCCATTGATGCCCACAAGGCCATCCTCTGCTACATAGGTGGCTGGAGCCATGGGTCCCTCCATGTGTACTCCTTGGTCAGTGGTTTAGTACCTGGGAGCTCTGGGGGGTCTGGTTGGTTGACATTATTGTTCTTCCTATGAAGTTGCAAACCCCTTCAGCTCTTTCAGTCCTTTCCTAATTCATCCATTGGGAACTTCATGCTCAGTCCAAAGGTTGGCTGAGAGCATCCCCTCTGCATTTGTCAAGCTCTTGCAGAGAATCTCAGGAAACAGCCATATCAGGCTCCTTTCAGCATGCACTTCATGTCATCCACAATAGTATCTGGGGTTGGTGACTCTATATGGGATGGATACCCAGGTGTGTCAGGCTTTGGATGGCCTTTCCTTCAGTCTCTGCTTCACACTTTGTCTATATATTTGATCGTGTGAGTATTTTGTTCCCGTTTCTAAGAAAGATGGAAGCACCAACACTTTGGTCTTCCTTTTTCTTGAGCTTCATTTGGTCTGTGAATTAATTATATCTTGGGTATTCTGGGTATTTTGGCTAATTTCCACTTATCACTGAGGGAATACCATGTATGTTCTTTTGTGACTGGGTTACCTCACTCACAGGATATCAGGATGATATTTCTAGTTTCATCCATTAGCCTTAAGAATTTCATGAATTCATTGCTCTTAAGCTGAGTAGTACTCCACTGTGTAAATGTACCACATTTTCTATATCTATTCCTCTGTTGAAGGACATCTGGATTTTTTCCAGCTTCTGGCTAGGATACATAGGGCTTCTATGAACATAGTAGACCATGTGACCTTGTTATATGTTGGAGAAGCTTTTGGGTATATGCCCAGGAATGGTATAGCTGGGTCATCAGGTAATACTATGTCCAGTTTTCTGAGGAACTGCCAGACTGATTTCCAGAGTAATTGTACCAGCTTGCAAAACCACCAACAATGGAGAAGTGTTCCTCTTTCTCTACATCCTCACCAGCATCTGCAATCACCTGAGATTTTGATCTTAGCCAGTCTAACTGGGGTGAAGTGGAATCTCAGTGTTGCTTAGATTTGCATTTCCCTGATGTTTAAGGATGTTGAACATTTCTTTAGGAACTTCTTAGCCATTTGGTATTCTCTAGTTAAGAATTCTTTGTTTTGCTCTGTACCTCATTTTTAATAGGGTTATTTGATTCTCTGGAGTCTAACTTCTTCAGTTCTTTTTACATATAGTATATTAATACCTCTATCGGATGTAGGATTGGTAAAGAACTTATCCCAATCTGTTGGTTGCCATTTTATTCTATTGACAGCGTCCTTTGCCTTACAAAAGCTCTGCAATTGTGTGAGGTCCCATTTGTCAATTCTTGATCTTAGAGCATAAGCCATTGGTGTTCTGTTCAGGAACTTTCCCCATGTTTCCATGTGTTTGAGGCTCTTTCTCACTTTCTCTTCTATAGTTTCAGTGTTTCTGCTTTTATATGGAGATCCTTGATCCACTTAGACTTGAGCTTTGTACAAGGAGATAAGAAGGATAAATTTTCATTCTTCTACAGGGTGACCTCCAGTTCAACCAGCACCATTTTTATGAAAATGCTGTTTGTTTTCCACTGAATGGTTTTAGCTCCTTTGGTAAATATCAAGTGACCATAGGTATGGGGAATCATTTCTGGGTCTTCAATTCTACTCCATTGAACTACTTTCCTGTCTCTGTACTAATATCATGCAGTTTTTATCACTATTGCTCTGTAACACAGCTTGCATTTCAGGTTATTCTCCTCAGAAGAATAGTTTTTGCTATCCTGTTTTTTTTATTTCAAATGAATTTAAAAATTGCTCTTTCTATCACTATGAAGAATTGAGTTGGAATTTTGATGGGGATTCCACTGAATCTGTAGTTTGCTTTCAACAAGATGGCAATGCTCCCTCTATTAATCCTGCCAATCCATGAACATGGTAGATCTTTCCATCTTCTGAGATCATCTTCAGAGACTTCAAGTTCTTATCATACAGATATTTCAATTGCTTTGTTAGAGTCATGACAAGGTATTTTGTATTATTTGTGACTATTATGGAGAGTGTCATTTCCCTAATTTTTTTTCCCACAGGCTGTTTATCCTTTGAGTATACAAAGGCTACTAATTTGTTTGAGTTAATGTTATATCTAGCTACTTTGCTGAAGTTCTTTATCAAGTTTAGGAGTTATCTGGTGGAATTTTGGGGGTCACTTAAGTATACTATCATATCATCTGCAAATATTGATATTTTGATTCTTTTTTAATTTATATCCCTTTGATCTCCTTTTGTTGTCTAATTGCTCTAGCTAGAACTTCAAGTACCATATTGAATAGATAGGGAGAGGGTGGCAGCCTTGTGTAGTCCTGGATTTTAGTGGGATTGCTTCAAGTTTCTCTTCATTTAGTTTGATGTATAATGTTTTTTACTATATTTAGGTATGGGTCTTGAATTCCTGATCTTTTAACATGATTAGGAATTTTAACATGATCAGACTTTTAACATGAAGGGATGTTGAATTGTCTCGAATACTTTTTCAGCAACTAATGAAATGTGGTTTTTCTCTTTGAGATTGTTTGTGTAAGAGATTATGTTGGTAGATTTCTACATATTGAACCATCCCTGCATCCCTGAGACGAAGCCTATTAGATCATGGTGAATGATCATTTTGATGTGTTCTTGGATTCAGTTTGTGAAAATTTTATTGAGTGCTTTTGCACTGATATTCATAAGGAATATTGGTCTGGAGTTCTCTTCCTTTGTTGGGTCTTTGTGTGGTTTAGGTATATGAGCATAACTGTGGCTTCATAAAACGAATTGAATACTGTTCTTTCTGTTTCTGTTTGGGGGAATAGTTTGCAGAGTATTGGTATTAGGTCTTCCTTAAAGGTCTGATAGAATTCTGCATTAAAGCCATCTGGCCCTGGGCTTTTTTTGTGGGGAGACTTTTAATAATGGCTTCTATTTCTTTAGGGGTTATGGGACTATTTAGGGGGTTTATCTGATCCTGATTTAACTTTGACACCTGGTATTTGTCTAGAAAATTGTCCATTTTTCAAGATTTTCCAATTTAGTTGAGTATAGAATTTTGTAATGGGATCTGGTGATTTTTTTATTTCCTCTGTTTCCATTGTTTTCTCTCCCTTTTTATTTCTGAGTTTATTAATTTGGATACTGTTTTGTGCTCTTTGGATAGTCTGGGTAAGGGTTTATCTATCTTTTTGATTTTCTTAAAGATCCAGCTCCAGGTTTTGTTGATTTTTTTGTATAGTTCTTTTTGTTTCTTCTTTATTGGTTTCAGCCCTGAGTTTGATTATTTTCTGCTGTCTACTCCTCTTGGGTATATTTGCTTCTTTTTGTTTTAGAGCTTGACAGGTGTGCTGTCAAGAAGCTAGTGTATGCTCTTTCTACTTTATTTTGGGAGGTACTTAGAGCTATGAGTTTTCCTCTTAGCACTGCTTTCATCGTGTCCCACAAGTTTTGGTATGATGTGCCTCCATTTTCATTAAATTCTAAAATGTCTTTAATATTTTTCTTTATTTCTTCATGGAACAAGTTATCATGGAGTTGAACATTGTTCAGCTTCCATGTGTATGTGGGATATCTCTTGTTTTTGTTATTGAAAACAATCCTCAGCAGGGCGGTGGTAGCACACGCCTTTAATCCCAGCACTTGGGAGGCAGAGGCAGGCGGATTTCTGAGTTCGATGCCAGCCTGGTTTATAGAGTGAGTTCCAGGATAGCCAGGGCTATGCAGAGAAACCCTGTCTCAAAAAAAAGAAGGAAAAAAAAAAAGAAAACAATCCTCAGGTTGTGGTGATCTGATAGGATGCATGGGATTATTTCCATCTTCTTGTATCTGTTGAGGCCTGTTTTGTGACCAATTGTATGATCAGTTTTGGAAGAAGGTACCATGAGGTGCTGAGAAGAAGGTATATTCTTTTGTTTTAGAATGAAATGTTCTATATATAACAGTTAAATTCATTTGTTTCATCACTTATATTAGTTTCACTGTGTCTCTGTTTAGTTTCTGATTCCATGATCTGTCCATTGTTGAGAGTGGGGTATTACAGTCTCCCACTATTATTCTGTGAGGTGCAATGTGGACTTTAAGCTTTAGTAAAGTTTCTTTTATGAATGTGGGTGCCCTTGCATTTGGAGCATAGATGTTCAGAATTGAGCGTTCATCTTGGTATGTCTTTCCTTTGATGATTATGCAGTGTCCTTCCTCGCCTTTTTTATAACTTTTGGTTGAAAAATCAAATTTTTGGATATTAAAAAGGTTACTCTAGCTTGTTTCTTGAGACTATTTGCTTGAAAAAAATTTTTCCAACATTTTACTCTGTGGTAGTGTCTGTCTTTTTCACTGAGGTACAATTCCTGTATGCAGCAAAATGCTGTGTCCTGTTTAGGTATCCATTCTGTTAATCTATGTCTTTATATTGGGAAATTGAGTCCATTGATGTTAAGAAATATTAAGAAAACATGATTGTTGCTTCTTGTTATTTTTGTTGTTAGAGGTTGAATTGTGCTTTTATGGCTATCTTCTTTTGGATTTGTTGAAAGAGGATTACTTTCTTGCTTTTTCTAGGGAGTTGTTTCCCTCCTTGTGTTGGAGTTTTCAATCTATTGTCTTTAGTAGAGCTGGATTTGTGGAAAGATAGAGTGTAAATTTTGTGTTGTCATGGAATATCTTGGTTTCTCTGTCTATGTTGATTGAGATTTTTGCTGGGTATACTAGTCTGGGATATGATTTCTGTTCATTTAAGGTCTGTATGACATCTACCCAGGATCTTCTGGCTTTTATAGTTTCTGGTGTTAAGTCTGGTTTAATTCTGATAGGTATGCCTTTGTATGTTACTTGACCCTTTTTCCTTATTGCTTTTAATATTCTTTGTTTTGAGCATTTGATGCTTTGATTATTATGTGACAGGAGAACTTTCTTTTCTGGTCTAGTCTATTTGGAATTCTGTAGGCTACTTTTATGTTCATGGGCTACTCTTTCTTTACCTATTATCCTTAGGTTTAGTCTTCTCATTATGTCCTGGATTTTCTGGATGTTAAGAGGTTTTTGCATTTTGCATTTTCTTTGACTATTGTGTCAATGTTTTCTATGGTATTTTCTGCACCTGAGATTCTCTCTTCTATCTCTTGTATTCTGTTGGTAATGCTTGTGTGAGACCACCCTGACAAATTTGCTATAACAACCAAGGGAACAGAAAGGGCAAATTAAAGACACAACCACACTGCTGGTCAGACTGTTCTTGATAACAGGGAGAAATTTAAAAAAAAAAAAAAATCAGAGAAAAACCATAGAATCTACTGATTACTAACTAGCTGTGTCCTTCACAGCCCTAGATAAACATAGCCCACTAGAAACTATTGCCTGAGTGAGTGTGGCCAATAAATTTAAAGGCTAAGCAAAGTGTCCAATTAGGTTTAGACAGCTTTTGCTGTTGCTAAAGTCTGCCTATACTAAAGTATAAAAGGTGTATTCTTCAGAAATTCAGAGTCCTTCCTCCTCTGAGAGTGAAGTGACCCTGATGCATCTGAATAAAAATTCCTCTTGCTGTTTGCATCAATCTCGGGCTCCATGTCTCTGTGCACTGTGTGTCCCAGAGTTGAGACTTTTAGGCCCAACATTTTTGTTGGACCTGTACAACTGAAAGATCCATTACCCCTCCCCCTTTTCTGAGAATCCCCAGGCCTTAACTAATTTACTTGACTCCCTCTTGTTCTTACATCAGTCCACTTGGGACAACTGTCAACAGCTTTTACAAGTTCTTTTCACCATGGAGAAGAAACAATAGATCCTCCTCAAGGCCAGGAAGAATGTTCAGGGGATGGATGGGAGACCTTTTCTACTCCAAACTGAGATTGATGCAGTCTTTCCCTTGACCTGACCTGAATGGGAATACAATAAGGCTCAAGGTAGGGAGCATCTGAAGGTCTACCTCCAGGCTCTAATGGCAGGTCTCCGTGGGGCTGCTAAGTGTCTCACTAATTTGACTAAGGTAAGAGAAGTGGTCCAGTGGCCAACTGAATCTCCCTCCACTTTTCTGGAAAGACTGATGAAGGTGTTTCAACAGTTTCCTCCTTATGACCCCTCTAATGAGGAACATAAGGCTACTGTAACCATGGCCTTTATAGACCAGTCTGCTAGAGACATCTGTCGGAAGTTGCAGAAACAGGAGGGACTTTAAGATAAGACCCTGAGAGAGTTAGCGCAGGTAGCCAAGAAAGTCTTTCATAATAGAGAGACAAAAGATGAAAAATTGGAGAGGAAACAGAAAGAGCAGGAGGCCAGAGAGTTGAAAAGAGAAAAGAGACGAGAAAGGAATTTGCAAAAAATCTTGATCACAGTAGTCAGAGAAACTAGAGAGCCTAGCAAGGCAAGATCAAGCAATCAAAGGAGGCCACTGGACAAGGACCAGTGTGCTTATTGAAAAAAGATGTCCCACTGGGCCCATGAATGTCCGAAAAGAAAGACCAAGACCCAAGACTTCAAAGTGAAGTCAAAAAGAAACCCCAACCACATGATTTACTTGCCCTGGAAGAAGAGTG
This sequence comes from Arvicanthis niloticus, assembly GCF_011762505.2. Taxonomy (NCBI): domain Eukaryota; kingdom Metazoa; phylum Chordata; class Mammalia; order Rodentia; family Muridae; genus Arvicanthis; species Arvicanthis niloticus. Next base: position 14,551,253 of record NC_133433.1, on the reverse strand, counting down.
ACTGGGGGGGGGGCAGGGTTTTGAGCCCCTTCCTGAACCCAGGGTAACTATAAAAGTGGAGGGGAACCCTACTCAATTTTTAGTGGACACAGGGGCTCAACACTCAATCCTCTTGAAGACAGATGGCCCATTATCTAACAAGAAGTCCAGGATCCAAGGGGCCTTTGTTAATAAGCAATATTCACTGACTAGTTGAAGAACAGTGGACCTTGGCATGGGCCAAGTATCCCACTTGTCATTCCAGAGTCATTCCAGAGTGCCCCTACCCCCTTTTGGGCAGGGACCTGATTGAAAAAGTAGGAGCTCAAATCTACTCTCTCCTAGAGGGCCCCCAGGTGAAAGACCAACAAGGAACCCCCCTATAAATATTGACTATAAAATTGGAAGATGAATATTGCTTCTTTGACCCCTCCCCCCAAAAAAAAGAAAGTATGAGAAAAATGGACTGGTGGCTGAAACAGCAGGGATGGTCAGGGCCAAAAATCAGCCTGCTGTTTATGTTGAACTGAAGGCTCAAGCCTCCCCAGTGGCAGTTCTCCAATATCTGATGAACAAGGAGACCTGAGATGTAATTAGACCCCACATTCTCAGATTGCTTGACCTGGGAATACTTAAAAGGTGCCAATCAGCCTGGAACATGCCTCTACTCCCAGTATGGAAGCCAGGCACTCATGACTACAAACCAGTTTGAGATCTCCAAGTGGTAAACAGGCAGGTGACAGACCTATACCACACAGTTCCAAACCTATATGATGTATTGAGTTCTCTCCCTCTAGAAAGAACATGGTACACAGTACTGGACCTAATGGATGCCTTCTTCGTTCTGCCATTGTCCCCCATGAGTCAAGGGTACTTTGCATTTGAATGGAAAGACCCCCAACTCACGGGTGACTGGGCAACTAACCTGGACCTGTCTGCCAAAGGGGTTTAAGAACTCACCCACCATACTTGATGAGGCTCTCCATCAGGACTTGGCCACTTTCAGACATTCAAACCCTCAGGCAACCCTCTTGCAATATGTTGATGATCTCCTTCTGGCAGCGCCAACTAATGAGATGTGCCTAGAAGGGACAAAGCAGCTGTTGACCCAGTTGGGCGAACAGGACTACAGGGCATCAGCCAAGAAGGCTCGGATCTGCAAGAGACAAGTCAGTTACCTGGGATACTTATTAGAAGGTGGTAAAAGATGGCTATCAGAATTCAGAAAAGTGACTGTTTTATATTAAACCTCCCACAACCCAAGGCATGTAAAAGAATTCCTGGGAATGGTGTGGTTTTGCCACTTGTGGACCCCTGGATTTGCTGAGATGGCTGCACTACTCTACCCTCTTATTAAAGAGTCTCAATCTTTCCAATGGGGTGAACAAGAACAAAAGGCTTTTGATGCCATAAAAATGGGGCCCTCATGTCTGCTCCAGCCTTGGGGCTTCCTGTTGTTAATAAGCCCTTTCACCTATATGTGGCAGCAAACAAGGGTATTGCAAAGGGGGTTCCTAACCCAGAAGCTAGGACCCCGGAGAAGGCCTGTAGCCTACCTGTCAAAGAAACTAAACCCTGTGGCAGCAGGATGGCCTGCATGTCTGTGAATAGGAGCAGCAGTGGCATTCCTGATTAAAGACACAGATAAACTGGCAATGGGCCAAGATCTGGTCATATCAGGTCCTCACACTCTGGAAAGTTTAGTACAGTAGCTTCCCGAGGGCTGGCTCACAAGTGCCCACATGCCCCATTATCAGACCCTGCTGTTGAATTTGGACAGAATAAGCTTTGCTCCCCTGACAGGCCTCAACACAGCTACCTTGATGCCTGATCCTGAACTGGAGCCACATATACATGACTGCCAGCATGTTCTCCCTGAAATTCACAGGTGGTGCAAAGACCTAAGTGACCAACCCCTGGCTGATACCAAGGTGACAATGTACTAGGTACACTGATAGCAGCAGTTTTGTGGAAGTTTTCCTTCACAGCCCTAGATAAACATAGCCCACCAGAAATAATTGAGTGTGAGTGTGGCCAATAAGTTTAAAGGCTAAGCAAAGTGTCCAATTAGGTTTAGACAAGTTTTACAGTGGCTAAAGTCTGCCTATGCTAAAGTATAAAAGGTGTGTGGTTCAGAAATTCAGGGTCCTTCCTCCTGTGAGAGTGAAGTGACCCTGACACATCAGAATAACAACTACTCTTGCTGTTTGCATCAACCTCAGTCTCTGTGTCTCTGTGCACTGTGTGTCCTGGAGTTGAGACTTTCAGGTCCAACACTTGCATCTATGACTCCTTATCTCTTTCCTGGGTTTTCTTTCTCCAGGGTTTTTTCTTTATTTTTTCTTTATTTTGTGTTTTCTTTATTGTTTCTATTTCCATTTTTAATTCCTGGATGGTCTTGTTCAATTCATTCTTCTGTTTGGTTGTGTTTTCCTGTAATTCCTTAAGGGAATTTTGTGTTTCCTTTTTAAAGGCTTCTACCCATTTACCTTTTATCTCCTGTATTTTTTTAAGGGAGTTATTTATGTCCTTCTTAAAGTCTTCCAACATCATCATGAGGAGTGATTTTAGCCCTGAATCTTGCTTTTTTGATGTGATGGTGTATCTAGGACTTGCTATGGTGGAGAACTGGGTTCTGATGATGCCATGTAACCTTGGTTTCTGTTGCTTATGTTCTTGGGCTGGCATCTGACCATCCGGTTGTCTCAAGTGCTACCTGCCCTCACTGTTTTCGACTAGAGCCTGTCCCTTCTGTGATTCTGGTTGTGTCAGAACTCCTCAGAGTCTAGCTGTCTCTGGGATCCTGTGATCTGAAATGCTTGATGTGTTAGAGCTCCTGGGAGTCAGTTAAGCTGCCTCTGAGATCCTGAAATTCTGGTGTGACCAAGGTCCTGAGATCCTATGATTCTGGACATGTTAGAGCGCCAGGGTGTTGAGGTTCTTCTGGATGTTGTGGGACTGGGTACGCAGGTAACACCCAAGGTTTGCTCAGGCTGGGCTACTGGCTGCAGGGGATTTCTGTGTCTCTGGATCCTGCTGGTCCCAGTTACTCCAGGTGTTAGGGTGTTAGGGTGTTGGGGAAAATGTTGTGACCTCCTCATCTATGATCCTGGGATTATTAGAGTGCCTGGGAGTTGAGCTTCCTCTGAGTGGGACTGGGTGCAGAAGTACTGCCTAAGGTCTACTCTGGGTGCTGACTCATATAGGAAGACTAGAGTCCCATTTTTTAGTAAATTCATTTGAAGTACATTTAAACAGCAGGAAATGCAACACAGAAATTAGGTTACACAAAAGCCGTAAAAATGAGCCTTTTCTAATTTCATCTGTGTTGCTGTGATAAAACTCTCTGACCCAAAACAACTTAGCAGTGGAAATGAATTATCTCAGATTACAGATTACAGTCCATCAGTGATAGAAGTCAGGGCAGGAGTATAAGCAGGAGCTTCAAGCAAAAACATCTTGCCTGCTAGTTCACTTACAAACTCATAAAAGCTTGTGTTTTGATACAGCCCAGGGTCAACTTCCCAGGGAATGGTGCTGCCTATGGTGATCTAGACTGTCTTTTATCAATTAACTCAAAACAGTACTACAAAGACATGCCCTTAGGTTGATCTTATCTGGACAATCCCTCAATTGAGACTGTTTTCTCAGGTGACCCTAGGATGTGGCAAGTTGATAGTAAAAGCAAAGTAGGAAATAGTCTTTCTTACTATGGTGAAACCATGTGATTTACATTTCAATGAACTCACTCTGAAAAGATAGAATTGATGCTGATTGTTCCTGTCTTCAAATTACCACATCCTTCCTTGATTTAATTTTTGACACCAACAAGTTCCAGCAATGAATTTTCTTAGCAAAAATTTTGAAGGCATCAGGAATCTAAGTGTATTTATTCTGTTAACTATTCAGAATTTATTGTATTCCCAGCTCAGCTTACAAACAAAACTCTAGATCCTGCTTAGGAAAGGAATCTGACTAAATTTCAAGCTATCATTTGTTGTCTATTCCTTAGCATAAATATCCATCTTAAGAGTCTGAGATCACATCCTTATAATTTCTTAAAACAATTCTGTAGTGATTTAATTTAAAAAAAAAAAAGAGAGAGAAAATAAGTGAGTCATAGCAATAACAGAATTATCAATTTTAGTTAAGGAATCCTTTGAAAAATATTCATTGTCATCCGAAAATATTAGAAAATTACTAGTTTTAAACCTGATTTAATGATACATAGTTATATAATAACATTAATATCATCACACACACTAACACACACACACACACACACACACACATACACACACAAAGCTGGCCTATCGTGTGCCCTCCACAAATCTATTTACCTTCCCAGGGCAGGGATTAAGTGTTACTTGATCTAAAGTAAGCTTGCTAAATAACTAGTACTTACTTTTGTGGTTTAAAAGTAAAACCATTTGAAGACAACTATACCTTCCATTGAGGACCTTATTACAATGAGGAAAAAGTGGTATTTCCTCCAATTTGCCAAGCAGAAAGTAGAATAAGAATAGTGTCTTGTGGTACATTAAGTTTTATTTTGGACAAAGAAACCAAAAGCTACTCTCAAAACTGTCTGTCTGCCCCTATCGAGGCTGCTTCTGTCTTCTCTTTCTAATGTATATCTTGCAATAGGATGCTGGTCTTAGAGAAATACAAATATCTAGCAATTTACTTGTGTTCAGTCATACAGGTTATAAAATATAGGACAGATTAATTTGATTTGTGTTACTAACAATGAATACATGAAGAAAATGCAGCAATGTGTTCAAAGTTTGTATCTACTCTATTCTGTAAATATAAAAATTGTTCAAGAAAAATACTTAAATTGCTTCCATGTATTCTCTTCTTCAATTCTATGTCCAAACTGTGTGAAACTTCAGTTCAGATCTTTCTGTTTCCATCTTTATTGCCAGAGTCTTACCCAAGTTCCTATCTTCACTCTGCTGGACGAAAAAAATCTTCCAAGAGTTTAAGTAATTTTTAGTTTCTGCTTTTATTAATTTCATGTGCAACTTACACAAAATATTTTAACTTTTGTAAATGTAATAATTCCATTTTATTTATTTGATTCAAATATTTTCAAAGCCATCTATTGTACATAGAACAAATTCCAATCCAGATTCTGATGCAGTTTATAAAACAGGTATGATTTAGGGGCTGCATTCTGAAGCCACCCTTCTTTCTACTAGCCTGTATATTTGGTTGCCTGTCCAGAATTTGACTTTCAGTGTTTTGTGGATAAATTCTAGATTATGGTGTCTGTATGGATGATTATGTAATTAATAGCACATTCTACTCTTGATGAGGACCTGAGTTTGGTTCCCAGATGTCTTTTCAGGAAGTTCCCTGTGGGGAAGAAATCTCAAGGGTGGTGGGGGGGAATGTGGTAGGGGAAGAGGAAGTCCGGTGGCCAGGTCCCACGGTGGTCTGGCATCAGGGTCCTGGGCGGACTTCCCACTCCGCCACTGGAGGGTCCCACATTGGTACAGCTGCCTCGGGCTGGCGGTGGACAGCTCAAGTTTCCAAAGGCTGGGAACCTGGCGGTGGCAGATCAGGCGACACGTGGAGTCTGGTTTTCCAAAGCTATTATTGTTCATGGCATGGTAAATGGATGTAGGTGGTACGCACTTCCCCCACTCCAAAGGCCAGGGGAGCCTAATTTTATAGGGAGGGGAAAAATAGGAGGGAATAACTTAATTAGCTATGACCCTGGCCTTTAGATAACTCATTAATATTTAAATCTCTGGAGGTGGAGACTTGTTAATCACATCCTCTACCTGTGTGTTATGTGACTGAAGGTGGAAGGTTAAATGGAGTTACCTCATCCAAGGCCCAACAATTCCTAACTACCTGTAACTCCAGTTCCAGATATCTGATATGACTCTTGGACTGAATTGGTACCTGCATGCACATGATGCACAAACATACACGTAGGCCTGATCATATAAATGTAAAATAAAATGGGTTTTTAAGATATTTTATCAGTTCAGACCATAGATTGTTCTTCTAAAAGACCAAAGTTTTATTGCCATTATTACATAGCATAGCACAAAACCAACACTCTTTACTTCAGTCTAGCACAATCCAGTGTCTCTTCCTTCTTTGGTTCCTGCAGTTGTATGCATATACCCACAAGCATGTATACACACACACACACACACACACACACACACACACACACACGTAAATAATTAAATATAAAAACATCTTAAAAATAGAAAAAATATTGAATTTTTTTGTATGCTTACATACAAAGAGTATATTTTAAACAAAGACAGTTATACTGAGTAAACAGAGTTAACTACATGAGGGATAGTATTCTTTGTCTACTTGTTGGGTTCAGAATTTCATATATATATATATATGTATATATATATATATATGAGGAATGTGAGAGAGCTTAAGAAGGACTCATCTGTGGAGTGATAACACTTTTGACTGTGAATGCTATCAACTCATGAGTTGTGGTAAAAACTGAACAAAAGAGTGAGAAAGGATAAATTCATATGAGTACCAGCAATCTCTCTGTTTCTTGGGTTACTATGATAGAACTGCTGAGTTCAGTTATGTTTTCCTCCCATGACCAAAAGTCCCCCCAAACCTTTTAGTCAAAAGTAATTCTTCCTCTTTCAAAATATTTTTATGGGGTTATATTTGTCTCAGTGTTGAAAATTAGTGAATAGGAATGTATAGATACTATTGCTAAAGTGTATGGCCAGCATAATCTACCTAATGTTTCTGGCAATCAGAAATTTATAAAAGTTTCAGTTTTGATCAAGTTTTCTCATTTCAGGAGGAAAAGCACAAATATGGGCGAACAACTTCTTTGAATGATAAGAAATAATGCACACCTATTGAAATCCAGCAACAGCAATTAGTTAAAAGAGTATCAGTATGATTGATTGACTTGTTAATACTGAAAAGAAAAATACTAATTTAGCACTTGGTATTTCAATAAAGAAAATGACAAGATTTTCTTTAGTTACGTTTGATTTAGTTTGGCTTATTTTCTAATAGCTTATTATTTGAATGATGACTTTTTGAAGGCAAGACCTTTTCTGTGTCACTGATAGCAGTAGTATATATACCTAAAAGTGTTTTGGCTAACATGTGATGAGTATGTTGACTAAAGTAATGTGGTAGATAATTTATGCAGCTGCAATAAAAAATAAAATTGTAGGAAAATTGATACAACTGGAAACCATTATATTAAGTGAAGAACTAGGTCAGAAAGACAAATGTAGCATGTTCTTTCTCATTTGTGAACCCTAGTTTTTAATCATTTTATATTGTAAAGGTGGGTGGAAACTGAGAATCTACTGTGAGGTCTAGAGATGAGATAACAAAATATTTCAGTGAAGCATTTGGGGAGGTTAAGAGAACAGCTGATATGAAAGTAAATGCCAATGTTTAATAGAAGAAAGAGATAGACAGGAAGATGTTGGAAAATAAAGGAATCAACAAAATTATGATTTTTTTTTTTTGACAAGGATGTTGAGAATGCTCTATGAGCTCCATTTGTATGGTGATCTGAGTTGATATCTCCTACCCTATAATGAAAGGACAGAACCAAATTCCCCAAATAACTTTTCATTCATATGTATACAGTAACATTCATGCTTCCATACTTACACACACACACACACACACACACACACACACACACACACACACACATTAAATGAAACTAAATGCTCAAAATAGTTTTTGTTTGCTAATTTAAAATTAAATATGGTGGTTGGAATGTGCATGGCATATGGGAAGTGGCACAACCAGCATGCTTGCCCTAGCATTACTGGAGGAACTGTGGCCCTATTAGAAAAAGTATGTCACTATGAGGCTGCTAAGCTCATGTTCTGCTCAATGCAAAAGAGACAGTGTCTCATGGTTTCCTTTGGATAAAGACTCTTGAGTTCTTCTCTAGCATCATATCTGCCTGGATGCTGCCATGCTTCCTGTCACAATACTAAAGGACTGAACCTCTGAAACTGTAAGATAGCCACAATTAAATGTTGTCACTCATATGATCCTCCTTGGTCATGGTGTCTTTTTACAGCACTGGCAACCCTAACTATGAGAGAAGTTGGTACCAGAAACTTGGGTATTACTGTGATAGGCCTGGCCATGCTCGTTTTTAGTGGGACTTAATGGGCCATCCTAGTAGAAATAGGAATGACAGTGGTACTGAGGGTGATTTGAATCATGTAATCCCTGCTCTAGAGGTTTCAGAGGAAAGGAATTTTAGTATGTTGCCCAGAGATCTCTCTTACAATGTTTTAGTGAAGAATGGTGCTGATTTTTGTCCTTGTCTGAAGAATCTGCTTGAGGCTAAGGTGAAGAGATTCAGATTAATCATTGACAAAGAAAATCTCAGAAAATTCCAGCATAGACTTTGTCGTCTGGTTTACACTTATGAGGAGTGTTTTAATCATGAGTAGCAAGCTTACAAAGGAAAAATAAAAAAATATATGGTTCAAATATTAAAGATGCACCAGGAAGTTCGATGAAGCTAAATCCTGTGTTCAAAGATATTATACAGAATTAAGGGAGTGGTGATCCCAGGACAATATTCCATGCAGCTAAGTTTACTGTTTATGCATTTGCAGTTGAACATGTGATAGTTATATCATGTTAGGTATCATTATTATTACCTGGTTATTGTCTTTAATTTGACTTTTAATTTTAAATGGACTACAATCAAGAAACAGAGAGCATACCCGTGATTCCTATGTTAAGGCTGGCATACGTATGCTTTTGATATAGATCTTGTTAAATAGTGTTTATAATAAGCTGAGGTTCAGGCATGGTGGTACCCACCTTTATTCACAGAAGACAGAGACAAGCAGATCTCTGAGATCAAGGCCAGGCTGGTATAAAGCAAGTTCCAAGAAGAGAAAAGCTTAGGTTTTTGCATGGGTTGGAAAACACCTTTATTTCTAGCACTCAGGAGACAAAGGCATGAAGATCTTCTAGTTTAAAGTCAATCTACAGAGCAAGTTCCAGGATAGCTAAGCACAGACAGTAAAGAAGTTAGGAAACAAAAACCTGGTGATAATGTAATATAATAAGGATGGCCATGTTCCAGCCCCAATAAGCAGCAGAGCTCAGAAGCTTACACCATGTGACTCTGGTATTAGAGTCAAGAGTAGGAAGGATTACTCAAACAACTGTTAGCTAGCTGGAGCTACGAAATTATCTGTGATTCAGAAGAGATCAACATTACTGAAAATCTTCCCCTAGGTGTTTTCTAAAATCACAAACAAACAAACAAACAAACAAACAAAACCAACCAAACAAACAAACAAAAAACCTGTGCTCCAGAGACAGCCAAGGTTATATCTCGTACTGCAGCTGTATTTTGTAATGTGTAAGATTCACCCAGGTTCTGTTGGTTTTGAAGGCATGAAGGGATCATGAAGAAAGGCTGAGACTTGGCACTGTGAGAGGCCAGGAATGGCCATTGGTGAAGGTGCAGTCTCTGTTGCTGTTGATGCCCCAGGACTAAAAGGGCCATAGAAAGTGATTGAGGCTTAGAACCATGAAGAGAGCCTATGGGATGCTATTGGTGAAGCCTATTGAAGCAGAAGACTCCAGCATATTGGATATTCATTACTATGAGACAACCTTGAGAATAGCAGGAGCAGTGCAATGAAGTCAATGAGAACCTAGAGTCCTACAGAGGACAGAGCTGGAGAAGTGATCGAAGACCTTTTGAGAAGCCAGAAGACCATGTGTGGATAGCCAGACATTGGAGTAAGAAACTGTGAACCTGAAGTAGCCTTGGAGACTACATAATATGTGAGATGTCAAAGCTGTGGAATACCTGCTGAAAAAAGCTGCTAACAGGGAGTGGAAATAGTCAAAGAGAAAGAAATTTATTGAAGTCAACAAAGACGAAAGGAGTTGCAGATCTGAAGAATGCTTTGACATCAGACATGGAGATGCAGAGGTTAGAGTTCACCTAGTTGGTTTTCAGTCTTGCTTTGGTCAACAATTTTCTCACTGTGATATTTTGGAATGATAATGTATTTCCTGTGACACTGGTGGTATGTAATCTGCTTCTTGATTTTGATTTTATGGGAGATTACAGTTAAATGATAACATGAATCTCATAAGAGACTTTGAACTTTGTACTTCTAATATTTTGAGACTTGTACATGTAGCAGAAATCTCCTCCAATTATTTTAAATATTAGTACAACATAAAGCCTATAGGGAGGTGGAGCTGAGAGTTTTATGGACATGGACAGGAAGAGAGGAGGAGGGAAAGAAGAAAGATGGAGGAAGAGAAAGATGATCCAAATTCCCTGTGGCTTTAAATAACCACAGGTAGCTATGCATATCATATAAGGGATAGATAATTACAGGACAATTTGTCTTATCTAGTTTATCTAGTTGGACAAATTATATCAATATCAATTGGCTCTGTGTAAGTTGTGTGGATGCTTTGTGGGGTGAGAATTTACTGATATAAATCTGACTTGCAAATTACAAGCCTCTAGAGTTATTTTACTGGGTTTCTGAGCATTGGGATCACTGACCACAGGAGGTGAATGGCTAGGAATGTGAGCAGAATCCACAGCAAGAGAATTGTGGTTGGTTACCACATGGGGCTACCTATGGAGGCAGCGGGGTAACTGGGGCCTGAAAGTAGCTGAGTTTAGTGTGGGATGGTGCATTTTTTTAATGTTTCCCAAAATATCTATAGACTATGGGACTTTTGAAGTTGGGCTAAATATATTTTTCACTATGTTATGGCTAACTATGGCCCCCATAGACTTATGTGTTTGAACAAGCATATGGGGGTCAGGGAGAGAAACATGGTGGTTTGAATATGCTTGGGTCATGGGAAGTGACACTATTAAGATGTGTGGCATTATAGGAAGAAGTGTGGCCTTATTAGAGAAAGTGTGTCGCTGTGAAGGTTGGCTTTGAGGCTCCTAAAATAAGCTCCATCCAGTGCAAAAGCAAAAGTCTCAACTGGGTGCTTCTGATCAAGATTATTGACTCCTTCTCCAACACTATGTCTACCTGGGTGCTGCATTCTTCCTGCCATGATGATAATAGAGTGAACCTCTGAAACTGTAAGCCAGCCACAATTAAATATTGTCCCTTATAAGAACTGCTGTAGTAATGGTGTCTCCTCATAGCAATGGAAATCCCAACTAAGACAATAAATATTGCTAAAATTAAATTTAAAATTCTACCAGTATATAGAAATAAGTATGATGAAAAATACAAATAACACTTAACAAGGAATTGTTCAACTTTGACTGTATTCATCTCTATGATAATTTTATCCAAACACAGATCTTTTGAAATGACATATGAAAATATGTTTTATAAATACATTCTGTAGACATTAACCATAAAGCAAAGAAAGAATTGAACATCTAGTGTCCTAAATAGTAATTCTGCCAAATATACTGTACTAGAAGCCTGTATTTCAGGAAAGAAAATGCACTCAAAGCTTTTACCTAAGGGAAGATTGCAGAAATAAGAAAGCAATATCCTGGACTAATACAGCTAGCATCCACTTCTGATTTTGGTTTATACATTGAAAAGAGAAATCTGCTTTTTTTATTTCAAAGATTTTTGTAATAAACTTTTTGACAATGAATTCTGCAGAGTAATTTGTCACATCTATGTAGCCAACTTAAGAAGCATGTCCTAAGGTAATGTTTTCAATATTTCTTAAGTATTGCATTCATTATTCTTCCAACATACATCCATCATGAATATTTGAAGGTTGAATTATATACATAGGGTATATATGACTAAAAGGCCTCATTAAACAACCATCAGTGGCTTTCTAGTCCCTGTAACAAGATTAGACTTCATGTCTCAATTATGGAAACAACATCTTCTAGAGCAATTTTATGATTAATATACGTGGGTCCTGCCCAAAGTATGAATCTATGTAAATTTGATATAAAAGGCAGAAAACTGGGGATTGGGAGTTTGTTTTTGCTTTGCTTTGGGAGTAGATGGGGACATTACTTGTTACTTGTTAGTGAAGCTGCTTTCTACATGATTTTTGAGCTGCATATTACTCAATCACAAATGACCCCAGAATCATTACTGGGTGCCATGTTTTTTCTTCTTTCCTTCCATCTTTCTTTCTTTCTTTCTTTCTTTCTTTCTTTCTTTCTTTCTTTCTTCTTTCCTTCTTTTATTTTTTTAAACTACTAAGATGTTTGGTCTTTCTTACCTCTCTACAAATTTAATTGCATATTAAATTGTGCTTGATTTATAATATTTTTCTTAATAGAGAATTGATATTTTTTTTCATGTCTTTATGTGGAGATGTTTCTTCTGCTTGAGGAAATTAGTTGTAAACCAACAGAGAACTGCACACAATAAATATAGTCCTACAAGCAATTATAAACAATTCTAGTAATGTAGAGGAATTTTAATCTAGCAACATGGCAGCTCTGGAAGTCATCAGACCAAAAGACCTAGTACAATATGATCCATCTGTAATGGTTTTATATCCTCTGGCTGTAAAAAACAGACACACACACACACACACACTTTGATACACTTTTAATATTGAACAATGTAGATATTATGTTAGTATGTAGAAGGTAGCAGCTGCGTTTGAAAGTGGTATCTAATATTGTGGCAAAGTGATGACTCAGAGAACGACTTGACAGAATGAGTCAGAGAGATGATAGGCCCAACTCTCAGAGGAAAAGGTAGGGTAGTCCAGTGAGTGAAGTTTAGGCAATGCAGTGAAGTTCAATTTAGTTAATTTCAGTGGAGTTTGATGGCATTTTGTTGAATGCACTTGAGTTCAGCTGAGTTAATGCAGTTCTGCTTAGTTCTATTGGGCTCAGTTCAGTTATTGCCATCAATGGTGTTCAGTTCATGGAAATTAGAGGCAGTTTTAAGAAACAGAGCAATTAAGTGAAGAACAGAAAGAAGCCAGATTTTATTAGTCATCTCTAAGAGGATTTTTGCATCAGAACAGCTGAATTAAACCAGCTAGCCAGAGTTCAGAAATAACTGAAAAGAATGAACTTATTCAGATGTAAGTCTCTGAGATAACAATTATATCTTGTAAATATAAGTTACTTATGGGACTCCTAGCTGATCTGCTACCTTGAAGACACCATATCCTGACCAATTCTAGAGGATCTGCTGTACTCAGAGAAGTTAGTAAAAACCCAACACCCCTCTCCCAACCTGAAGTCTCAAAGCTGCCACTGGGATCTCTGACCCATCACCCACCAAAACCCTGTCCTCCCAAATACCACTCCCCTTCCACTCCTTTCACCTGGTCCTTTCTGCTGGGGCAGATGCCTAGCTGGTCTGCTCCCGTGAAGACACTATATCATGACCCATCCTAAAGAATCTGCTGCACTTAGAGCACTTGTTAAGAACTCCCCTTAACTCAAAGTCCCTTATATGCCACTGGGAACCCAGTGGAATTAGGACTGATCACCCATCAAAACCCTGCCCTTCCAAATACAACTCCCCTTCCCTCCTTCTGCCTGCTTCTTTCTGCTGGGGCAGACACCTAGCTGGTCTGCTCCCAGGAAGACACCATAACCTGACCCAACCTAGAGGATCCACTACACTCAGCTGACTGCTAGATGATCTGCTCCCATGATGACACCATATCGTGAGCCATGATAGGGGATTCTCTGCATTCAGAGCAGTTGACACCACAGCTTGAAAGCATACAGGGTAAGTGACCTGACAGACTGAAAGCCTCTCTGGAGTTCTTCAGTATACAGGGAAACAGAAACCACAGT